>NW_004524607.1:10869288-10871189 GCF_000260255.1 Octodon degus
TGATAGCCACTTTTTTCTGGATGAAAGGGAATCTCAGTATTGCTTTGGCTGGCATTTCTCTAAAGGCCAAAGATGCTGAACACTTCTTTTGTGTACTCCCTGGCCACTTGTACTTCTTTTGAGACGTGTCTGCACATTTCAGTTGCCCATTTGTTGACTGGGTCTTTTATTGGGAAGGGTGCTAAGTTTTTCCAGTTCTTTATATATTCTACATGTTAGTGCTGTGCCTGAGAAGTAGAGGTAAAAATGTTTTCCATTCTGTAGGCTGCCTCTTCACTCTGTGGGCTGTTTCTCTTGCTGTGCTAAAGCTTCTAAATTCATTATGACCCGTTTGTTGATTATTGGTGTCATTTCTTGTATAGTTAGGATTCTGTTCAGAATCTTTGCCTGTGCTTATGTCTTAAGGTGTTTTACCGGTTATCTGCAAGTAAATTTGGTGTTCTTATTTTGCTTTTTTTGTTTTTTTAGTTTTTGGGGGTGGGGAGTAGTACCAGGCACTTGTGCTGCTGAGCTGTATCTCCAGCTCCAGTGTTTCTGTCTTTATATTTAGGTCTTTCATCCATTTTTATTTGATTTTAATACATGGTGAAAAATATGGGTGTAGACTTAATTTTCTGCATGAGCATAGTCAGCTTTCCCAGCCCCATTTGATAAAGAGGGTGGCTCCTCTCTGCTATGTTTTTGGTCCCTTTGTCAAAGATCAGGTGGCTGAATGTGGCTGGGCCATTTCTGCATCCTCAGTTTTGTTCCCTTAATCACATATCTGATTTTGTGCTAATAACATGCAGTTTTGATCACTCTAGCTTTGAGTTTAACTTGAAATCTGGGATTGTGACGCTTCCTGTGTTGCTCTGGTTACCTAGATTTGCTTTAGCTATTATGAGTCTCTTCTGGTTCCAAATGACATGTAGGCTGTTTGTTCTGATTCTCTTGTGAAGAAAGCTTTTGGTATTTTGATTGGGATTCACTGGAGATAGGCTATGGAAGGGTTAAAATGATGACCTCAGCCCCCACAGTCCTGAGGCCTGTGATGTCTTCCTTCAGGAATGGAAAATTTTGTGGAAAGCTCCATGTCCTCAGATGGTGTGGGGGGGAAACTCAAAGGCATAGTGTTCTCAGGGCAAGACAATCCCCACTGAGGACAACAGAAAGAAACCTAGCTCCCTCTTAACCTGTGCAGTCACCTGGGTATGGAGACTCATCCCCTTTCTCACCCTTACCTATTTTGAAGAACACCTGTTCCTTATTTTTCAAAACCTCCTTCAACCATGTCACAGATGATGCATGACCCCATCCCTTAGTGCTTCTTGCTGGCTAATAAAAATGAGTCAACTGTAGAGGTTGATGAGTTTGTCCACTAGAGGTATGTCTCCTCCTGGTCTTCCTGCATCTTAAAATTTTGTCTATGTCTTTCTTTCATCCTTGTCAACCCCTCAACAGGTATCCAAGGGTCTGATCAGCCCCCGACAGGGACTGCATTAAATGTACATATATTTTACTATATGATCATTTTGATAATTTGGTTCTAACTACCTAGGAATAGGAAATATCTTTCGATTTTATAATGTCTTTTGCAATATCTTCTTTGAAAGTACTGACATTTTTACTAAGGAAGTCTTTCACTTCCTTAGTTAAGTCAATTCCTAGGTACTTAATTTTTTTCTACCTCCACTGCCACCTATGGAGTTTTGCATTAATTTTTTATGTAAGGGGCAGACACATGTGTGACTTGGGAATCATGTCAAAGGAACTCCTCCGAGCTGGGTGTGGCGGTACATGCCTATAATCCCAGTACTTGGGAGGTTAGGGCAAGAAAGATCATCATGAGTTCAAGACCAACCTGGGCGACAAAGTGAGCTCAAGCCCAGTCTGAACTGCTCAAGGAAAGCCTGCCTTTAAAA
>NW_004524607.1:10871794-10891097 GCF_000260255.1 Octodon degus
ACCAATCCACACAGGGCATCACTCTCAGGATGGGTTCTCTGAGGTCAGTGTGAGGGCCAGGAAGGCCAAGAAGGGGGAGGCCTACTATTAAGTGTGAAGGTCAGAATACAACCTTCAACGTATCCTATTTGGTCCAGTTCAAGACACAGTAATCCTTGGTGGTAACTGGCCCTATGGAGCCTCTAGGGTCACCCCAGGTTGGGAGGCCCAGCTGTATCCCCAGAGGGCCATACTCACTAGAAGCAGCAACCTGGTTCCAACGCAGGTCCCTGGATTGGGGCGGCCTGATCCCCACACCCACATCCCTGGGCGTATGCTCCCCAAGGCCTCCTTCTCTGACCCATCTTGAGCTTTTCTGCAAGAACTTCCCTGGTCAAGTTCAGGCCTGCTGGAGGTCCAGAAAGGAAGGGGAAGGAGGGGAGGACAAGGGGCCCTCCTTGCCCCAAAGTGCAGGACACTTTTCCAGCTAAGCAGGCCTTATCACCAAACCTGATCACCATAACAGCAGGTCTCCACTCTCCATACTACAGGCCTCTCCACAAACCTGAGTGTCACTGCCACAGGTCTCCAGTCCTTGTCTCACTGGATGACTGCAGTTCCACAATCAAGCACAGTGTTCAGCTCACCTCCTGCCAAGTCCACCTTTCCCACCACTTCTACAAAGGGTTAGGAGGCAGGTGGCCATTCCATCCTTGGAATCCACACAGAACAAGATCTGCATAGCTGGTGGGCACCTCCTTGTCACAGCTCTGTACCCCAACTCATTGGTCAGTGCCCTCCTTGGGATGGACTGCACTCCAAGGGCAGAGTAGGGGCCAGTCCAGGCCAATATGAGACAGTTTTCAACTGATTAAGGAGACTAACTTTTCACATTCAAGTTGGACATACAGTTCCACTCCTATGGTTTGGGTAAGTTTCTCTCACAGTCAACACATTGCAATCCCAGGGAGGAAGGAGTAAGAGAAGGAATAAATGTGGTGATGCTTTAATTTTTGAACTGGCCACAGATTATAAAGGAAACTGCTAGATAGTAGCTCTGAGGTGGTCTTTAGAGAGGCTGCACAGAGCTACTGCATCCTGCGTACTAGGAAGGAAGGGCGAGCACTTTTCTACCAGTCCTTTTCCATTGGCCAAGACCCCTCTGCACAGCCACCAGCCTCTGCTGGAGGCAAGGTGGACATCCTAGAGGGGTGAGCATAGGGGAGGCAGCTTCTCACAAAGGGATGGAGTGATCCTGTCCCCTGGGCTCTGTGAGACGATCAGATAAGGAGGGTAAGTGATGTGGGGGGAGCAGCTTAGGACCAGGCATTCCTGCTTGGAGGGATCACACCACCACTGTCACCTGGTTCTGCTTCTCTACTAATGGGGGGGACAGGACTCTTGAGTTTTCACAGCATCTCCTGGAGAGAACAACTTCAGTGGTCCTTCCTGGATGCTGGTGGCTGACACCATGTGTGTGAGGTTTAGAGCTTGATTCTAGTCAGCCCACCCAGAACTTCTGTTTGTTCCAGAAAGCACACAGGGCACTACTGGATACGAAGGTATCTCCAGGCGCTGCCCATATTTCTGATGATCCATTCAGTCCCAGCACCCAGCTATGAACCTCGGCAGAGGCTGTAATCAGGGACACAGAAACTTTTTGCAGAACTGGAGGCTGGACTCATCTCAGAATTAAAAACCCTTGACAGCAAATGACAGGTAGGGCTTGAGTCTCAAGCCCCCTTTCCCCTGATGCAGGCACCTGTGCTCTGTGACTCCTGGCTCACTCTAGCTGTGCTTCTGGGGCCCCAGGTAAAGACCCAACCCACATTCACATACCAGTATCCAAAGCCCACTCCCAGGAGTGACCTGTGGTGTGACCAGAGTAAGAAGCGAACAGTGATGATACACCTTCCCAGTCATCCTAAGAGGTCTGAGCTCTGCTTAGTACACTGTGAGCCAGAGAGAGAGAGAGAGAGAGAGAGAGAGAGAGAGAGAGAGAGAGAGATTTTTTAACATAGATTGCAAAACAAAACACACAGTGTGATCTCATTTTAGAAAGAATATAACACATTCCTCTGTGACTGAGCAGTAAAGAACCTTCCCAGAGACACCTGGCTTTCTCCCTCAGCTCCTGGGAGGTGATCACTAAGCGTAAAGGCTGCACTGATGCCCAGTGGGACCGTCTCTGTCAGCCCAGGGTCCTTGGACCACAATAAGTATAAGGTGTCTGGGAGGGTTAAGCCCCTTAGTATATGGGGAATTGTGGTTACTTTCCTCTATTGTTTACTTAAAGGCCACAGAGTAGCTAGGGGATCAGTGTGTTGCAGAGTGTTAACTTTCCACCTGTAAGCTAAGCGCAATAACCACACATAGGGCACCAGGTGATCTAACTACATGCGATGTCTTAAAGAATACTTCTTTCCCTATGTCAACACAATGTCGAAAGTCCCTTTCAAGGAGCCGGGGAGATAGCTCAACGGTCTGAGCACCCACCTGGAAAGCAGAAGGATTCAAGTTCGACCCCCAGTACCACATACCATGCTAGCCCTGGAACTGGTCATGGTGGTGCACAGCTGTAATCCCAGCACTGGGGAGGATGAGACAGGAGGATCACTATGAGACCAAGCGGCATAGCAAGACCCTGTATCAAATAAATAAAATTTTAAAGTCCCTTTCAAGTACAAATACATTTTATTCTGATCCCTTTGACCACTAACTCATATATACAAACTTAATTACTTTTACTAGTAGGACTGCCCCTAGCAATGCCAAGGGCATAGGACCCTGGAGAACTAAACATTATTCAGTCATCAAATAATACCCAGCTACCCTCCAAGTCAGATGGATGGACAATGGCACAACCATTGATGACTTGAAAAAAGCATCCCTGGGGTGGCATTTCCATATTAAAATCAGACATAAGGGACCCTGCTTTTCCCCAGTCAGCATATACCTGCCTTGGAATCCATCCACTGCTCTCTTGCAGTGTGTAATGAACCTTTCTTTTTTTCAATGTTTCTTGACCACTGGTAAATTCTTTTTATCACCCTTGATACCAGCCTTTCATGTGCCTAGCCTTGCAAGTCACTTAGGATCAGCTCCACCTACAGTGAGAAGGAAGACAGCCACTGCCACAGTGAGACAGCCATTGCTATGGGCAATCAGCCACTGAGCCCAGTACAGACCCTGAAGAGCAAGGCTGAGATCGCACATGGATATCCGGGAAGTAACGCCACCGAGGGGCCCACTGGGCTATGGGAAGCTCTGAGAGCCCTTTCCAGAGGCAAACATGACTGTAATAGTTTTGCAGGCATTCCAGATTCCACCCCTGAGGGAAGTCCTGCCACTTCTGGACTTCAAGTTCATTCCAGAAGCAAGGGGTAATTTTCTGGACCAATGTTCCTACCCCTACAAAGATGTTGACTTCACACATGTATTTGCCATAGCCTGGGAAACTAAAGGCTCAATGTAAGAAGCAGATATCTCCAGGTCATGAGATCAGGCATGTATTATGTCTTTTCAATTGTTTTCTGCAAGAAAGTATAATGCCTAGCCAATAGGAGATTTTAATCAACCTCCACCCCACCAACCTCTCAAATCCAGGTTTCTGCGGGCTCAGAGTCTGGTGCATGTGCCCAAGAGCTGCCTCAGCCCTTCTGGACTGCACTTGCTGAGCCAAGGCTCAAGGACAGGTATGTTAACTCCCAAACCTGCTGACACACTTATTTTTGTCCCTTCTATAAACACAAACTCTGTGTAAACCAGCAACTTACCAGTGTCAAATGAAAGCTGTTTCTGTGAAAAACAATATAAATTACTTTGGGACACCAAGATGAATGCAAATTGAAGTCACTTTAACAATTGCTATAGAGCCAGACATAGTGGTGCACCCTGTCATCCCAGCACCTGGGAGGCTGAGGTAGGAGAATCTCAGTGAATTGAAGGTGAGTGTGGGCTACATAGTATGTTCAAGGCAGAGAGAGAGAGAGAGAGAGAGAGAGAGAGAGAGAGAGAGAGAGAGAGAGAGAGAGACTAGAGTAAGAACTTTTCTAATTAAAACTTGAACTGAAGTTGAGGTCATGTAAATAAATATTCTGAAGAGTTGCCCAAAACATGCCATCCTTTGGAATTCTGACTGGCAGAGATAGCAGAGGCCAAGGACTTCATGTTCAACTACTTTTTCTATGAGGGGGCAGAAGACCCAGGAGGAAGGACTGCCTGGACTCAGGGAATAAAAGTCCTGGCCCTCCAACAGGAGACTCCAGCACCCTGCTCCCTAGAGGATGGGCTATTGCAGGCCAGGGTCCTTACGGAGCCACCCCACCCACCAGGCCAGCATGTCAGCAGCAGGCGTGCTCAACCAGAACATGAAAAGGTGATTAAAGACACAATTTAAGCCTTGCACCTGCTCCAATCACTGCAGCATGATTGCAGCTGGTCTTCAAAGATGATCACTGATGCCATTGGGTGAAAGAAGAGACTTTTTTGCCCCCCTGTGCCTCCCACCTACACCCCATCTTTCCCCCAGTGAGCAGGGAGAGCTGATCTGTATTTCCTTTCTGCAACACAATGCTAGCTGATGAAGTGATTGCAGCTTTCTCTTGGAGCCAGGGCAGGCTCCAGGCAGACAGAGACCCTGCTGTGCTCTCCTGAGGTTTGCCTAAGACAAGTTCAACCCAAGCGCACAGCTGACAACTTAGAAGAGGTCCTGTGTGCACGATGCTGAGCATTGGGTACTGTGGCTAGGGCATCTGGCTTCTGCCCCAGAGGCCAGATTGGCCCTTCTGTGTCTGGCAGACAAAAACATCATGGACCAGGTCACCGCCATAGCCAAGCCTTCAGCGGCTCACGCTGGCTTAGACACCCCAGGGAAAAGAAGGCAGCACTGCAGCCCAAGTTTCTGGGAAGGTAGAGCCAATTCTCCTGGAGTCTCTGCATTCTGTGTCCCATAGAGACAGGATCTGGCTAGTTTGATGGACAGTTGTCTTGGCTTCTTCTCCAGTGGAACCGAATACTAGGCACCCATACCTTAAAAGAGCAAAGGCTTATTCTGGGTTAGTTTCTAGAGTTTTCAGTCCACAGTCAGCTGGCTCCAAGGCAGGACAAGATGATGGAGAGGCACAGAAGAAAGCTACTCATGAGCTCCATGGCAGGAAGCAGAAAGGATCAAAGGTGGAGCTGGGAGGGAGTCAGGCCCTTCTCCAAGCCAAGCCCCAGAAACACATTCCAACCTCCTAATAGCAAGTCAGCTATAACACCCTTGTAATCTAGCCACTCTCTTAAAGCTCTACTTTTGAGAACACGAGGCTTTGGGGGGCACCTAGATATAAATGATAAACAAAGCCTGTTCTTTGCCTGAGCTGAGGCCAGGAAGACCCCTGCAGAAGACTCACTAGAGAGAATTGGGCTCCTTACCCTGAGAGCCCAAGCCCAAGAGCCCACTGGCAAGGGTGATTCTGAGCACCTGTCCAGGCCGCACCCTACAGACATGTGGCCAGGGATGCGGGGACACAGGTCAGAGTGGCTACCACCTAGCTTTCAAATCAACTCTGATTTGTAAGCTAATGGTGATTGCTTTGTAATGCAATGTAATCCCCTGGGTTGGAAGAAAGATTTAGAATATGTACTGAACATTTGTGTCTCCCATGATGAATAAAATGCAAGAACCAAAGTCTGCAGCTCTGGGCAGTCCTTGGCTTGATACAGATGCAGCTACTCCTCACCTGAAAGAGAAAAGGAGCATGTCAGGCACACAAGTGTGTCACTGCACACTCATCAGTCAGAAAACTGAAGCCACTCAGTGGCGGGGTTGTCCTGACATACTGCAGATGCTTTTCTGGAGCTATCGCCTGGGCAGCGTAAGCTTGCATCTATGCCCCCCTTGGGCGCAGGGAGCACGGTGCCACAGGTCCTACAGCTGGCACAGTTGCGTCATGTCTGCAACCTAGCCAGAAAGCTTAGGTTGGCTCCCAGGCAAACACTGGCTGGGTGGGACACCATGCTGCTCAGAATCCAAAGCACAGAACCTGGCCCAATGGCCAGGCAGAAAGGCCAACTGCACACCAGGAATGAAAGTTAGGGGGCCTGGTGAAAAGGGTTAAAATAAACAAATGTTGGCAATTGGATCTGTTGCAGAAGACATATTTTCACTTCTCAGTACTTAAAATGAACATTCTAAGTTAGAAATCAAAACAAATTGCAGACAGGTTGCAGCCAGCACTTCCTGGCACATAATTTAGATAATCTAATACTCGTCTTCAGGGCCAGCCTCAAACCCCGCCACTGCATTTGAGCTATTTGTTAAGCCCTAATGTCACTGACACTCAGTTTCAGGCAGCAGACACCAGCTCTAGCATATTAAACAGAAAAATACTTTTTAAAAAGTTAAGAAAAAAGACAGACATGGACATATTTCATATCCACTAGCAACATGCCTTTAAAAGGGGAAACAATACCAAGTTGGTGACAATGGCATAGTCATTTTGGGAACGATGACCAGCAACTGCATTTCTAGATTCTTCTCAACAGATTAAAAAAAAAAATCATGCTTGCAAAAGGCAGGTAAAATAATGCATATCAACCTTACTCCTGGTATCTCCCAACTGGAATTGGGTCAAATGTCATCAACCAAACGGATCGGAATTCACGCACAGTCACACAGCAGGCTGACTCGCAGCACATGGAAGCAGTCGTGTGCGAAAGCAACACCAGATACAAGACAGTCAAGCAGAGCATGTGCAGATGAGGGCAGAGAGCCCTAATCAAGGATAAGGTGCGAAGATGGGTCAGGTGAGTCTGCAGCTCACCTTGGCATAGCTCTGCAGGGTCCTCGAAGGCATGTGGACGCATCTGGACCGTCCCCCCAGGCCAGAGACCAGGAGGTCAAACAGGCAGAATTTGAATCCTCACACATCAGAGCATTGCAGATGGGGAGCAACCCACAGAAATCCACTCCTGGCCTAACAGCCTGGTAGCCCAGAGGACACAGGCCCCAGGGAGGCTCTAAAGCCCTCAACTGCACCATCCTGGAGCCCTACTCCTGCTGTCCAGGGCCTGGTCCAGTTTCTCTCCTCAGACACTACTGGATCTCCATCGACTCCAAGTGGCCCCTGCTTTGCCAAGGAGAAACACCCAGCGGTGGACAGGGATGGAAGGAACAGGGAGCCTGCAGTCCGTGTTGCACAAAGGGCCACCACTACCTCCTCTCTCCCGGGACGCCTTCACCTAGGACAGCTCACTTGGCATCTCTTCTAAACACCCTCAGTGTGCATTAGAGATTTTTCCTCAATTTCCAGTGAGTGCTGCCCCATTTGTACTCTTGTAAGACTGTCTTAAGACAATCCTGCCCTTAAGTGCTGGCTGACCCCAGAACTCTCTCACTGCTACATTTACGAAAGCCCCAACTGGCCTCGGTGCCCTGCCCAGCAGGGCACACGGATCACTAGCTGCCTGCTCTGGCCCACGGTGTTCTAACCCATTTGCCCAGAGACCATTCTCTATCTTGCAAAGATTCCTCATGAGCCAGAGGGACGCAGCCATCACAGCTTAGCTGCTGAACCAGTTGCCATGGGGCCAGCCCCTCAGCCCTCTCCTGCCAAGCTCCCTTGCCCCTGTGTCTCGACCCCACAGAAACGCTAGAACACTGTCCGGTGCAAAGTACTTAAGAGGTGGTTTCTCCCCAGGTTTTGGTCACCAAGGATAAGGTGAAGCACCCTCTGGCCGGGAGGCACCCAACAATACCACTCCAAGTTCAAAAAGTTTGTAACAGTAGATCTGACAGCAACAACAGCTTCACCAAGGTTGTGCACAACTAAAAGTGTGTTTAAAATACTCGAGAGACCTGCCTGGCAAGCACAAGGTCTAGAGTTCGATTTCCAATGCCTCCGTGCCAAAAATCCTAGGTAAACACATCAGTGGTCCCCTTAGTTTAACTTCTACACATTGCTAGAATTTTTTGCCCCAACCTGTTAAGTAAGTTTTCACTAAAAGAAATGATCAGGTCCTCAAGAGCAAGGAGAAGCATAACCCTCACCCCTTGGGAACCACCACAGGGGAAAGAGGTCATTTGGTAGCCCCAGAAAAGGCAGGATAGCGGGCAGCCTAGGCACTCGGTTGTGGGTCAAAGAGACAGCGCGCAGCTCGGGGATGAAAGGCGCTGATTCTCTCCCCCGGGGGGCCCGAGGGCATCCGGCCTTCCCGCTAGAGGCGCGAGGCCAGGGGAAAACCCACCGCAGCCCTTAGCCCGCAAGCTGGGAAACACAGAGAGGTAAGCAACAGGCAACCTCAGAGAGGACAGAGCCTTCGGGCGCACGCGCAGCCACACCACCGCCCCCACCCCCACCCCCACCCCCACCCCCACGCCCGCCGCGCCTGCGCAGCTCGCGTCCCGCCGCCTCGCCTCTCGCAGTGTTTGCAGCTTAGACCGCAAGTCTCCCCGTCCCCAGTGGGCGCCGGCTCCCAGAGTTCTTCGCCCACAAAGGAACCACCCCTCGGCCTACCCGACCTAAGTTTTGACCCGCCTCCTTCCCGGAGTCGCGTTTGACTGCGCAAGAGCACCCCGCCAGCCTGCACTCCTCACCCCTTCTCTTTCGCTGTGCCATCAGCTGAGCTCGCTGGTTCACCGCCGCACGCGTGCGCGGGAGCCGCCTTTCGCTCAGCTCTCGGCAGCTCCGCTCCCGGCCTTGTGCCGCAGCTGGGCTGGGTAGAAGCCGGAGGATACTGTTGCTGGATCCGGGCCGCTGTGTGGTTTTGAGCAGTTTTTCTCATTTGCAAGACGTCATAAATACTAGTTTTAAAATAAATGCCAGCGGTCTGTCCCGAACGTCCCCAGTGCATCCCCCGATTTCCTCGTGATTGCTGCGGTCCTCACAGGCAGAGCCCCCCTCACCAGCCCACCAGCCCACCTGCTGTTTGTCAGCCGGTGCCCAGCGGTGACCAATGATGATATGGGATTGTGACCAGGATTGTGCAGAGTGACCAGGGTGTCCCTTGGTGACCAGAGGTGTCCCACCATTCCTGGGGATTGACAGACTATGAGGCGACCAGGGTGACATGGGTGTCCCGCGGTGATCCTACACTGGGCTCTGCCTAACTGGGGGAGGGAAAGTGGGTTTGGGGTGTGGTAGGGGACAGCCCACTCCCGCAGGAAATAGCCGGAAGCCAGCTATCTGCTCATGGCAGAATGGGAGTGATCACATGCAGAGGAGGCAACAGGCCCTCAAGCTGGTGGCCAGAAGTGGCCAGAGCAAGCTGAAACGTGTCATTTTACCCTGATCCAGCCCCAACCAACCCTAAGTGCGCGTGGCCGTGGCCAGGTATTGCCCTGGACATGGAGAGGCAGCCTGGCCTCAGGCAGTGGTGTTTTAGGAGGTGCACAGAGATCAGTGCTGCAGTACAGAGATTTCTAGAGCAGTGGGAGTGTTCCTGTCCACCCTTGCTGCTGGCACTAGTGCCTCTTAGCCCCATGCAGCTCTCCCCAGACACCCCGGCCTATCATCTGGTGGTATTTCCTGAGATCTGGGCACCTCAGTGTGGAGTATACGCAGCAGTATAGGCGGATGGGCTCCTGTTCTAATTCCTTTTAAAATACTACCCAGATCCTTGTGAAGGATGACACAAGTGTGTCCATTGTAGAAGTGAGCCCTCCAGCTCAATTAAGAACACACAGGAAAAGTGGAAATGTGTAGCCACTCCCACAAAGGGATGGAGTGGGAAATCACTAGAGGAAACTAGGAGGGCCTGGTACACACACTGGACAGGGGTGTTGCCCAGGGTAGGCCCCAGTGTGGTGAGGCACAAGATCAGATATCAAGGGTGGGGGATTTTCACTAAACTGGCCCAGCAGGATTCCTGCTAAAGCCAGACAGAACAGCTCAAGGTCAGGACCAGTTGGAGGAAGGAGGGCCCTGATCCAAGTGTGGCCCACAGAGGAAGTGTCACCTTTCACCTGAGATGAGTAAAGTAGTCATGAGAGACTGCAAAACAGGTAAAGGAATGTTGACCAGGCCAACAGCCCAGTCTTTAAATGCAGTTGGGTTCAGGAGAAAGGGGTCAGTCAGACAGAGCACGCCCCAGGACATTTAAACATGTCCTACTTTTTAGGGAGGGTAAAGTGAGGCCAAGGTGCTTTTACAACAACCCAAGAGTGCTGCTGTATTACAGTTTGGCTTTCCATCATATTTCTGTTTGGCCTATTCTTTTAAAAAATAGAATATAGGTGGGTATGTGGCACCTGCCTATAGTCCCAGCACTCACTCAAGAGGCTGAGGTAGGAGGGCCTCAGCAAGTGCAAGGCCAGTCTGGGCTAGTGAGTTGAAGGCCAGCCTCAACTATAGAGTAAGACCCTGCCTCAGACAAAAACCAGAAAGAAAGAAAAAAAAAGGAATACAGTGTATAATTATAATCACATGGGTTCTGGTCAATCAAGATTATAGTACACTAAGATTTTACAGGCTAATTAGAATTAATGATAATTCTAGGGTGTTTAACAATGCTACAATGCAATTTCCATAGTTGTAAGTGGAGGAGACCAATTATATGTAAGACTGACTTGTCCTGTTTATCACTGTAACTGGGTGGTGTCACAGCATGTGGCCCTAGGCAAGAGGAACTGGGGACAAGAAGGGCTTGCACACACACCTTGCCCTCACAACGCAGCTGGCAGGTGCTCCAAGGTCACAAGGACCAATGCAAACAGAGAGCAAATGCCTCCAAGACCCTTCAGCCTGGTCTTTCCAACACCCATCCCACATCTACACTGGGTGGCCAGCCACTAGTGCCCACCGGCAGCACCTTCAGACTTGGTTTATCTTGTTTATGCAGACTTTTTCTTTCCCTAGCTGGAAGACTTGCTTATATGCACACTTCTTTTGAGGTACTTGCACTTCACTGTCACAGATTTTTAAAAATCTATTCCTGGCTAATTCCTTGGAATATTGTAGAAGAGCTTTGAGAATTACCTTCAGCTTGACACAGGTCCTAAAGTCCCCTTAAATAAAAACAAGCTTATTTTTGGATGAATTTTCCTTGGGAAATACTTTATATTTTTATCAATAATCCCTGCCTAATGTTTGAGACCAATATTTATAACTCTGCCTAAGAGTTTGAGAATAAATGGATTTTAATAAAGAAACGCTGTTTCACAGACCTTGGCAAATGAGAAGGGATGGAAAAGAAACCAATAAACTGAGAAGCACAGCCACCAGGGTGAAAGGGCCATGGAGACAGGTCCACATCCACCAGGGCAGATGGAGCTACTGAGATGGAACAGAAGCGAGGAGACATCTGCACCTGTACAGAACTGATGCCCCCAGGAGTCAAGATTCAGCCTCCTCCTCCTCCTCCTTTCTCCACATATCGTGACAACTGTGCTGGTGGTTAGGAGTGTGTCTGTTGCTGCCCTTGGTAACCTTTAAAGTCCATGTGTTCAAGGCTGTCTCTTGGGCTTATTTTGAGCATCTGGTGGTCCCTGCTCTGTAATCAAGGAGACTGCTACCCTCCCTTCCTGATTCCTTTACCCTCTTTTATTTCCCAACTCCTATCAGGTGGTTATTTTTAGTTTGAAAGCTAATGAAATGTACATGTTGTCCTGTAGCCATAGTTTAGCCCTCCTGGGTCCCTGTGAATGGTATGCAGAGACCACATGGTTAGCCTTCCCCTGAACCTTCTAGGAGGCCATATTTCCAGTACTGAGGTCAATAGGAATTTTTTTATTTTTTATTTTTTATGCTGTATTATTCCTCTGAACTCATACTACTTTTTGTATTCTTATAGTTGTGCCAAGAACTTTTATTTCTCACAACTTATAGATCCTCTTCTTTTGTCTTTTTTGGTAGATGTCTTAGTCTGTTCAGGTGCTATAGCAAAGTACCTTGAACTAGGTAGCTTATAATGACAAAAATTTATTTTTCATAGTTCTAGGGATCAGGAATTCCAAGATCAAAGCACTGGCAGATTCTACATCTGTTCCATGAGGGCTGGCTCCTTGCCACCCTCTCACTGTGTCACTGTTGGAAGGACACTAATCCCTGCCCTGTTGGAAGGACCTCATCACCTCCCCAGAGCTCTATATCCTAGCTTCACCACTAAAGAGTCAGGATTTCATTAGGCATTTTAGGGGACACAGTCTTTCAGAGCATATGAAGTACAAGGAGCCTCCCACAGTTCAAGGTCACCACCAAGGTTGTACTTCTCTCACAACCAAGTGGAATCATTAGTTGCTGTCCACTCTGGAAAGGTCCTGTTGGCCCCTGGCATCTCTCATGGCTGCAGGCCCGGCCTGTGCTCTTTGCTGTATGTGTACCATGGAGGACTCCCATCCTCCACTCCTGGGCAAGACACTGTCCGGATATAGACAGCTGCTGACCAGGTGCCCACTAGGGGGCTCCACCCTTGATGCTGTTGATGACTACCCAGGTCCTCTGACTTTACTTCACCTCATGGGACATCTTGGTTGATGTTCAAGTGGCATATTCTGGACTTGGAAGTCAGTATTTTCCAGTGGCCCTGTGTCTTTGCTCTGAAAATGTCTCTCCTTGTGAAGGAAGGCTCAGCAGTGGTAATTGACTTCCACTAAGCCAGTTGATTTTCTTTCTCCATTATTGTAGAGTAAAGCCAAGATCTGTGGCTCATCCTAAAAGCAGTAGAGCCCTAGGTTTTCCAGTCACCTGCTTAGCTCTGGGATCCTACCTTGGAACTAACCAGGTAACCAGGATGTTGAAGTGCAAAGAGTTTTGAGCCTAAAAATGAGAACAAAATGCACTTACTCTTTCCATGGTGGAATGTCATACTCAAAGACTGACCCTTCTTGCCAATGAGAAGACCCTCATGCCAGCCTGCATGAGCAATCACCCTCCCTTGTGAGCAGGCTCAAGGCTACAGGACTTGTACCACATCCTGGCCACTTCCACCTTGGAGGTCAGAGGGGCAAATGTTGTCCACTGTTCTCACAGGCCTCTGCACCTACCTCCCTGTCCCCTCAGCTTTTTGCAGATGGGTATGACTGGGAGAGCATGTAGCTTACTTCATTCCTCTTCAGACCTTTGTTCCTGTTTGAGACTCTGCTGTCAGGGTAGACTCAGTGGGCTTAGGGAAGCAATGCCCCTCTGCTTGTGGAACCCCAGAAACTTCTTAGTTCCACCCTGAGGAGTGTGATCCAACCCTACCCCATCACAGGCCACTGTGATCTGCCAGTGCCTGGCCTGGACTGTTCCTTCCTCAAGGCCTTCCCAGAGAAGAGGAGGAAGAATTTGAAGTGCAACAGTGATCCGCCCTATACGGAGGTCACAGACACCAGGTGGGCAGCCGACGTGAGGACCTGTGGCCCATGACAAACCAGAGTCTTCTCAAGAGTGACCCACAGAAAAGAAAGGGACAGTTTTCCAGATGATCGCTGTTCACTTCTCTTGGATCGAGGACAACGTATCTATGTGAACCTCCAGTTTGCATTGCTGCTACTAAGCCCATTGCTCTGGCTGGCCCTTGAGTCCACGTCAGCGTAAGTAAAGAAGAAACACACGTTGCTGAAGGCATCACCAGGACCCGAAGCTGTAACATGAAGAGTGACTCCCAGCCCCTCGTGAGAGATAGAGCAGCTCAGGGGTTCCAGCCCAGTCTGAGCTCCCACACTCAGTCAGCCTCACAAGCACAGCAGGTCTGGGAAGAGCATCTACCTTCTCTGAAAGTCCAGCCTGAAAGCTTTCTCAGCAGCTTTGGTCTGGTTCTGCTTTACATCCCACGGCCAGTGCAGCTGTGGACATGGCTGGACCTGCTGTCCACACATGGCATTCTGCAAGGGAGCCATGGCACTGGACGCACATGAGCTCATCTCATTCCTGGGCCAAGCTCTCTCTACCCACATGGAGCTCAGGCCTCTGGACAGAAGATCCGTCCCTCACAGGGCACAGAGGGCAGGGCTCATGCTGGGCCTCCCTTCAAAGCCTTCACAGAGCTGATACAGTTCAGATCCAAGGTCAGCTATGACCTGTTGTGTGGCTGTAGCCAGTCCCTTCAATTTTACCTGCAAAGCTAGGACAGTGGTGCCCACTCAGTGGGCCACTGGGGACACAGCATGATGAGATGCTGCTTATGAAGAGCCCTGCAGGCTGGCCAGATGGCAGCTGTCCTGTCCCTCCCATAGTCATCCCTGGAGGCTTCCGCCTGCCTGGCTGTCTGTCTACACCAGGTGACAGGCAGCCTGTGAGTGCCAGGCGAATGTGTTACCAAGTAGGCAGACTTCGGTTCCTGGGCCCCATGGCTGAACAGCAGATGTTGAACCATGTCCCACAGTTAATTTTTCTAAAACTGTAAGGTCAGAACAATTTTTCTGGAATAGAGAGGGAACTATTACAAAAATTGGACCACATCGGAAAATGTGGAAAGCAGCAAGACAGACACTGTGGGTCAAGGGGAACTGTTAGAGCCTGCTCCTGAATACCAGTGGGCTTGGGGACAGAGGGGGCCCCCTTGGAACTGGGGTGCTGACGTAGGCACGGGGCATCAGGCTGAGGAGAGAGTGCCTCGTGATGCTGCCGCCTGCCCAGTATTTGTAGTCCCTATGGTCAGGTTCCGCTGTGTAAACAGAACCAAAAATAGCAGCGGCTGAAACCAGACAGAGAACTTTCTTGCAGGCCACAGGAAGTGTGGAGGTTGCACCATGGCAGGCATGAAGCTCACAGCGACTTCAAGACAGGAACACTCCGTCCCTGCACTCCACCCTCCTAGCTCATGACTCCCCTACCCACCCCTCCCAGAGTGGCTGCTGGAGCTCCAGCCCTCACATCTGCTGATTACCTAGCTTGGAAAGAGGTTCACAGAAGCTGTTGGATAACACTCCTGCTTCCACATCATTATCTGTAGCTTAGCTACCAACATGTGCCAGGGGCAAAGGCTGGGAAATAAATCTAAAATTCAGGTGACTGTGTGCCCACTTAATATTTGAGAGGACTACACCTAAAGAAAAAAGAAGGAATAAAGGGTATACTCTGCAGCTAAGTCGTTGTCATAAGTAGTTCCCTGTTTTCTTTCTTTGAGCTTTTCCTGGAGTGTGGTGGCCTGCCCAGATGAAGATGGATAGGACAAGGTGCAGAAGTCGATAGTGAGGACAGGAGCACTACAGCTACAGCCAAGTCAGAGTGGTGGGGAGCCCATGAGCAGGGCCCAGGATCACTGGGCTGGGCCACCCTGGCGCCAGGCAAGGGCAGGCGTTGCTTGGGGCCAGGCACCAACCTAGACTGGCTGGCCATCCCTTCTGTGCCCAAGCACCAACCGGCCTGTCTTAAAATTCCATGAAAGCACAGATTCTGAAATTCCATGAGTCCCCTTCCACAGGTCACCCATGAAGCACCCCAGCACCACCTCTGGGAGCGAGGGCATAGCGCCTTGGCCCTCCCTTTCAGGAGCACAGATGCAGGTATCCCGGGCTGCCCAGCCGACTTGGAGACCACGCCCTCCAAGAGCCTTCTCTCACTTGTCCATTTTCCAACTTAGAAAATTTTATCTTTTTTATTTTATGAAAAAATAAAACATTCTCCCATCCAAATAAGAGACTAACAATAGTTATTACACCGTGCATCGTTATCTTCAAAGTGCAAGATGTAACCAAAAAGATTCTTAAAGAAAATAAATAATTCTTATAGAAAAGAAACAAAGATAATAGCACCAACTCTTTTTTCACTGAACTAAGATAAACTTTTAGTAGAAATGAAACAAATTAGCATATATATTGAAATCTTTTTAAAATAACAGAATATGTAATTTGGGAGAGTATTTAAACTTTTTCCTAGTAGCTATATAGATATATAGTTTTTCATATAATAGAAACCATGATATATTTGAGCTGCGTGTCTGGCTTATTTCGCTTAACATTACATTCTCAAGTTGTATGCATTTACCTACGAATGCCTGAAGTTTATTTTTCTTTATGATGGCATAGTATGCAGTTGTGTATAAATACGTTGTCCTTCTCTATTCATCTGCTGATAGACATACATGCTGTTTCTAAGATCTATTATAAATCATGCTGCTATAAACACGAGTGCATGTATCGCTGTAATATAACGGTTTTTAACTCTTCTGGGAAGATAGCTGGGAAGGCTATAGCTGGGTCAAATGGAATTTCCTTTAGTTTTTTGAGGAATCTCCATATGGATTTCTATAGCAGTTGCACCAGTTTACATTCCTACCAACAGTGTAGCACAGTTCTTTTCCCCCCACATCTTTGCCACAATGTATTATTTTTAGATTCCTTTTTTTTTTTTTTTTTTCAGAACCAGGAATTGAACTCGGGCCCTTATGTTTGCCAGGGAAGTGCTTATTCCACTGAGCTATCTTCCCGGCCCTTCAGATTTTTTTTTTTTATGACGGCTTTTCTTTCTGAGCTAAGATGATGTCTCAGTGTAATTTTAGTTACATTTCTCTGATGTCCAGCACTGATGAGCACTTTCATGTATTTACTGACTACTTGTACTTCTTCTGAGAAGGGTCTATGTATTTTAGTTGCTCATTTTTTGAGTGAGTCTTATTTTTTTTTGGAATTTATTACTTTTACTATGAATGTATAAAAATTTTGAGTCTTTTATTTGGAGGGGTCTAATTTTTTTTAGTTTTTTATATAGTCTTGATGTTAGTCCTCTCCAACTGCGGAATATCTGGAAAAATATTTTCCCACTCCGCATGCTGTCTCTTCCCTCTGTTGCTTGTTTCCTCTGCTGTAAGGAAGCTTTTGAATTTGCTATGATCCCATTTGTTGGCTTTTGATGGTATTTCTTATGCCATAGGGGTTTTGTTCAGAAGGTCCTTGCTTACTGCTATGACTCCAAGATTTGCGCTTATTTTATCTTTCAGAACATTGTGCTTTTACTGATTATATAGATCTTTGATCCTTTTTTATTTCAATTCAGTAGATGGTGAGATATATGGGCCTAGGCTTTGGCATATGGATAAACAATTTTCCCAATACCACTTATTAAAGAGGCTAACTGTCCTTCACTGAATGTTTTTGGCTCCTTTGTCAAGGATCAAATAGCTCTATGCACCTGGAGTTGTTTCTGCTTCTTCTATTCTGGTCCACTGATCTACACCCATGTTTTTGTGCCTCTATTATGCTGTTTTAGTGTTATTATTGTTTTTTGAAAGTGCTAGATATTGCTTGGGTTAGGTTTATTAGGTCACATCTCTGAATGATGCCATGATGTTTTAATTACTGTAGCTTTATAATATAACTTCGAATCTGGATATATGATGTCACTTGCTTTACTTTCCTAACACACAACTGCTTTTGCTATTGTGGGTCTCTTATGATTCCACATAAAGTTTAGGATTGTTTTCTCTAGCTCTGTGGGAAATGTCATTTGTTTTTTTGTTGTTTTGGGGTTTTTTTGTTTGTTTGTTTGTTTGTTTTGCCATTTGTATTTTGATTGGGACTGTGATAAATCTGTATATCAACTTTGGTACCAGGGATGGAACTCAGAGCCAGGCTGGTGCTTATGCCACTGAACTATCTTCCCACCCCTATTTATCAATTTTGGAAGTAAGTCGTTTAGATTATGCTGTGTAGTGGTCAATATATTGTTTAAATATAGCCCTGGCCATATTAGTGCCTACTAGGAGGGCATGGACATTGTGTGAGTTCTACACCTCCACCCCAGGGTAGCCTGCTTATGATGTAAGGAGGGGAGAGAGGCTTGCTAGAAGCCACAGCTGCTGCCCCTCCCTTTGCTCTTTGCTGTTTTCTATCACGATGAATGGCTGCTTTCTGCATGTGCCACCCTGCCTTGCAGCCAGCGGAGTATGGACTGAAACCTCTACTAACTGTGAGCTAAATAAACCTTTCTGTCTTTAATTTTGAGTGTCAGGTATTTTGTCCCCAGCAGCAAGTGAAAAGTAACAGAGACATGTTGGTTCTACCTATCCTTCATGATTTATTTTTTCAGCCTAATATAATTTTCATTGTAGAGGTCTTTTACTTCCTTAGCTAGGTTGATGACTAAGTATTTAATTTTTTTATTCTATCATGAGTGGCATTGTTTTCCAAATTGCTTTTTCATTGAGTTCATTAGTGTATAAGAATGCTATTGATTTTTGTACATTTATTTTGTATCTTGCTATACTCCTGAATTTTGTCATCAATTGTAGTAGTCTTGGTGGAGTTTCTTATAAGTAAAGGATTGGGTTAAGTTTAAAATAATAATATTGTTCTTTCTTCCTTTCCTATATGCATCCCTTTTATTTCTCTCTCTTGCCTGATTGCTCTGCCTAGTGTTTCGAGGATTCTGTTGAATAGAAGTGGTGATAGTAGACAGCCTTGTCCACTATCTTAAAATCTTATTCCTGATTTTAAAGGGAAAATGATCCACTTTTCATCATTTAATATAATGTTGACAGTAAGTTGGTCATAAATAGATTTTATTATGTTCAGATATACACCTTCTATATTTATTTTCTTCAGGGATTCTATCAAGAATGGAGGTTAAAATTTGTCAAAAGCTTTTCCTATGTTTATTGACATGATCATGTGATTTTTGTACTTGCTTCTGTTTATGTGATGAATTACATTTATTAATTTGCATGTGTTGAACCATCTTTACATTCCTGTAATGAAGCCAGCTTGGTCATGGATATGATCTTGTTGATGATTTGTTAAATTCTGCTTGCAGAGATCTTGTTAAAAAATTTTTGTATCTATATTCATTACAGAAACTGGCATATAGTCATCTTTTTTATTGTATCCTCATCTAGTTTTGGGTCAAGATAATGCTAGCTTCCAAGGATGATTTGGAAGTACTCCTTTCCTCCCCATGTCATTAAAAAGTTTGAGAAGTATTGGTGTTAGATCTTCCTTGAAGTTCTTGTAGAGGTCAGTTGTGAATCCATCAAGTCCTGGGCTTTTCTTAGTTGGTATTTTTTTTAATATTACTGCTTCAGTTTCATTGCCTGTTATTGGATTGTTCAAGATTTGTGGGAGTTTTTGCTGCTGCTGCTGTTGTTGTTGTTGTTGTCTTGTTTTTGTCTTTTTAAGCCAAGGTCTCACTATGCAGTTCAGGTTGGCCTTGGGCTCACTTTGTACCCCAGGCTTGTTTCAAACTCTCACCTCCTGCCTCAGCCTCCCAACTGCTGGGATTACAGGCGTGTGCCACCACACCTGGCTGTTCAAGATTTTGAAGTCTTCTTAGCTCAGCTTTGAAAATGCATATGTATGGCCCGGGGGGCTAGCTCAGTTGCATAAGCAACTGCCTGGTGCGAGGTCCTGAGTTCAATCCCTGATACAAAAGAAAGAAGAAAGAAAGAAAGAAAGAAAGAAAGAAAGAAAGAAAGAAAGAAAGAA
>NW_004524607.1:10891197-10944737 GCF_000260255.1 Octodon degus
GAAAGAAAGAAAGAAAGAAAGAAAGAAAGAAAGAAGGAAGGAAGGAAGGAAGGAAGGAAGGAAGGAAGGAAGGAAAGAAAGAAAGAAAGAAAGAAAGAAAGAAAGAAAGAAAGAAAGAAAGAAAGAAAGAAGTCCATATGTATCTAGGAATCTCTCCATTTCTTCTTCACTCTTTCTTTGGAAAGAACCAAAAAGACAGGCTCTAATAGGCAGTTTCTGCCATCAGAGCCAAGCTGTCTGCCACCAGCATACTATTATGTCCTAACAGGAATCTCACTGGCCTGATGCATCCCCTACCTTCTTCCGCACTGCTCCACCAAGGGCCCCACACAAATATATAGGCTACAAAATGCTGAAAAAGACCTAAGAGGGTCAAAGTGAGAGGAAACAGAGGTAGAAAAATAATGGAGCAAGGGAAACACCTGCATCATGAAGCCCTTCTGCATATTCTCATTTGGTTGCTTGACTGAGGCATACACATGCCTGTGAGCTTCCTAGTGGCCAGTGCAAAGAGGGTGCTAAGGTCTGTGATGAACAGGAGATGAAAATGAAGTGCGTGAACCCACAGGGTGAACTCTTGCTGGCAGATCCTGGCTGTCTACATTGAATGAGTTCTCTTAGGGAGCCCCTGTTCGTGCTAGCCTGGAAACAGAAGGCATTGGATGAGTGGTGGAGACCATGGAAGCTCAGGGAGCCTGCCCCAGCTCTTTCTAGGGTGACAAGTCACTTTGCCCACTGTGTCTGAATTTTTCTGATGTAAATTGGAAGAATATCACTCTTACACAACACAAAACTAGAGATCTAGCCAGCCGTGGTGGTGCACACCTGTAATCCCAGCACTTAAGAGCCTGAGCCAGGAAGATCATGTGGGTTCAAGACCAGCCTGAGTTCAAGGCCAGGCTAAACTACATAGTGAGACCCTGTTGCAAAACACAAATAAGCAAAAACAAACAAATAAACAAACAAAATCACCTAGAGATCTTTTGGTTCTAAATAATAGAACCAAAGCCAAACAAAGTCAGACAAAATGAACAGTAAAGCATAGTGAAGCATTTATCAGTCAGGTGGACCTGGGACCTCAGCCACTCCCTGGATGCTCAAGTCTTCTCCAGTCCCATCCTTGCTGGGTTTTGCTCACACTTGGCTCCATTCTCCAGCAGCTCTGCACTCCAGAAGCAGTGTGTGCTCATCTGGACCAGTGACTTACCCAGAAGGATAGGTGTTCTAGAGGGGCAGCCTTGGCCAGAGGCCCAGGTCCCACAGAGTAAGGAAGAGATGTGTTCCCCAGACCTGATGTCTGCCCAAGGTGGATGTGAATTCGTGCACATGCAGGACAGGGCTGCATTTCTCAGGTCAAGCCCTGTCCCAGCACTCTGATGCACACATTCATAGATCTGCATGGCCCTGGCCACCTCAAGGACCCAGACATCTAATCATGAGGAGCTGAAGAGAATAGTCCCTCTCCAGGTGTGTTTATATCCACACCTAATTTGAGCAGTTCCTCAGGTGAGATTTGGAGTAGGCCTGTGACTGTGAGGTTGAGACCTTCTTCCACTGACATGCAGAGAAGATCATCCAGCAAAAAGTCATCTGTAACATAAAAGAAGCTCCCAGCAGCATTTACCAGGAGGACGAGGAAATCATAGTGATCCAGGCAAACAACTGCTCCTTCATCTCATGCACAGCACACAGTGGAGGTGCCCTCAGTCTTCCTGATGGCACCTTTCAGCCATCTCCTCCTTGCTGTCTTCCCTGGTCACCTGAATGGACACCTAACATTTACCCTAGAGAAGAAACTTCCATAATAATGCTGAAGAGTAAACTTGCAGGTGAGAACAGGGCCCCAGTTGTAAGGGTATCACCCCACCCAGCACCTCCTATCACTCAAGTTCTACTCAGTTCATAGGAAGACAAACTTCTTGAGAACCTGGGAGCAAACTCCATACCACTGGCCCATCTACAAGGTCACACAGACTCCAGCGGTCACCAGCTGGTCCTCATGGGAAGATGAGGTCAGTCAGCAGGAACCCTGAGTGTCCTCAGACACTGCTGTCGACAAGCTGTGTAACCGGAGATATCTTCCTGTCTCAAGGTCCCGGGACTGGGTAGCCTGGGTCTCCAGTGTGGGCTGTCTCATTCCAATCATGGACTGGAACAGTGGGTTCTGATGAAACTGCTGCCTGTGCTTTAAGGTTTTTCGAAATAGGGAAGATTCCCACTTCCCATAGCCTGGCCAATGCGGGTCCTCCAAAGCTACTGTCCTCAGCCAGACACCTCCCTTGTGCCCCAGCCAGGATGTGACCCTCAAAGGAACTGAAGGTGAGGACCAGAAGCTGCCTGTGCCCATGGCCTCTTGTGCTGCAAACCTGGCCTGCCTTTCTTCGCCCAGGAGGCATCACTCTAGCTTAGAGGAGGAAGAGGTGCTTGTCTTCAGCCACTGTATGACCAGTGACCATGTTTCTGTCACCCTAGACAGGCTATCTGTCCCTTCACCCCATGATGGACCCCCTCAGCAGTGCCCCGGGCATGTGGGGTGGGATGCCAAGGAGAGACCTTCATGTGCAGTGGTACATCCTATCCCCCAAGGGCATAGGCAGTGGTTTTCACACTGCCACACTCAGAGCAAATTCACATTGGAGGTACTTCAGTGTCCACAGAGGGTTACATCAAACTGCAGGTTCTCAACTCCTGTGAGCACTGTCCCCATGTCCCAGAAGGCTGTGCCTCTGCATGAGCCCCTGGCATTCCTTTTCCCACACAGCTGGTACTGAGACTTAGTGCCAGAGGCCCAGTGTTATCTCAGGACCCATGAAGCTACCCCAGGTAGGGCCATGGAAGTCCCCAAAGAGCACAGCAGGCCCTTCTTGCCTGAGCAAAGACCAGAGAAAGGCCCTTTTACCCTGTCTAACCAGCTCCCAGTTCCCAGGCAGACATGGAGCTGCCTATCAACAGAGCTTTGCAGGCTGCAAAGGGGCCCAGGGCCCAGGACCAAAGCAAGCAGCAGCCAGTCTGTGCTCTGCATGGGTGTGATGTTGGGTGAGCTCCATGGTTATCCTGAGGCTTGGTCCAATGACACCCATGTCCCCATTAGTGCCTATATAGGAAGGAGGCTCTATTTTTTTGTTTGTTTGTTTGTTTTGTTTTATTTGGGGGGCATTCACATCATACAATTTATAAGCAAGCTTCCTACAGTACTCACTCCCACTAGCCTTATATTTCTAAAGTAATCTACATCCAAGTGCCCTATGAGGATACCAGGCACTGCCATCTTCACCTCTACTTTTCTAATGCTTACCTGATTGGGTTTCAGGAAACATGGTGACAAACTGTAGCCAGCAGATGAGAGAGAAGCTGCCCTCTTCTTTCCAGCATGCAGTGTCTAAGAGTTTTTTCAGATCTAATGTCTGCATTCTTCATCATTTATGACCAGGCATTTGGGGTGTCTGGTGAAAACAAAGACCCCAAAATGACACCATAGGGAAACTGTTAGGAGCCTGAGGTAGCTAGGTTAGCCCAAAAGCCTACAGTGATACCAAGGCCTGGCCATAGCCAGAAGCAGAAGCACCAGGCCAAAGGCCAACCCTGTGCATCCTGGGTCCTGGGTTGGGGACTCCATCCATTTCTCTGGTTGGTCCTGACTTGGTTGTAAGTCTGCAGAGGTCAAAACCTCAGGCAGCTGGCAGCTCTAACCCAGCCCAGATCTTTCTGCTCACAAGGGTGCCAGTGGCGACCACAAATGGCAAACTTAGTCTGCCATATCAGTGTCCACTTGGAGGAAAGCTCAGGGGTCATAGGGCTGGGCTGGGCTTGAGACCCCTTCTGAGAGACACATGGATGCCAAGGGTCTCTAAGGGGCCAAGGGACCTGCAAAGCTGCAGGATGTCCTGGTGCCCAAGGCCGGAGCTCAACAAGGATTCCTGCCCACATTCTAGCAACTCCCACTGCAGTTCCACCTTGGTGAAAACAACCATTAGGTTCATCCGACCCACATCCTGTGGGACCCCAGGTCCCCAGAGCACCATGAGGTCTGTCCTGCCCAGGTCCCTGCACCTCCCAGAGTTCCCTGGGTGGGGGCTGATGTCTCCGGCTGCTCAGGGACCCTGGTCCAGACACCATCCCTCATCGTGTGGGTTCCAAGCCTTGCTTTTAATAGCACTCACACCATTACCAGAAGGAGGAAATGGATCCACTTAGGCTGTGCGGGTAAGAATTCCATTAATGTTCTAAGAATTCCATTAATGTTCTCTCTGACCTTTGCTAATTCCAGTGTCATTAGCAATGCATACGTTTCAAAATCTCCTTAATGCCAAAAAGCAGTAATGGGTGTCTGCTATGCTTGCTTAATGAGCCATAAAATGAACCAGCGATGATTTGTTTCTTGCTGTCAGCCCCCTGGTTAAGTAATGGGCAGGACAGCAGAGAAAGGCCAGCCTCTCCTCACCAGGCCACAGCTCCAGGCATTGGCTCTTCTAATCACAATTGATTAAAAGGAAAAATATTTATGTGCACACACCTCACTGTCCATTATCTCAAGAATTTTTTCTAAGTAATTAGTTTCTCCATCATAATTTTGGAGAATGTTAGTATCATTGATCTTTGTTTCTTTAATTATGACAGTCCTGAATAAGAGGCTCAGCCCAGGCTGCAGGCTCTAGCTCACCCCACCACAAGTGCGGGCTCTGCTCACCTCCGCTACTCCTTCTCCCAGCCTCCTCCCAGGCTGATCCTACCTGCGCTGCTGCTGCCCCAACACCCACTCTCACCTGAGTCTCACCTGGGTCTCACCTGGGTCTCACCTGGGTCTCACCTGGGTCTCACCTGGATCTCACCGGGGTCTCACCTGGATCCCACACCTTGGCTGCTCATGGTAGATCTTAGCCCTCTTAGCCCTCTTCTGTTAGCAAAACCATACACTTTGGATCAGTTTGAGGCACCACACACCCACAATTCTTACGTTATTGTTTTTACATTGCTCATGTCTATAACAATGCTTACAAGGCATGATCAAAAATATGGTGAATGCAACTACTAAGTGCCATTAAAGAGAAAGTAGGGATCTTCACTGAAGAAGAGGCCTGTCCAACCTTAGCAACAGTGAATGGCAAGTTTTGACTTCTTCAGTGCAGTTGGTCATGAACTACAGTTGAGAGAATGGGTTTTCAAGTATGGCATCAAGCATGGATCATGAACAACACATTTCATTGCAGTTGTGTGACCTTATCAATTCAGAGTCCAGTTTTGTAAGAAACATCATCTTGGAAGATGAAATCTAGGCCTCTGGTTATGATCTCTTTGAGGCAAAGCTTCAGAGTTCTCAGTGGAAATCACCCAGTTCTCCTCAAGTCATAAAAAGTACAACAGTCAAGATCTACCAGCTAAGGGATGTTGACTTTTTGGACCCCGATGGAATTATGCAAGCTAAGTTTATATCTGGGAACACTGCGATGAACCCTGAATATTACAAGGGTTTATTACTTAAGAAATGATGTGTGAAGAACATGGCCTAAGACATAGGTTTCCTTTTTCATTATTACAGCGCTCTGTGTCATACATCCCTTTTGTCAAACCACAACATTCTGGGGGAACTTTACCCTCCCCGCTGGCCTGATCTGGCACTGGGTGACTTCTCCCAACTTGTAATCGGTGTTATTTTCTCAAGATCTAAGTCATTCTGAAAACTTTTCAAATAACCACATCACATTCCAATACTTTTTTCATGAGTCATAATTCACCTTCTCATTCCTCAAATGCTGAAGACACACCCGCCCCCAAATATTTTTGCAGGTAATACCACAGAAATCTTCAGGACTGGAGCTTGTTTTCTGCTTGTTTCCTCGCATGATCCATATCTTCACCTTGTCCATGAAAATAAACAACTTTTTGGGTCTTTATTTTCAAAAAAAGGGAGACAGATTTCAAGGCCTCAACCTACATTAGGTGAAACCTTTGTGGATTTCCTGAGCAAGGCGCAGAAGGAGTCAGGGCGGGAGGAAGGCAGTGCTCGGAGCTCTCTGGGCTCTGGACAGGACCTCTGGGTTAGAATTGTTTCATCTCAAAAATACTACTAATAATAATTGTTTCATCTCATCACCTCCCCAGTTACCCTCTGCTCACCCCATCCCCGGGAGTATGTCTTGATTTCTAACACTGTAGGCTCCTCTCGTCTGCTGTGGGATTTCCTACACATGAAGTCACTGTTTGTGTCTGGCTTCTTTCCACTCAGTGAACTGTCCTAGGAGGGACTTGAAGCTTCTAGCTGGCCATCACTCACCAAAACCTGAGTCCAGGGGCCCATGTGTCCCCCATGTTCTCCTGGCTCACAGGGAGGGAACCCTAGATCAGGGGAGGCAGAAGCCCTTGGGCTCCCTGTTCTGTCTGGCTCTGACCTCAGTGAAATCCTATCTCTGGGTAGATGTTCTAAGTCCAAGAGATAGTTAACAGTTTATTTGAATAATAGTATCTTGAGAAATGATTATTCTACTTTCAAGTGATTTTGAAACAATTACACTCACCGAGAATTTGAAAAGTCTCTTCTAGTTTTATATAGTCCAGGAGACTTGTAACCCCCAAAGGAGAAGAAACTGTGCATTACTCTGCAGGCACAAATAAGCCACAGGATCCCAGGGTATCTGCCTTGAAACACAAAGGAGGCCTTTTGGGGGTGGGCGTGGGCCAGAGGGATTCTGGGTGCTCCAGGATATACAGGCTTCCTCACAGGCATACTCAGTCCCAGCTTCCACACCAGACAGGGCACTCAGCTCAGACCTCTGGCTGCCACGTGTCCTGGGCATGGGCCTTTGGCTTTGCTGGCTCTGAATTCCCTGTGGCAGGGCTGTCTGGAGCTCTGAGGACTCTGGGGCCCAGGTTTTCCCAGAGATCCTGGCACTGCTGGGGTAGCCTGCTGTGCACTGGGAGCTGATGTGATGACGATCTTGCTCAGCTCCCCCATGCCACACACAGATTGTGAGGCAGGCTCAGTAATGCACCAGAATGGCCCATCCAGGCCCTGTGTCACCTGGCTTTGTCATCGGAGCAGGAAGGGCAACATGGGCAGTTAGGAAATTAGGAGCCTGAGGGCTGTCGAGATAGCTCAGTGGACTAAGCACCTGCTTAGACAAGCACAGGGGCCAGGATTCAATCCCCAGCACTGGCCCCGCCCTTGGGTGCATAGAGCCAGCC
The DNA here is from genome assembly GCF_000260255.1 of Octodon degus. Lineage (NCBI taxonomy): Eukaryota > Metazoa > Chordata > Mammalia > Rodentia > Octodontidae > Octodon > Octodon degus. Next base: position 10,898,377 of record NW_004524607.1, read on the forward strand.
ACCAAGTCCGGGCGCAGTGGTGCACGCCTATAAGCTCAGTGCTGGGGAGGCTGAAAACAGGAGCCCGAGCTGCATAGTGAGAGCCTATACCAAATACATAAAATTAAAAAAGAAAAGAAAACTAGGAAGCCTGAAAAATATGCATCGACAAAAAGACTCAGAGACTAGCTGGTGAGGTAGAGCTCACAGAAGCCAGGAACTGTGTGGCCTTTCTCCAAAGACCCTGAGGGGCATCGAGGCACCGTGCTCACCATGAGAGGCAGCGACTTCCTGAGGGCACCTTCTCCCTCTCAAAAGGGAAGCACCTTTCCTCTCTCAGAGGGGGTAGGTTGACTCCTGCTGGGAGACTGCTGAGGGGGCACAGAGCAGAAGCAGCGCTGTGTGGGGAGGAAGAAACTGAGAACGCTCCAGACTCCACCATGAACACAGCCCTGCTCAGCAACACCCAGCTCCCAGGGAGAAGCCAGTGGCCATCTTCACAGAAGCCCCTTTCTCTGGGTCTCAGGAAGCAGTGGTGCACATGCACATACATGTGCACACATATGCTTGCACACACATGCCTTTGCGCACACATGGACACATATCTGCATGTGAGTCCAAGTCTGCCTATGTCCCTGAACCATGCACATGTGCATTTGAATGCACACACAAATGCACACACATGTGTGCACATGCCCATATGCACACGTGGTTTGCACCGATGCACCCATATATGCCTGGCACACAGGGAATCCCCAAAAGCATCCTGCATTCCTCAGCTACCTCCCAGAGATGCATGTTCATTTCCTGTGATGGACAGCATCCAGCAAGGATGCACTCTCAGGAGCTGTGGAAAGATGGTTACCTGCACTTGGCAGCAGAGAAGCTGGGCACTAGCTGGCAGTGACTGTGCCCTTTTGGTTCCTCTGCAGGACCCCCTTGTCTGCCACAGCACAGTGGCCAGATCTCCCTTCCTGCCCTCAGACCTATACTGCAGTGAGATCAGTACCTGTGGCTCTGGGGCCTTGCTCACCCAATGGTCATGGGCACCAGCCAGGCTGCTGGCCTCAGTTTACCCACATGGACCATCTATCTAGTGATAAATCAGGGCATCATCAAGGTCCAGTTTCAGTCCAGGCAGTGGAGACTCGGAGCCGCATTGCTGAAGTCCTGGCCGCATTTTCCTGCATCCCGGGGTTTTCTGACAAAAAGCAGCATGTTAGTGCTTGAAACGGTCTCACCTTTTGCTATTTTTGCAGGAGGCCTGAACGCAATTGTTAAAAATAGAAATAATGAGGGAAGCAAGGCTTCTGACCTTGAGTCACAGGCCAGGACGGGCTCCCAGGATCCTCCCGGGCTGGCGGTGATAAATGATCATCGCGCTGCATTTGTCCTTAGCTAATTTATCCTTGGCCTAGAGAGAAAGTTTCTGGCTTTTTTTTTTTTTTTTAAAGCTGGAAAGACGCTTCAGGCCTAATAGCTTTGCCAGGTCTGGGCACTGGGCCCTGCACATTCTGCTGGGCAGCGCTGTGGGCTGCCCTGAGGACCCCACAACCCACAGAGCCTGCCTGCTGGCATCCACCACGGTGCTCAGCCCTCTGGACATGTGCAGGGCAGGCGGGACCTCCAGCTTCCTGCTCCCTGAACTGTACCATGCCCAAACTGGGATGAGCACTTCTTTGGGAGGCCTGCATACCTCCCAAAAAGGAGGCACAAGGCGGCGTCCCAAGAAGAGGGGCAGCTCTCAAGAAGGCATGACAGGGTGGGACCAGGAGATGGACACACTCCAGTGCCTGGCTAAGATGGCTAAAATAATCTGCAGGTTAAGATGAGGACATGAGAGGACATGAGCATCTCCAAAGGCACTCTCCTGCCCAGAGGGCTCAGGGTGTGGCTCGTATTACTCCCTTAGGGTAACCCTGCTACCTGCTGCCCCAGGAGCAGCCAGGGTCCTAGAGAGGCAGGGGTCCTCAGCAAGGCTGACGCCCACTGCCCTGATGTCTGGAACATGGCTGCTGAGATACTGCCCTGCCCTCCTCCTTGGAGCTCAAGGTCTCTGGATTTGAAATTTGATTTCTTCAAATGCAGGGTACAGCTCAAGGATCTTGGTTGAGGGTGTAGCTGTAGCGTGTTTGTGTTGAGCAGGTCTTCCAGAGTCAGGAGGAAACAGACTGGAGGGGGTTTTGCAAGTTAGTTTTAAAGAAGAACACAAGTATAAAGAGGGGCAGGCAGGAGGCAGAAGATGAAGAGAGCAGCTCTGACCCAGCCAGCCAGGAGCCCCGCTGGGTCAGCTTCCTGAAGATGGGCTGTTTAATTTCTGTCCTCTACCCCTGCTCCAGCCTGGAGCCGGATCAGTCTGCAGTGCTGCCCCATGTGTGCTTTCTGCCAGTCCCACCCTTCTTCCCAGCTGGGCGAGCTCCCAAGACTGGCCAAGCAGTTCCTGCGGAAGGAAGTGTGTGTGGCTGTGTGCACCTGTGCCCGTGAGCATGCACAGGTCAGTGTGTACACAGCTACATGAGAACACACCTGCCTATGTGTGTGCCCAGATGCCTTCCTGCATGCGCACACATGGAGCTTATAGGCTGCTTCTGTATGTGTGTATGATGGTGTATGGCGTGTGTGCATGCCAGGTTCTGGCAAAAGTCAGACATAACTGTTATAGCTGCCGCCTACCCCATTCAGGCCAGTCCTGCCCACGATGACCTTCCTGGCTCTGGACTCCAGGCTCTGTTCCTGTGGACTTCTGTCCCAAGTGAAGCCACAGCAACAGGAAGTGGCAGCTGGGTGGTTCTCTGAGGTGGCATTTGGTTGGGACAAAAGGTCATTTCCACCAAACTGCCCTTGTGGTGAAGAGATACCATGCCAAGGTGATGTGGGACTCCTGGGCCAAGCTCATGAAGCACCAGAGGCCCTCATACCCTTGGAGTTAGGCACCCAGCCTGAGAACAAAGGACACGCCAGGGCTCTCACCAAATGTTTGGCTGTGGACTGGGCCCTGTGCCTGTCTACACAGGAGGATGTGGTCAGGCAAGGACAGCCTGCTGTGCTGAGGCCACCCTGGAGCAGGAGCAACAAACCCATCAATGAGAACTCAGAGATCCACAGAAGGTTGAGCGGGTTTTTGAAGGATGCGTAGAAGTTCTCCCGGAGGGGTAGATGGAGGCAAGGCTGGACTAGGGTCCAGTTTATTTTTTACTTATTTATTTATTTTTAATGTATTTGGTTGTTACAGGGTCTCACTACACAGCTCAGACTTGTAGTGATCCTCTTGTTTTCAGCCTCCCCAACGCTGAGATTACAGGCTTGTGCCATGATGCCCGGACTCTGTGGCCAGCTCAGCCTGCCCCGGGGACGGGCCTAGGGTCCATTCTCAAAAAGAAAAAAACAAACTACATTCTCCAGTCCCCAGAGCCCTGTGTGGTCAGACCAGGTCTCCTCGGGCTCCTGCTACACCCCCTTTCACCAATCCTTCCGGTACAGTATTTCAGCAACTGTGGCTTTTATGGTTTTTCAGTTTCTAATAGTCAGAAACAAACTTTACTGTAGGATTACTGCAATCCAGTAGTTTAAAATTTTCACACCAGGTCAGTGGTCCCTCAGAGAGTAGGTCCACTTGAGGATGCTGACCCAGAACTATCCACACTGGAGTGGGGACACCTACCCTGTAGGGTCAGCCACGCTGCATGCCAGGGCAAAGGTCAGATCATCAGAGAGGGAGGGAGTAAGACAGGTCCTAGGGAACAGAGACTCTCCCACAGCCCAGGGAGGCCCCAGGGGTACCCTCAAACTGTTTTCTGGTCCTGTCCCTGGATGTTGGTGTCCTCTCCCCTCAGTTTTGGCTCAAGGGACACCCCTGCACTTCATATAATCACCAGATGGGGACCAGTTCAGCCTCGATACTGATGCTTCTCAAACATAAATCAGGCTTGGAAGTGATCACCCTTAGGGCCCAGGGGGTTTCAAGGAGTCCCCCACCATCCTGTCCCACTGGGTGGAAAGAGCTAGAAAAGAGGGGCACAGAGCAAGACTGGCCAGGCCTGGACCTGAGATCTAAGCACAGGTCTAGCACCCTGCTAGCCCCAGTCTGAGCTGGGCTGGCCCAGAATTCCACAAAGCAATTTATAAATTCTGAGCCACATTTTGCATGTAGTACAAGTCCTATCATAACACAGGTAGCTGACTGACTTGAAAAAGTACAGTATAAAACGAAACCTGACTTTTAAATCTATGTTTTTAAAATTAAAAAGAAAAACTGTCTCAACCCGGCATTATACTGTACAGCTGTCATCCAGCTACTTAGGAATGTTGAGGCAGGAAGATTGTTTGAGATCAGGAGTTTGAGGCCAGCGTGGGAAACACAGTAAGGTTAAAACCAAAACAAGGGGCTGGGGAGATGGCTCAGCAGTCTAAGTGCCCGCCTGGCAAGCACAAGGACCCCAGTTTGATCTCCTGTACCACATGCCTACCAGCCACCAAAACCAGGTGTAGTGGCACAGGCCTGTAATCCCAGCACTCAGGATGCTGACACGGGAGGATCACTACAAGTCTGAGCTGCATAGTGAGACCCTATGCCAAACAAATAAATAAATAAATGATTTTTTTTTAATTTTTTTAAACCTGTCTCTTCAAAAAGAAATCCTACCCAAAAAAAAAAAAAAAAAAAAAAAAAAAAAAAAAAACAGTGGATTAAAGTGCCTGCTTAGGCAGACTCAGGGACCGGGGTTCAATCCCTGGCATGTCGTGTCAACCCCGCCCACAAGGCCTGATAAGAAGGCAGTTGAGACTGGGAGTGGTGGCATGCCCCTATAATCCCAGCACTTGGGAGGCTAAAAACAGGAGGATTATTACAAGTCTGATCTGTGTAGTGAAACCCTGAAGATCCTGCACTAGATACATTTTTTAAAAAGAAGAAGCCCCAGGGGCAAGCTACATTTCCAAGGCCCAATTCAGCATCTATCTTTGGGGTTTTTTTGAGAGATAGAAACGATTTGCATATTTTTAAATGGTTGGGAAAAATGAAGAAAATATCCATGATATGTGAAAAATTACAAGAAATTCAAATTTCAGAGTCTATAAGTAAAGTTTTATTGAGACTCAGCCTCGCCGTTGCTCACTTGTGTCTGAGGCTGCTCAGAGATGCGCCCATTGAGCCCACTGCCACGCCCACTGGGCCCTGCTCCCCGCTGGCCAGCTCATGCCCCACCCTTCCCACCACCACCCCTATCTCCTTGGGAGGCTCTGCTGACAAACTCAGCCACTTCCTGAGGTCTGTGGCTGCCCAGAAATGTGACAGAGACCTTCTTGGCCCATAAGCATCCTCAGGCGTACTGTTCTGCTCCTGCAAGACCCAGGTGCCCTTTATCGGCTTTCTGTAGTGGTTTCCCAAGCACAGGAATCCCAGAAAGGCGGACAGGAGCTGCTCACAGCAGGAGAGAGACAGAGTATCCGGGCTCACAGGGAGGGCAGGAGGATGATTCCAGCACTGGAATATTCCTGCCTCTGGCAGTCAGTGCTTTCAGGAATCAGTTTGCCTTTAGATCCAGGTGCCTCCATGGGCACTGAAGCCACAGCCTGGATTTCTGCTTTGCCCCTGGACCGCCAGCAGCACCCCCTCTAGTTGATGGCTCAGGCTGGCTCCAGGCCCTAGTTTTCAGCTCTGTTCCTCAGTTTCTGCACATCCATATCACAAGGCAATATCAACGTCTACTGCCAAAGTCGTGGGGCCTGGAGGCTCTTCCCAGTGCCAGATCTGGGAGTGATTCCCCAAGAATAACAGGCCTAGTGAGGGCCTGGGACTTCAGTGGCCTGCAGTGGACTTTGCATGTGCCTGCCCCAGATGGAGGAAGCTTGTTGGCTCTCTGCTATAGCTGGATGGGCCCAGCCTCTCTGTGGGCTACAGGACCCCATGTCCTTCTGCACAGTGGGGCCTGGGGGCAGGGTTGCAGATTGAGAATTGGGCAGAGGCACCTGGGAAGTGTACCACTTCGTTGGTGTCACTGTAACACTGGGCCATCTCTGTCTTCTAGCTCCATCTTCTCTCTCTTTCTTTTTGCTGTATTTAGAGTCCAGGTAGTAAGGCCTCTGGAAACACCCTTCAATTTTTGCATCTGTGTGCGTGGGCACCTCTGGGGCATGGTGGTGAGGTTGTTTATGCCTTTGGACAGAGCAACGGCATGGGCTTGTGTGAGAGGCCATTAACTGGTATCCATTTTATAATAGTGTCACCCGCCTTCTTAAGTTTCTATTTCCCTGCTGAGTTAAATCTTTCTCACCCCGCCTATTTCCCATAAGTCTCCTGCTATGCCCCGGAGGTGGGACTTCCTGTCATAGCCCAGTTGCCTAGTTACTCGCACCTTTTACCCGCCGACGTCATTTCCCTTTGCCTCCACTATATATACCCAGCACCTCCCCTAAATAAATGGGACTTGATCAGAATCCTGTCTTGTCCTCATTTCTCACGTCTCCTGTCCTTTGTCCCCTCTTCAGTTCCCCACTCCTCCCCCAGGTGACCTTCGTTGACTGACCCGCTGGTTCGGGACAGGCTTGCTGTGTTCTGTGCTCTTAGGGACCAATATTGTATCTGTCTCTGATGGCACCCTGGCCTCAGAGGTCTTTCTGGAAGTCCTGGATGCCTAGGGCTGGGGCTGAAGGGGGGAAAGCCCTTCCTTGAGACCCCATCCCTCACTCTCACCACCCACTCCTGCCTAGTCCTGCTCAGGATGCCCATCCTCTGCACTCTGGCCCTGGCTGTGTCTTCCAGGTTTGGCCCTAGGATCTCTCAGTCCAGGTCACTGAGTCATGCATGACATGGTCAGGGCCACTGAGACACAGTCCTTGACTATCCCTTAGTAAACTCCCAACGTGCCCCTCACTAACTTCACATGGTACCAAAAAAGAGCTGGCATACTTGGCTCCCTTGGGGCCCTGGGACAGCAAGGTCACATCACAGTATCAGGTCTGCTCTGCTGGAGGTGGCCACTGGGTGGGAGGCTACAACTAACAGCAAGGTGTCTCTCCTGCCCCTACATTGGCAGAGGGGTCAGGTTGTGGCCACCCCAGGCCTGGATTGGAAGAACCCCTGTTCCTGTCACCTAGGCCTGACTGGGAAGGGGACCTGTTTCTTGTGTGTACCCCTACAAATAGATGGGAGTGGGGCCTCAGGCTCAAAAGAGCCCACTTGGGCCAGGACTGGATGTGCCAGACAGGGAGGTTGCCCAGGAAGCATCTGCAGTGAGACACAGGCTGATGGGACACCAGATACCTTCTGGCAGCAGCTTTGAGAAACAAATTTCCCTCCTGTGCAAAGCCAGCTTGGGCACTGCCCAGAATGAGGCTGCCTCCCGGTCCTGAGATGCAGGCCTTGGGCTGCTCTAGGCAAGGGGTGGCACTCCATCTACAGAGAAAGTAAAACAGGGCAGCCTTCCATTGTGGAGCTTCAGGCCTCTCTTCTAGGCACCAGGACACCATCAGAGGAATTGGCACCCTGTGTAGGGGATGGAGGGGTGATATGAGGTATGCGCTTCAGTCCCAACCTGCTCCACCATTGGAGGTGACCACCGAGCTCTCACCCTCTTCCTGGGACTCCAACTTTGCTGCAAGGGCTCTGTCCACTTGGAACTGGGTCTTCCCTGAGGGCCCTTCCTTCTCATGAGGCCATCTTGGAGGCCTTGTAGGACCTACATGGATGCTGCAGCAAAGACAGCTCTGTAGCTACCTGTCCCCTTCTCTGCCACCCTCCTCCACCTCCACTGGGTGAGACACCATGGAAGCCAGCACACAGCCACTGCCTAGTGAGCAGACACCACATTGTGAGCAAGGCTTCCCATGAATTCACCCCCTCCTGCCTCACCGTCCCGGTTGGTAACACATAGAAGGTGGTAACGTATAGTCTGAAGGGCTGATGGAAGAACCTTCTTCTGACTTGCTCCCTCGGCATCCTGTTCCATTCTGCATGTCTGGCCTTAGGGTCCCTGGGCCAGGCACGATTTCCTGTTCCCTGAATACTGCAGCCTCCGTGGGCCATAGTCCTCCAGTACATATCTGAGTGGGGTGTGGGCTTTGCTTCTGGCTCTGGGGTTCTTTGGGGACTGTGCTCTGGATATATGTCTTGTCCCCAAGTGTCAGCCCACAAAACAGGCATCAGGAACAGATTCATCTTGCGACTTATGGTAGAACTGACCACATGAGAGGGTCTGAGCCACGTGGTGATAAGCAGGTGAGACTCTAAGCTCTCCAAAGGCCCAGAGGTCCTGCTGTATAGTGTGCTCCTCAAACCTGCAGGACCCCACTTTCCCCATCTGACAGACAAGTATCCACAGACCAAGCAGCTTGGGTCCTGGGCAGCAGACAGGAGACAGTACCAGGGTGACAAGAGAGGAGACTAGCCCGAGGGCAAGCAGTACTTCCCAGGGAGAAGTCACTCAACACCCTCAACCAGGAGGCAAAATCCAGGTCAACTGAGGATGGGCAAGTGTCCTCCCTAAAAAGAACCCAGCACTCACAGCCCTGTCCAGGGTCTACTTCCCTGGCTCCATGAGAAAATTCACCTCCCCCATGCTGTTGTAGGAGTACTGGCTCTGGCACCAGCACGGACAGTGGTCAAATCTTAAAACAATGGTCAATGGCTTTTGCAGGCCCCACCCAGAGGGACAGAGGGAAACTCTACACCATGTGCAGTCTGGGAAGATTCATGGGGGGACTCAGGATCCCCTCCCAGTAAGAGTCTGCTGATCTCAAGGCTCAGGGGCAAACGCACTGTGAGAGGGAGCCCCACTTCCCGGGCAGCTTGGTCATTCTTCTGCTCCACCTTTCTGCTTTGACCATTTGGAGCAGAGCAGAGATGAAGAGCTGCTGGTGTGCAGCAATCTTTAAACATGTGGCTGTTCAGGCCCAGTGCTGCAAATCAATCCTCCCTTTTAGATTCTGTTACAAAGCCAGTCTGGCTGTGCTGGGTGCAGATTTGAGTTATGATTAATGTGATCCCAGAGGACAGCTCAGGCCACAGCCTTTGGGCTCACCAGGCCTTCTAGAAGGCAGCAAGGTTTAGCCAAGGCAATCCATGCAGACACTACAGAACCAAGGACAGGGGACAAGCCACGCAAGGAGAGAGGCCCCATGTCCATCAGGCACAGCAGTGACTCCACAGACAGTTTGCACCAGGGTTCCCACAACAGGGGCTCAATCCCCAGGAGAATTAGAAGCAGAACGGGTCCCCATTTCAGGCCAGAGGAGCTGCTCTGCCCACACCCACTCAGGTCCCTGCCTGTGGGTATCAAGGTCCCATCACCATGAACGACCATCAAAGGTATGATTAAAGCCATCTGTCATTCATAAAATGTGATGTGGTCTCCCTGCAAAGCCATAAGCTTTACTGGGGCTCAGCCAAGAAGTAGCCTATAAAATCCTGGATAATGACTTCAACGCACACTTTCCAACATAAAGAATAGTCTAGGCAGCTGCTTGCAGGATTTATCTGTGTGTTATAAATTTAAACCCAGAATTTACCATGTCCATGTCTGGTGCCCCTCCTTGATATGCCCTCCCCAGTAGTAGCACTAAAGCATCTGTGACATGCTGACCAGCTTTGGGACCTCCTCTCTGGTGACAAGTGACAGGATGGTGCACACCTGTGGAGGCCTTTTCCATCAGGCACCTGCAAATGTCTCGGATGCTCTGTTCATCCCTGGGTCTGCCAGGTGCAGGAAGGAGGAACTTGTGGCTGTCACAGAGATGTTTATCTATAGGTCATGTTGGCAAAAGGAGGTTTTCTTAGTGGAGACAAGTATTTTCCCTGGTCCCTCTATGACCCCCAGGGTCATGCAGAACTTGGCATGTGCCAAGAACAGACCTACAGAAAAGGTCTTTGTAACTGAGGTGTGTGTCTGGGCTTGCAACACGCAGAGGGGATGCAAGGTTCATGGTTTGCAGAGGGGAAACGGCATGCTGGGTGGCTTGACGCTGCTGCACCCTGGCCTGATTCCACAATACAGCTGCTCCAAGGGTGAGGGCCTACTGTGTGGGACCCACACACTTCCCACCATGCAGCTGAGCCAGGCTGAGGTTTTTGATCCTGACCCAGAAACCTGAGGGCTTGAATATGTTTTCCTGTCATTTATCTTCTCACTTGTAATTTGCATTTGCTTCTAAATATCCAATCTCACTTGTCTAATATTTGCATTTTTATCTTCAACCACCAAACCCATAGATCACACTTATACACAAAATAGTTGGGAGAATGCCTGCTCATTCCACAAAATGCCTCCTTCTGAAATGACTGCGCATGCTCAGCAAGAGAGAGAACGACGTCACCAGCAACTAGGCGATGAAAGTACATCACAGGTCACAATGTTGCTTTCCACATGCAAGTTAGCTAGGGCTGAAGTTCCATTTGACTTGTTGAAAGGAGGCGACTTACAATAGCATCGTTGGTGCACCTGGCTCTGTTCTCTTCTGGGTCCCTCTGGGCTGTGGGGCTGTGGGCTTAAGATAATGCAGGCTATCCCAAAGCAACAGCCAAAATGTTCCTCTCTTCTCCCATATCGCTCACTTTGCATCTGAGGTGCCTCCCCTAAGACTACTGTGTTCACAGGAAAAACTGCTTTCACTGTGGTCTCTAAGAACCACAGTGAGGCTGATCAACTGGAGGTCCAGACAGGACCCTTGTCAGAGCAGAGATGGAAGAGCGCTCTGCTTTCCTCTTTTTTCTTGGGGCCTGGCCCCACTTTGCCCATCTTCCCACTAAATTGAGGCCACAGAGCTCCCCTGCCCAGCCCTACCATAGGGGGCCCTTATAGGATCTCTGCAGTATGGAGGGGCCTCTGGTCTATTTCAGCGCAAGAGGGAAAGGGCTGCCAGATATGTGGGCTGGGTGAACCTTCCAGCAAGACAGCAAGACCGGGGTCTGTGGTCCCACACTGTCCTGAGCTTTGCAAGGCAACCCTCCCCAGTGAGCAGCACTTCCCAGAATATCCTGGAGCCCCAGGGCTCATGGCAAAGAAAGCTTCAGGGATTCAGAGAGAAGACTCTGCCGCTTCTGGTAAGAACCAGGTTCAAAGCCTGGCCGACTCCAGAAGACTGCAGGAGGTGGCCGTGTTTCTTTACAAATATAGTAACAGTGACCACAAGGCCTACTTTGTAACAAAAATTCGAGACACTACCAAGGCACGTAAGGTCACACCCAACTCCACCCATATTTAAAGCCATCAGCTCTGGTCTGCTGACTGCTCAGGGAGGGGCCAGCTCACCCAGCCTGCAGCCTGCAGCCTTCCCCTTGCTTGATCTTTTGGGCCAAATGCTCCCTCCTGGGCCTCATTCACAGGCCATCAGCCCTAGGCATCCTCTTCCCCTCCTCACAGCCTTGCTCCCCATCCATCCCAGCCCGGCCTCTCACTTCAGGGTAAGGTCTTCAAGGTAAGCAGAGACCCCAGCCATTTAAAAAATCTTAATTTCAATAACAGCTAATGTGTAAGTCCATGTGTCTGGTCATCATACAATATCTCCTCGGTACAAGTCCCAAGTTAATGCTCCCCTTAGTCTGGGCACCTTAGGGTGGGACCACATCGGACTCACCTTGCTCCAGTGAGGGAAGAGACAGCAAGGGTCGTGGCCAGCTAAGGGCTATAGGAGTGAGCAGGGTGTGCGTCCTGGCAGCCATTCTCCCACTGGCTCACCAAACAGGAGCCAAGGTGGCACAGATGTCATTTCTGCTTACAGAGGGTGGTCTGGTTTCCTGCCAGTGAGTACATAGTCACCTTGAACCTGCAGCCCTCCTAGGTCCTTTGAAGACCAGTGACTGTCCGATTATGAAACACACACACACACACACACACACACGTGCATGCATGCGCACGCACACACACACACACACACACTGCCACTAAGGCCTATGTGCAATTCCTGTCCATCACCCCACATTTCTTCGAATTTGTCTTATTTTTCCTTTAAGAGAGAATGACTACTTTGTGAATTCCAGGACATCATTTTATTATATAAAATTACAACTGCAAGCTCACTGTTCTCCACAAGGAAGAACAAAACTGCTCTCACAGGGAAGCCTGTCACCCCAGGCCAGCTGGCGTGGGGCTCTTCTCCATGGGGGAGAGGGTGGGGGAGCTGGAGACTCCTGGAGTCCCATCGGTCAGATGCAATGACAATAACATACAACTGCCTACAGATAGATGTATTCACATACAGAGCCTGGAAAATAAATAGACAAATCATAATTTATGGATTTGAGAGGAAAACAAGTTCAGATGAGAGGCAGAGAGGGCCCTGTGGGTCCTGGACGGGACACTAGGAAAGATCCTACTGACAACATCTAGCAGATGGGCAGGCACAAGCCAGCAGCTGTTGGGGGAAAGGCAGCTGTCAGCAGAGGAGAGAGCAGTGAAAAGGCCCGGGCAGGAACCTGCTCGCCGAACACACGCAGAGGAGCAGCGGGCAAGACAGGGCACCCTGCAGGGCAGCAGCGTGCTGCACAGTCTCGGCAGCCTGGTCGTGGGCTTCCCTCTGAGGAGGGAAACTGAGGAGCTCTGAGCAGAGGAACATCTAATTTGTCTCAGAGGGATGTCGATGCTGTGTGGACAGGCAGTGGGGACTGGTAGGATGCAGAAGGCCAGTTCAGAGGCTGCACTCAGCAGAAGCAGCTGTGGGAAGGGCTGGTTGTGGACATAGTTTACAACTTATATTTATAGGAGTTATGTCGATGATGCCATAATTTAGAGCCTAACTTAAAAACAGCCTAGGAGACATCACGAGGAACAACATCAGGGAGCATTTAGTCCTGGACATGTGAGTTTGAGGTTCCTGCAGGGATGCAGAGCGCTGGAGCCTTGGGACGCCGGTGGTGCTGCCGGCACATAATCTCAGTAACAAGGTCCTCAGGCACCACTCGGGGAGAGAAGCTCCGGCGCTGCGCCTTTCGGCCCAGAGAAGAGGGAAGCCACATGCGACAAGGCCAAGCAAAGGAGCTGTGGAGGGAGAGGGCAAGGAGGAAAAGGGCTGGGGTATCCTGAGGTGTCTGGCCAGCTAGGCCAGGACAGGCGTGGGAGTGACTAGGAGTGACTTCTGTGAAGGGAAGGAGCGGGGCATTCCTGGAGGCTGGCAGTGCACCCAACGGCTGGGTCTCAAAGCTCCTCTCTGTCAGCAGGAATGTCGGAGGCCCAGCTTTCCCATGGATGCTGCACTCAGAGAAAGCTGACTTCCGGCTGTTGTAGGTTTGCTTAGACTTTGCAACAGAAGTACAGATTAAATTTTGCAGTTTCTCGGGCCCTACGGAATAAGAAAATGTTCTCTTCAATTTGTGACAGTGAGGTCTTCCTGACTTCTGAGAGTACGGGTCCCATCTGAGGCCAACATCAATATTTAGAAGTCATAAAATAATGTGAACTCCCTGCCTTTCTCTTCTGTTTTGGAATAATATCTTCTTCTCCTTCTTGATACCAGGAATCAAACTCAAGAACTCGTGCTTGCCAGGCAGGCATTTGTGTCCCTGAGCTATACCTCTGGCCCTGACATACCTCTGTAAGACACCAAACTTCTGCTCCTCGAATGTTTGAAAAAAATTGTCAGGTGAAAAAGTCTGGCCTGGTTTCAGTTCTGGGGTAAAGATTTTACCTCTTCCAATTTTTCCTGCTAAGAGTAGTGTAGCCTTGCTCCCTAGTATTTCTTGTATCAGTCACCAGTAATTTGAATTTTTTTAAAAAATAGCCATTTTCTCTGCATCCTCAAATATACCAATCTGTGTTGGCCTGGTCTTTCTGCCTTTCTTATTTCTGGTCACATTCTTTTCTTATTCCTACAGCAGTAATTTCCAGCTTTTGTTCAGTTCAGGAAGCATTAGTCTTGCTTCAGAGTGATCTTCACTTTGTTAACCGCCTCCACCATTGTTGTTTGCATTATTTTTGTTCCTTCTTTTCTTGGCCCTTGCTCTCATTTTAGTTTCTCAAACTAAAAGCTAGTTCACTCGTTTCTAGTCACTTAGTTATTTCTAGGAAGCACAGCCCCCTCTCCTGTTCTCCAGAGAGCTTCCCTTTGGTGGCACCCAGCAGGTGTTGACGGGACCTGCCCTTGTTTGTGTTCATTTTAAAATAGCCCCCAATTTCTCATTTGCTTTCCTTTTATGAGCCTAAAATTATATATGAATATTTGTGATTTCATTTCCAGCTGAAAATATTTGTAAAGAGTATCTTTATTTGTGATTTAATTTCTACCTAGAGATACTTGGCTTTTGTTTTATTAGCCCACATGTCCTGTGCCCAGGTTGTAGGTTATATATAGTATGCCTATGGATCTGCATACATACCTAGGTTCAGTAAACAGTCAATTAGCTGCCTTTTGGAATTTCTTGACATTTTTTCTTGCAGTCCAAAGAAGGTCCGTTCTGTGAGAATTCCAAGTCTGATAGAAAATAAATCCCATCACTGAAGGAAACAAAACATAATTTGCATGCTTTTTGGCTTCTTGATCTGTCACTTTAATTCATATCAAAGTTTTGTTTTCCAACTCCTGGGCCATGGTTGGGAGTGGACAGCCCAGATGGCCAGCTGTAGTCTGTTGGCCCTTAGCTGCAGTCACCCCACCTCCAGGAGTCCCTCAGAGAGCCCAGACACTTACTTGGCTCCCTTGCCCATAAACACTTTGTCTTAGTCATTTTCCTATTACTGGGACAAAAATACCTAACACCTGCAATTTAGAGGAGGACGGGTTTATTTTGGCTCATGTTTTCAGGCCATAGATGACTCGCTCCAAAGCAGAACAGCAGATGGACAGAGCGGAGGAAAGCTGCTCATGTCATGGCAGCCAGGAAGCAGAGGGACAAGGAAGAAGCCAGGGAGGGAGACCATCCTTCCCCATGACTTGCCTCTTTTGGTGAGACCCCCACCTTCGAATGCATGCTCAGCTGCTAGACTCCCCAGTGGATGCTTCCCTACAGTACAACACCCCCATGATCCAATCACCTTCCACAAGCCCCGCCTGTGAATGCGTGAGACCCTTGAGAGACATTCTTGACCTAAACCATAACACATTGCTCCAGCTCCCAAGACCCACAAGCATCTCTTTATGCAAAACACATTTAGTGCATCTCTTAAGATTGCCAAAATATTAATAGTATTGCTGAGAAGTCCAAGTCCAAAGTCTCTTCTGAGATGCAAGGCAAATTTTTAGCTGTGAGCCCTTGTTAAAAAAAAAAAAAATCAAAAAGAAAGTTAAACACTGCTGACATACAATGGCACAAGGTAAACATCCCATTCGAAAAGGGAGACATAGAGCCAGGGAAATGGCTCAGAAGAATAAGCACTTGTCTGGCAAGCACAAGGGTCTGAGTTCAATCCCCAGTTCCACCAAAAAAAAAAAAAAAAAAGGTTGGGGGGAGATATATGGGAACCAGGCATGGTGGCACACACCTGTAATCCCAGAACTCTGGAGGTTGAAATAGGAAGATCACTGAAAGTTCAAGACCAGGGTAGGGGCTACAAAAGTGAGCACAGGGCCAGCCTGAACTGCATTTTAGACCCTGTCTCAAAAAAGGGGGATAAGGGAAATATAAAAGGACAGAAAGGAAAGGGACCAAAGCAAGACTAAAACCCAGCAGGCCAACTATTAAGTCCTGTAGGTCCATGTACAGCAACTAAGGCAAGTTGTAGCCTGATGTGAGCTTCAAAACACCTTGGGCAGGCCCATCCTTCTGGCTTATGGTCTTTTGGGGGTTCCCTCTGGGAGCTGGCTTGGCTTGCTGCCTTCCACTTTCTTCAGCACATGCTCCACATCCCTGCTTCTCCTGCTTCCTTGCACATTTGGCCTCATTCTCATAGCTTTATGCACTACCCGCTCAGAAGGGCACTGTCTGGCCTCCCAGGCCCTTTTTCTGAAATCCAAAAGGAATCCTCCCTCACGATACAACCTTTGCATTCTGCATACCTGTAAACCAGCACCATGTGGATGACACCAAGGTCTGCCACCGACTTGAGTAGAAGACCCCCTTCTATCACGGCCACAGAGGCCTCTGATTGCCTGGACAGCTAAGCACTTTGAAACAAATCCTAGGGGACCAGTTCACAAGCAAGGTACCCTGGGGTCTTCTTTTTAACTTTTGACTCATGAGCCTGGGTAGGGTGGCATCTTGCTGATTCCTTAAATGCCCTCAGGACATCTTTTCTACTGTCCTAAGTACTTAGATTTGTTTTAATGCTAAGTTTTTCAGCAACCAACCTATCTGGGGGCAAAATTTTATAGGCCCCAATTTTATAGGTCCCAACCTTATAGGCATTTCCTTTTGGGTCACCAGCAAAATTTTTCAAATTATTCAACTTGGCATTTTGCTCCTGTTTCTCACACAGATGTCACTAAAAGTAGAAAACAATACACAGGCTATAGTATGAATGCTGAGCTACCTTGAAATGTTCTCTGCCATACTAATTAGTCTACCATCTTTAATCTCAGCCTCCTGCAAAGTCTTAGGACCTAATACACAGAGTCTTGAATTGATCTCAAAATCCAACTGTAAATGGAGTCCTTGTTCCCAACTGAAACCTGAGCCCAGCTTTTATTATCTACATCTCTATCAGCATTCTGATATTTTGAGTTCTGACCAGAATCTCCCATCAAGCTTAGCTAACAACATTCTAGGGCTTCTCTGTTAGGCATCCCCAAACCTTTACAAACTTCCATAATCCACTTCCAAGGGCTTCTAAATCACATGGTCAGAATAGTCCCAGCAACAACACCACTCCTCTGGTATCCAAATTCTGTCTGAGTCACTTTCTCATCACTGGGACAAAATACCCAAAGTTCTCAACTTAAAGGACATCATGGTCATAGCCTATGATTGGTTAGCTCTATGGCAAAAAACAGCATGGCATAGGAGGATAGCGGAATAAAAGTTGCTCCCATCTTAGCATCCAGGAAGCAGAGAGAGGAGGGAGGAGCTAAGTAAGGAAATACAGCCTTCCAGATTATGCCCAAGAGACTTGCCTCTTCTGTCCAAATCTTGCCTCTAAACAGCAAGTCAGCTATAAGCCACCACAATTCAATCACTTTGCACAAGCCCCACCTATGAGCCCACGAGACCTGGAGAGTACATTCTTGATCCATGCCGTAGCATGCATTTTCTCCTGATTCCCATGTGAATCCTGATAACCAGCCCATTTTCCCCCCAGCATCATACTGCAGACAAGGATTAAAGTCACATGCCCTATAATGCATGTGTGACAGCATTTTGATGCTCAGCAAAGGTGACTCTCCCCCTTAGCCAGTTGTCCACCCCAGTGCATGGCCCACCTCACACTCTCAAAACAATCTAGGGCTGCCTAGAGCCGAAGCCCTAGCACTGCCTGAGAGCTTGTAGATTAGATGGGTGATTCTCAGGGCAACACTGCAGGATCTAGCTGCGAATGGCAGCCTGAGCAGGGAGGGGCCTCCCCCTCCACCACTGAGACCCTTGGGAGGCCACTGTAGGTCAGGCCAGGCTGGGGGTGGGGGGCAAAGGGGTGTGCCAGCTCTCAGGCTGTTCTCTCCTCTAACTGCACCCCAGGAAGGAGTCTTGGACCGTCAGCGTTGTATAACCACCTGAGCAGGAAAGCCTGTCATCCTGCAGCAGGACCCAGGGCTTTCTGGGATCAGGCATTTTGTCTCCTGTGGACTCTCAATCCTTGATCTGCTGCTCAAGGAAGGCCTCTTTTCTAGCTCTCTCCCTCCTCAACCATCATGTACCCCAAAACATTACAGCCAAAATCTCTCTCCCAGCTTGGTTCCCTCAGATGCCCACTTCATAGAGCTTCATTGCAATAATTTCTTCAGCTCTGTCCAGGCATCTCGGAAGCAACAATGCACAAGTGGGCCTCTTCCTCTCACACAAATTGCTGTGTCCCTTCCTGATCATCTTCTGTCTACCTGTGAGCAGCCTTTAAGATTGGTGCTGGCTGCTCAGCCAGGCTGGCTGGGCTCTGGCACTCCTGGGGGCCTAAGGTATTCTGTCTTTCCCTCTCACCCCTGAGGAGTCCTGCTTTAATCTGAGCTCAAAACAGCAACTGGCCAGTAGTAAAACCAGGCACACAGCTTCCCTGCCACCATAAGCCCCAGCAGCCCAACAGTGGCAGAGTCTTCCAGCCCTTCTCTGCATCCTGCCCAACCACTCCTTGCCTGGAAAGTCCCTCCTCCCTCCCCATTCACTGGGAAACCTCAAGGGGCCCTCTGGCCCAGTTACAGCACCTCCTGTGGGGTCCTTGCCACTCCCCGAACACCACTGCAGCCTGGGCATCCTCCTCCTGGAAGATGCTGGGTGTACCAAGCCCATCTCTCTCCTGCAGATCTCCTTGCCATGTACCGACACAGGGACCCATACTGGAGATGAGTGCCCCCTGTGAGTGTCCTCAGAGAAGCCTTGTGGCCCCTGAGGTCAACTTCAGTGTCTAGGGTTCCTCACTATCCAGGAACAAGAGATTCACCCTGACATCATCCCATCTTCATGCATTTTTCTGTTCTATTTCACATGCAGGACATGAGACTGCACCCCTAAATTTGTCTATAGGAGATAAAATATGCCCCTAAATGTGCATCTGGCACACACATTATTTTGAGTCAGTTATTTTGAGAAGAAAGAGCCATCATAAAAGCTCTTGAAAACAAGAATGAATTCTCTTTTATAAGGAAAATTCACATTCATCAAGGAATCTCCCAGTGCACCTGGAAGAGGGGAGCGCTCCTATCAGGAAAGGAAGGCAGGATGGCCACAGGGCTCTTGCCTGGCACACCTGCCCTCGCACCTGCTCTCTTTGTTCCTATACAATGGTATTTAAACCTGGAAGCAGTTCACATGTCCATGAGAACACCTGCTCAGGCTTCCTGTGCCAGAGGCATCCGTGTTACTAAATGTGTCCACCTTTCTCTTCGGTCAGCCTGAGAAACAGAGCACCTCTCAAGGTTCTCCTCCTTGCCTCTCAGGGTCCCCACTTCTCAAGGCCTCCTTTTGCCATCCTCTGCCTCATAGCTGCACTGTAGTAGCAGGGAGAGCACCAGTGACTTCCCCTGGCTTCACCGTGGCTCTTCCTTCCTCATCGCAGGGCATTGGTCCTGCTTCTCAATCTCCTGGAGATCCCTTCAGGGCTTCCTAGACCTCCTGATTCAGGGTACACTGGCTCTGGTCCCCAGGAAGTTCCCTGCTGGCCTTGAAGTCTTCCGTGTAGGTTTCTAGCCTGGGCAGTTCCTCCCAAAGGAGCTTGTAATCCGAAAAGCAATTGGTCCCAGACCATTCCTGGCTCCTGCCCAGGGTCTGGTGGAGGCCTCCGTCACCTCACTGCTTTCAGCTTCTTTTGTCTCCCAGAAAGTAACCCCAACACTAGCTGAGAAGCCTCATCTGAGGCCCATCACCCACTCTGTCCCTACCCTCCATTGGCCTGTCTCAGTCTGGCCACAACCCACAGTCTGGGGGCACCTGCAGGCCTGATATGTGCCCCAAACCCCTCCCCCACTGCAGCCTCTCCAGCCTGCTTATAATCCTGAGTACCCCATATAGCCCCCAACTGTACATGCCCTGCTTCCTCCTGAAACACCAGCCAGAGACCTCCAAGTGCGGTATTCCTCATGTATACATTTCTGTGGGGCTGGGGAGACGGCTCAGTGGAATAAGCGTTTCCTTGGCAAGCGCAAGGGCCTGAGTTCAATCCCTGGTTCCGCAAAAAAAATACATTTCTGCTCAGATGTCACTCCTGGGGTCTCCCTGGCCATCCCAGATAAGGCAGTAAGTGCCTCACAACCCAAATGTCACCCTTTCTGCAGAAAACATAATTTCTGTCACTATCTGACATGTTTCACAGTGGTTTATTGGAGCACCAGAACATGCATAAAAAATCCCCAGAACCATCGCCTTGTTTTTGATAGGTTACGTCATTAACAGGCAGCCTACCCAGGCCTGGCAGGGCCTGTGCCTACAGAACAAGAAGCCAGAGAAAGGTCTAGTGAAGTTCAATGAAGCTGGTGTGTGTGTGTGTGTGTGTGTGTGTGTGTGTGTGTATCTGTATGCTATGTACATATATGTGTGCATGTATGTCTAGTCCATATACACGTGCCTGTGTCTGAGTGTGTTTGTGTACATGTACGTGTCTGTGTCTGTTTGTACATCTGTGTGTCTATGTGTGCCTGCTTATGTGTCCCTGCATGTATGCATCTGTGTCTCTGTGTGTTTGGATGTCTTTGTGTCTACATGTGTCTCTTGAGTACATGTATATGTGTATGTCTGTTTATGTCTGTGCATCTCTGAGTTTATGTGTCTGTGTATTTCTGTGTACCTTTGTATGTCTGTGTGTATCTCTGAGTGTGTGTATATCCATCTGTGTTTATTCTTCATAATTTCCAGGAAATAATGGACTGAATCAAATCAAATTACTCTTCAGATCAAGTAAAAAAAAAAAAAAAAAAAAAAAAAAAAAAAAAAAAGGAGCAGGTGTCCTCCATCTGCAGGGACCATATCTGCATGTCACCTTAGCCTGCTGGAGCTATCAGCTGGTTAGCTGTGGTCCCTTCCTAGGCACCTGCTCTAAAGGCTCTACCTTGGCAGAGCACTGCATAGGGGGAAACCAATGATAGAGACAGAGTGGGACCAGGAGGAAGGTGCTTTTCGAGTGACCTGTTTAGCAGACAGGCTTTTCCAGGATGGGGGCAACAGTATCAAGAATCCAGCAAGGGAGCCATCCAGTGGTGGACAGGAGTGCCCACAACACCAGGTGACTCCAGGGGGCTCCAGAAGGCCCCCACACATACACCCCAGATTCCCAGGTCAGCCCACCAGGCTGCTGGCCACGGCACAGCTGTCCAGAACATAGAGCCTAGAAAGAATGGGGGCTACAGTCCAGGGAGCCCAAGGCCAGGAGAGACACCCTGTCCACATACTACTTGCTGAGGCAGGGAGAAGTTGTGACTCAGGCCACATCCCCATCCCAACACGTCCTCCAACCCAACCCAGCCTGGAGCTCCTGCTCCAGGGCACTGATTTTACTAAGGAAATAGGCAGAACCCTCTCTTTTCCATACTCAGTAGGGGGGCAATCACTGAATGTGAGGCACTGAACCAGGTGCCAGACTCAACATAAATTTTTGTCCTGCATGAGGCCCACAGAGGACAATGAGAGGCCCTGCACCAGAGTCTAAGACAAGGGAGAGGCTCCCCACTCTACCCAAAGCCCTTAGCCCCCTACCTGGTCCTGCTGGAGAGGTTGCTGGCCTGAGTTCCTCCTTACCTGGCTAGAGATGTCTCTTGGGCACTGAGGCCCAGAGCTTGTCCTTGGGCGGAGGTTCTCTGCGACCCTCCCCCACTCACCTCCCTGACTATGATTTTAGGCTGAAATTCACATGAGTTCCCATTCTCTAGGGGGCTGGAGGTCCAGAGGCCACGTTGCAGAAGGAGCACTCCCCTGAGTGAACTTGGCCCTGATCATGTACCGAGGAGGTCCAGGCTCACCCGCCTGCCAGCCACCGGAGGTGCCGCCCCCTCCCCCGCACCTCGAAGCCCGGGAGAGCCATTTGGGCGCGGCGCCTCAGGGCTGAAGGCGCAGGCGTGGTCCTGGGTTAGGGTGGGCCGCTGTTCCGGCGTCGGCTCCGGATTTGGGCTCACAGCGCTGTCCTCCAGTCCTCTCCGCGCGCGCGTGGCCCAGGCACCCCCTCCTCCGCTTCGCGGTCCCGCGCGCATCCGGCGGCGCAGACGCCCGGCGGCCTGGGGAGGGACTTGGCCGGGCCGGGCCGGCCGGCTCGCTAGGGAGGAGCCCCAGGCTGCAGCTGGCTGGCGCGGGCGGAGGTCCCGGGCGGCGGCCAGGCTGGGCCTCTGCTGTGCTCCTCCGCGGGCCTCGGGGCCTCGGCGGACTACGGGAGAAGGCGGGGGAGGAGGCGCACTCGGTTCGGCGGCGCGGGGCGCGGCTAGGGGCGGAGAAGACAGAGAGGAGCGAGCGCAGGGCCGCGCGGATCTTCTGGGCCGCGGCTCCGCCAATCTGCAGGCGCTGACGCGGGGGGCGGCTCCGCGGCGCGGGGATATCTGCGGGCCCCGCGCGGAGCGAGAGAGCTCGGCGGAGCGGGCGGGCGTCGCGTTTCGGGAGGTCGCTGCACCTGCCCAGCCCCTCCGCCCCTCTCGGGCCCAAGCTCCAAGCTGCCCGCCTAAGAACAGTCCCGCACCAAGGATCCTAGGAGGACAGCGCACCGGGAGGATCGCATGTGGACCGGAGGCGCCGCGCCCCAGCCGGGATGGATAGCCGCATGGGGTCCCCGAGCGACCGGTGAGGCAGCTGCGATCCCAAAGACCGGTGCCTCGCCCAGCTGAGCCCACAGATTCTTCAGCCTCGCGGACAAGGGCGGCCGGCGGCTCCCGAGAGGCGGAGCAGGACCGGCCCGAGATGGCCCGGAGAGCCGGCGCCGTGGCGACAAGCGCCTTCCACGTTGTCCGCGCCCGGGGACAGCCCCGGAGCTGGTAGCTGCTCGCGCCGGATGGACCTTGACCCGCGAGGCAGCGCCGCGTCCTGCAGAGCCGCGGCTGAGGCGCGCAAGAGCAGCGCGCTGGCGGAGGGCGCTGGGTCCCCGAGCCCTCTCTCGCGCCGGCCATGAAGATGATCCTGGTACGCCGGTTCCGCGTGCTCATTCTGATGGTATTCCTGCTGGCCTGCGCGCTACATATCGCGCTGGACCTGCTGCCCCGGCTGGAACGGCGCGCAGCGCGGCTCCCCGGGGACCCCGGGTGCTCCTGTGCGCAGCCGGCAGAGGGGAAGGCGCCCGGCTGGGCCCAAGCGAGGGCGCGTCCCGGGGAGCCCCCGGCCCCTGCCTCAGACGCGGGCGACGCGGGCTGGCCCAACAAGCACACGCTGCGCATCCTGCAGGACTTCAGCTCCGACCCCGCCTCCAACCTCACGTCCCACTCACTGGAGAAGCTGCCGCCTGCTGCGGAGCCTGCAGAGCACGCCCCGCGGGGCCGGGAGCCTGGCGCTCCGCGACCCCGCGACCCCGCGCACCGTCCGCTGCTGCGCGACCCAGGGCACCGGCGACCGGCCCCGCCCCCAGGGCCGAGCAGGGACAACTCACTCCTGGCCAGGCTGTTCGCGCACCCGCTGTACAGTGGGGCCATCCCACCGCTGACGGAGGACGACGTCCTGTTTAATGTCAACAGCGACATCAGGTTCAACCCCAAGGCGGCGGAGAACCCTGACTGGTGAGCAAGCATGGCAGGTTGGACTAGTAGGTTCCGACCCCTGAGAAAGCTAAGACTTCCGGTAACAAAGGTGCTCCCCGAAGAAGGCTTTCCACCTGGGTACGGTGTGTCCAGGTCCAGGGCCTGTGGAGGAGACCCAATGGCCCCTGTGGGCGGGGCTGCCTTTGTCTCCAGATGCTCCCTCCCTGGAAAGGGTGCGGTGGCTTGGAGGTACCCTGCATCCTGGAATGCAAGATGACTGGCCCGTGGCCCGTGAACTAGGGGTCCCAGTGCTCCACTGCAAGGAGTGGCACCAGCCATGGGAGGTAAAGGAGTCAGGCCATGGATGAAAGTGCAGGGATCTGGTGCATTATTGAGGAGCGCCACCTTGCCTGTGAGTGTGCAGGACCCAAGTACTTGGTGATGCTTTCCTGGCAGACACCTTGAGAAGCCCTGGATGTGTCTGACAAGTCTGGTAAAAGCAGTCCCAGAGGATAGAATTAACAGAGAAGTGTGCTGGCAGCAGCGAGCCAGAGCACAGAGGCCTCTGGGTGGAGGTGTGGACAGCAGGCAGCTGCCCTGGGCTGGCTTCGCTCTGTAAAGGTGCAGAGCCACCCACCAGGGAGCATCACTGGAGCTGCCCTGCTTTGCCCTTCCCCCAAAGCCCTTCCTCCCTCACAGATCCAAATAAGCAGATGCTTCGGCCCAGAGCAGTGAAATATTAACTTTCCAGCAAGGTCAGAACAAATACTGTAACTACCTGCAAAGGTTACCCAAGCAACAGAGTAAAGGCCAGACTTCCAAAACCCTCAATGAAAATCCTCCTCACCTGAAATCAGACCAGGCCCAGGGCTTTGTACCTACCTAGGAAGGCTATATGTAGATGGCTCTGAGCTTTGCCAGCCAGATTTGAGGAAATACTCAGAAACTTGAGTCAAAACAGTGCTCCAGGCTTATGGCTGTCTGTGGCAGAGGAATAGCCCAGAGTGAGTGGTCAGGGCTGGCTCCTGAAGGGTCTCGAGCCATCTTTGTGTCTGTGTAGGACTGAACTGAGGCCAGAAGGGCCTCACCTGTGGGTGCCTTGGATGTGAGAAGGTTCCACTTTCTACCCAGCCCAACAGGCAGCCCCACCCTTGACCAGGGAAGGAAGGACACGCCACGTGGGCAGCAGGTCCTCCTACTAAGCCTGGGCAGGGGTGAGCAGCTGTCTCTCTTCCTCGCCCCCTGCCTAAGTCTGTTCATGTTAAAATCGAATTTAGCCCCTTGCATCATTCCTGCCTGTTTGTTGGAACAAAAGCAGAGACTGGGAAGGTTCCTGGCACCTGGGCATACCTGTGACCACCAAGCATCTGGTCAGAGAGAGGGCCTCCTGTCTGCTCCTAGGAAGGGCCAGCAGCCCTGCACCCCAGCTGACATCATTTTATCGAGCAGTTCTGGTGACCCCAAAACAGACGCGGCAAGAATTGCGCTGACACCCAGGATTTAGTCTTGCTGTAGTTATAGCTGTCTGTGGCATCTCGAGGGTAAATGAGAATTACAGGCCTCAGGTGTGTTATTACTTGGGCAAACCACAGGCCCAAAGAAAGTGCAGAGGTTGCAGCGTCTCTGAGCAGGGCCACTTCAAGTCTGCATTTTAACCAGAACTCACAGGCCATAGCTCAGGACCAGTTCTTTTCGCTGGGGATCTTTTTTTTTTTTTTTAATTGACTTTGGATCCTCTTTGCTTCCCTAGGCCACATGAAGCTGCTGAAGGTGGAGCATTCCTGCCCACTGGGGAGGCCGCAGTGGATTCCTACCCCAACTGGCTCAAGTTCCACATCGGCATTAACCGATATGAGCTGTACTCCAGGCACAACCCAGCAATCAATGCACTGCTGCAGGACCTGGGTGCACAGAAGATCACCAGCGTGGGTAGGTGCCCGGGTACTGGTGGCAGGTTAATATTGGCTGACATGTGTGGACTGCGGCCTGGCTTTGCCACAGCGGCCTGGGCAGCCTTGCTCACAGCTGAAGTCTCCTTCCCAGGGCAGCTGTGGAAAGCAGCCTTTGAGCCTGGGGTGGGAGTGGAGGATGGCCTGGGTGCTCTCAGCATTGGAAGTACTACCATCTGCTGCAAGGTAAGCAGGCCAGTAAGATACCACTTCAGAGACAGAGGGATACTGGCCGGGTCACCAGGACACCATCCCCCACGGGACACCATCCCCCACAAGCGAGTGGAGGGTTGCTCCTGGTGGCTATAGTCCTTCTTCAGAGCTTTTTCAGGGGCTCTCTGATTTCTGATCTGGCTCCCCTTGGAGATCCAGCCAGGTGACAGGGAGTGACCAGGGCTCCCTCTTCTGGGACAGTGCCAGTGGCCCAGGGTGGAACAGTTTGAAGGCAGCAGCCTCAAGTGCTTTGAGATCTGAACTGCACACAAAAGGCATCCATTTCTGATTTCAAGAAAGTGTTTCAGGCAGCATCTAAATGCCGGGTATGGTGCTGTTGCCATCTAGTGTGGACAGTCACCAGTGTCCCGTTAATCACTGTTGCTTCTCTGAGGGCTGAGGCCACTGTGTTTCCCAAAGGTGCTCCAGATCACACACCCTGGAGTAGAGGGAAGGCCTCCCTGTGTCGTGGCCACAGTGTCTGTCTTCACATATGCAGTGCTGCTGCAAGGGCCACCTCCAGTTGCAGGGTCATGGGCTTCTGTTCAGATGCAGACGGGCAGGGAGTTACCTGTGCTGTCCTGATGCCTCTTGAGAGGCTGCTGTGTGTGGCTCCCCACTGAGCTGTTTGCTGGGCTCTCACCTAGCTGTGGGAGTCACAATGCAAAACTTCTAATTTGTGGCCAGGTCACCAGGTGGCCAGAGCAGTTAGTGGTCTTGCCTCTCTCCGTCTTGCCCAGAAGGAAGAAATGCCTTCCTGCTCTGAGCCTCTCCTTGCAAGTCCAAGGGCTCCAGGCCATGTTGGGAGCAGTGCTTGGGCCACATCCAGGTGTGCCTATCCCTGTAGAGAATAAGTATATCTGTTAAAGAAATGTATGATGAGTGTGATTATCACTAGCAATACACTGGGGTCCTCCTTGTGGATGGTGGGGAGGTGGGGTGACTCCATCTTCCACAAGCACTGATGTTTTCATGGGCCTGGCAGCCAGGAGGAAGTAGAGTCACATGTGGTCACAAGGCTGTGTGGCAGCTGTGAAAGTATGCATGGGCCAGCAGGCAGGTAGGCAAGCGGCTGTCCAGGGCTGGCACTGCTCTCTGCAAAGGTGCAGGTCTCTGGGCCCAAGAGCTCAGGAAGTAGAAAGAGGATGGGCTTCTGGGTCCTGACCAGGAGCATTGCCCACCTTAGAGGTCCTCCATCCCACTCCACTGCCTTGGCCTTGATCACAATGCAGTAGACAGCTCCCATAACCGGAGGACCCCAGCACCAGGCCCTAGCAGGCCTGTGTAGCTGGGCACCCTGGCATCAGCTCAGTGCTACACAGCCCATAGTTGTCCCCTAAACTCTGATGGCAAAGCTGGTTCCACTCAGGCATTTCCTGGATGGGACCATTCATAGGATGAGAAGGAACTGTCATTCGGCAGGAGCTCAGCAGGTATGGAAAGTGGATTAATAGACAGGCCAGTGACAGCGGCAGGATATGGGATGCTGGCCCAAAGTAAGATGTGATCCTGACTCTCCTAGTCACTAGATGGAGTGAGCTTAGGCAAAAGGATTTAACCCTGCTGCCTTTGGTTCTCACCTAGAGTAGGGGCAAAAGCTGACTGCCCAGGTGCTTATAGATGCTAATGTTTGGGAAGAGTGAGAGTGAGGATTCTGTAAGGAGTATGTGCCGGCTTTCTTCTCCCTCCAAGTGGGTGACATGTGCCAGGCGGAGTGTGAGCATCCAAGTGCTTCCTCATCTCAACCCCCAGACACTGTTGTCCCACAGGCTTATAGAGGTGGCCCTATGACACCTGCCCCAGTACCCGGGAGGTGCCAGTGGGAATAAATGACGATGGGATAAGAGTGGAGCCCAGGAGCTGTGGCATTTCAGGCAAGCTGAGCTCCGTTGTCTAGGGAGGCAGGGCTGGGCAGGCTCCTGCACCTTCCTAGAATCTCATCCATCCCTGCTGTGGCAGGACTGAAGAAGACCCTCAAGAAAGGCTTACCCCAGGGAAGACCCGGCTCCCCAGAAAGCAGGAGGTCCTCCCCTTGGACAGACCAGTTTTCAGCAGCTGATTGAGAACCCACACCCAGGTGTTCTGCTCTGCAGAAAGTGGCCTCAAGGAGGCTGGTCCAACCTCACTGAAGTGTCCCAGGTAACACATGCCCTCCTGGATGTGGTACCTTTTTATGGCTCCATTCCTGCTGCCCCAGCCAGCTGAACTCTTGTCAGCTACTCCAGGCATCCTTGTGTGTAGTAAGATCTGGTCAGAGCCTTCAGGTGGACGCTCAGCTGGACACAGCAGCCCTGGAAAGGGGACCTGTATGTGTGGGGCCTGGCACCTCTAGTGGTGGCTGGCAAGGCACCAGCTCTGCCTTCCAGCATCCATTCTACAGCCAGGGGAACAGACCTCCAGGAGGGGAGGCTCATTGGTGGTAGCCCTTCGTTGGTCTGGCTCAGCGCAGTGTTTACTCTTGAAGTTGTGCACCCCACTGTTAAACGTGAGCCTGGAGATGTGACAGAGAAAGATGCTGGTGAGGTTCGGCCCTCAGAATGGTTCCATTAAATCTCCCCTGCTCAGAGCTATTCACTCCAATCCAACAGACTGTGTGGCCACAGCACAGCTGGTTGTGGCCAACAGAGGTTTATTTATAGCCAGGCTCCTGGCTGCCTGGAAACCGGCTGTTGCCGCCTTTAAAGAAGCTCGGCATATGATCCACCTCTGCTCAGCTTGAAGTCAGGCATGCAGCGCCTTCCACTCCAGGCCGGTGATAATTAAATCGCTATCATGCACAATTATGGATGCAAAGAATAAATGACACAATTAACTACTCTACTTGGAATTATATTTAACCAAAGAAAAAGAAGAAGTCACCAGGGTATGAGGATCCAGCGGCCTCTGGTCCAAGTACAGACATCACCATCCTCCATCCAGGTCAGGACAAAGCCTGCGGCTGCAGAAACATGGCTGAAAGAATGTGGCTGAACAAAGGAAAACGTCTCCACAGGACAGAAGTCCCCAGTGCTAATTGATCTGCCAAGGGGAAGAAGGAGTCGAGCTACAATCCAGGATAATTGGCTGTAAGCTTCCAGGAACAAAGGGACTTGGGCTGGGGCAGCCCCTCACACACAGCTGTGTGTACTGGGCTTGAACACAGCTGCCCTGTCTGACTAGACAGAGGTGGGTCTCCTGGGAGGGCAGTGCCAGCCCAGAAAGGCCACAGACCTCTCATGTGCACCCCAGCTGCAGTTCACAGTCCAGGCTCTGACTTAGTCAGGGGAGGGACTGAAGAGGCCCAACTATCCAGATGCCTGTGACTCCAGAGGTGCCTCAGACCTTCCAAAAGACAAAGGTCCTAGAAGAGTCGTGGCTAGGGTCACAGAGGAGGCTGCAGCAGTTCAGCCTTGCCCAGCTCCTTTTCCAGCCATTAGCTAGAAGACCAGAAGTGAAAGTCAATGCTGTTGAGGCCCCAGGGTCACCCTGGGGCCTGCCTTTTCCATGCTGAACAGAGACAGCAGCATCTGGAAGCAGCGCTGAACCTGCAGAAGGCTCCCGATGGCCCCTGATCTCCCCACCAGGCAGCACAGTGGAACCTGGTACCATGGGTGACTGCTGTTCCCAAAAGCCAGCTTCTTAGAGCAGGCATGGCACACACACGGCTCCAAGCTAGAGGCAGCCAGGGCAGAGGACGCAAGCCTGAGGTGTATGCCAACTGGGCTATGGACTGCTGGCCACTGCTGTGGGTTGGAAACTCCAAGTGACAGCTGGGACCAGAAAGACTCAGTTGTGTCAGCTCCTATCTGTCCCATCCTGGACCCTCATGTCTGAGCTGATACCCACGGTCCAGGCCTCTGCAGTGCCATCTGGGTAGGAGGCCCAAGCGCACACCCTGTGCACTTTTCCAAGGTTCCAGGATAGTTGGCAGTGTGGGTGCCCAGAGTGTGGGCCATTTCCAATGCTCCTGTCTAGGCAGGGCTGTGTGAGGGGAATAGGAAGAACAGGGTGTCACTTTCTCTCAATGGGAGCCTTCTGGGGAGACCCTCTTCATAACACAGACACCATCAATCTTCCCTCCTTTCAGACAAGACAGTGGGATGGGAAGCAGTTGAGTCCCCTCCCCGCAGTAACCCAAGGACACAGTCTCACCTCAGATGAGAGGGCTGAGCCCAGCCTCCACTGAGCTCTGGGCTTCATTTCACATGGGAACTTCTTTATATGATCCATAGAAATGGAGTTCATATAAGGGTGGGCACTGGTATGTGGCCCGGACTGTGGGTGGCTACTTAACCATCCTACACACATACCAGTCTCATCCTTGTCCTTTGTGGGCACAAGGGACATGGCTGTACCTCTGGTCACATGAAGAGATGATAGGAGAACTGGTCCCATATCTGCTGCCCCTCGGCCTCCCTATTCCACACAAGGCTGCTGGGACCCAAGCCTAGCCATATATGTCCCCCTTGGGGGAGTCTCCTACCTGGTGCTGCCTGTCATCCCTGGAGAAATTCCCAGATGGAGCTGGGGGCGCCGGGGGGGGGGGAGTCATGCCATAGCCCAAGTGCCTTAGGATTTCCATGATAGTCATTCTTTGGCATAAAAAGTTTATATTCTTAAGCATTCTCTCAGATTTCTGTACTATGCTGAAAGGGTCTTCCATTCTGTGCTTCGTTCTGGGAAAGGATCATGAGCAAACCCAGCAGTGCCCAAATAAGCGCTTCCCTGGCAAGCGCAAGGACCTGAGTTCAGTCCCTGGTTCCACCAAAAAAAACCCCATAAACCCAGCAGTGCCCAAGCATCGTGGTGGCCTTGGGACTCGGTACCAAGGGGCA
This sequence comes from Octodon degus, assembly GCF_000260255.1. Lineage (NCBI taxonomy): Eukaryota > Metazoa > Chordata > Mammalia > Rodentia > Octodontidae > Octodon > Octodon degus. The sequence goes on from NW_004524607.1 coordinate 10,928,471, forward strand.
CCATAAGACAGAGGTGCAGGGTGCTGGGCTGGCACTCGTCACCATATTTAGGTGACAAAACCTGCAGACATATGAGCATTGTTAACCAAGCATACTGCTGTTCTAGACAGGCTCTCTAGATGGGCATCCTGGGGAAGATGCAGAGCTGATGCCTCTGGTCTATGAAGCATGGGAAAGGGAAGGGCAAGGTCTGGTGTAAGTGACAGTTGGGCTGTGGTGGTGTAGATCTGGGTGGTGGCCTCAGAGGGGCAGAGGGGAGATGGGAGGTGGGAGACAAAGGGTGGATTCCCAGGACTCATCCTGCCAGGGAATCTCCAAGAGGTGGAACCTTCTTTGCTGGGGCCTTGGTGGGATTTCTGCTGGGCTGAGGCTGGCTGGGCCAGGGCTGACCTCCTTCTACTGACAAACATGGAGAGTGTCCGCATCAGCTCTCCTGCCTGTGCTGTCCCTTGTGCTTCAGAACCACTTCTGTCCTTAGTGACATGCAGACATTTCCTCCCACCTTGGCCTTCCCTCTGTCCTTAAGAAGAAAACCCGTGTTTGTGTGCTCTTTCTCAGTGCCTGTTCTGGCAGAGCCCATGTCCCTAGGGCACAGTGACAACAGTCCGGGTAGCACACAGGCTGGGGTTTCCGGCATCTCTTGCCTGCCATGGGTACACCCCTGGGCCTTTGCTGCGGCTTGAGGCAGCATGTCAGCTGGGGAGGGCCTGGGTTCACAGCCAGGGCCCCATTTCAGCCGCAGACACCTGTGGATGCATGGTGACTTGGCCAGCAGAGAGTCTATAGTCCCAGGGCCCGTGGTCACTAAGAGGCTTAGTGCCTTTGCTTCCAAATTGCTTTTCTGCCCTGAAGGAGAAGCTGGGTGTATACAGGGTCAGAGAAAGGGAGGTTGGATTTGCTTCCAGGGCAAGAGTGATTAAACTGATCAGATTTGCATAATATTTTGTTATTTAAAAACTAGGATTGCAGGCCCTGGAGAGAAGCTGTCACCTGGGAATGTTGTCCCCAGTTGACCCAGGAAGAGATGCTTAAGTCCGCAGACCCTGGTTATTAAATGGAGATAGGAGCATGAAATGGGGCTTATTCAGGCCACTACTTTTTTAATAATAGCTTTTTTTTCATCTTATCAAAAATTTAGTAAATGTTTGTTGTAGAAATTTAGAAAGCGCAGATAAGGAGAAATAGAAAATTTAAGTCATTTGCAATAACACTTGGGAGAGAACCAGGGCTCTGGGTGCCTGCACACATCCTGCTTGGAAAAGTCCCATGGTGTCTGGCTCTCAGAAGATGGCTCATAGTGTATACTTCCTAAGCTGCTTCACAGATCATTGGAAGCACTTCCCTTACACTTTGCTTTGTGCCACTAGACATTCTTAGACACTGCTTAGGAGAGTGGCATTGTTGTCCCTCTGCCTGACTCTGATATTTGCTTGCATCCTACACTGGGGTGGATGTGAACTATGTGGCTGCTGTCCCCTAAGGAGGGCCTGGCCTCAGCCATCCCTGGACCGACCTCAGTGTGGCCCCAGGGCAGGAAGCTCCCCTCCTGGTCAACCTGCAGAAGGGAGATCTATGCTCTGGGAAATGAGGGCCATTTTGTGATCTCTTCATCCTCATCCTTCTGCGGTACTAGAAATCTATGCTTCTGAAAGCTTCCATACCTACAACTCCTGTGGACAGAGATGCTTCCAACCCAGGATCCCTCAGAGTGGCTCTACTCTAAATCCAGAAGTGTGCCCTATAGGGACTGCTCTCTGACCCCAGGCCAGCAGTGGGGTGTGGTTATGTGCACAGCTGTGTGTGCAGGCATGCATGTGTAGGTATGTGCAAGTGCATAAGTGGGAGGGAATGTACATGTATATAGGGAGTGTGTGTGTGCATGTAGGTCTGTGTGCAGGTATGTGTGCAGCTCTGTGTAGGTGTGTATATATGTATAAGGCGTAGTGTGCATGTGCATTTACACCTGTGCTGGTGGCCAGGTCTACCTGCCTGACCCTTGTAGAGCCAGACCCTTTGTCACTGGGTCTGATCTGCAGAACCTGCTGTGCACTGACAGCTGAAAGTCAGGAGGGACCTGGCTGGTGGGCAAATAGATCTGGGCACTCCCCTCCCTCCCAAGAACAAGGGGCCTGAGGCAGCCAGTGACCCTGCTTCTCTCTCCCTCCTTTCTGCAGCCATGAAGTCGGGGGGCACGCAGCTCAAGCTCGTCATGACGTTCCAGAATTACGGGCAAGCGCTGTTCAAGCCCATGAAGTAAGTGCCTATTGCCCTGGGGTCAGGCATGAGGCTGGCTGGGGTGTCCCTGCTAGGAAAGACTACTTCCTCCAGGCAACGTCGGAGTGAGCGGCAGGTGCTGGCTGAGCTGGCATCCAGGGCAGTGTGTGCCCTGGGCCTCTCTTCTCTCATAGCCACCCTCGCCCACCTGCACTGCAGGCCTGAAAGCCACTGGCCACTCTTCCCATTGAGGATGAGAGTTGCTTTTTTAACAAGGGGCTGAGCCCCAAAGATAGCCACCTGGAAAGGGCCTGTGTACTCCCCTGTGGCTTCAGGAGGCGTCTCCATTTAGGATGTCTCAGTCTGGGGTCTCTAGCAGTGTGGCAGGCCTCTTGCCTTTGGCCCAGCAGCTGGAAATGATAAAGAGGCCAAGTGCCAATGAAATGTTATGACAAAGCCAGATGGTGGCCAGAGTTGACCCTCTGCCTGCAGCTCACCCTAGCAGGCCTGTGGCCAAGGGCACTGTGTCTGGGGGCTGTAATCAGGGGGCTTCCTTCCTATCTCTGTGGACATGGAGTTACCAGGTCCTGTGGCATTCTGGCCCAAGAGCAGGCACATGGCTAGACACTACTCTTCACAGCTGAGGGAGCTTAGGCACCAGCCTCATTTGCACTGCTTGCACCCTCATGAGCAAGACAGGGGGTGATATTTCCGCAGCCCAAGGGTGACATGACCGGGCAGGTGTGTGGTCCTCCACCATGTCTTAGAGTAACTGCCGGGGGAACATGAGGCTCCTTGGGCTTCTTCTGTACCCTTTACCCCTATCCCTGGTTAAGGAGGGTCAGTCATGAGATCTCAGTCCTGTGAGATTGTTTTAAAGCCCCTCACTCCTGTGACATGCAGAAGTGCTCAAGGGCCAGAGCTCACCAAGTGACAAATGGGCCTGGACAGGTAGCATCTGGCTGGGATATGGGGACAGTAGAGGAAAATGACAATGTTTCCACCTGCCTTTCCACTGTGCTCCAAGGGCACAACTCCTGGAGACAGATGCCCCACCTCTGATGGGCATATACCTCTTCCAGTCTAGCCAACATTTCACATGAGGAGAGCTCCTGCAGCCAGGGCTCAGTGCCTAATGGACTCAGGTGGCCTGCCCAGTGGGGAGTGAAGTCTGGATTCTCATCCTGGTCCTGCCCCTGCCTGAGGCCCTGGTGCCTAGATTCTCCTCCACAAGGAGCCAGAATGTCTAATGCATTCTGGAGTGTCACCAGTGTGCCATATACTGAACCCTGCAGTGCTCCCTGTACCCCACAACTCAGGGTATGTACAACATGGGCACGCCATGGTGAGGGTTGCTCACAGGCCTTCAGGTTTTGTGTCATCCTCATGGTGGAGCCAAGGGAGTGCTGCCTGCTGCCATGTCAGGTGACAGCCTGGAGCTCAGAGCCCTGTACACTGTACACCTCCCTTGCCACTGGTGGGCACTGCCCCGTCCCTACAGTGGCTATGCGAGGGGCTGAGTGCAGATGGCAGGTGCCTACATCTGGAGACCTGGCTCTGGGGTCCCCTTGGGAAGCCCAGTGGGTGGGGCCTGGCCCTCCAGCTAACTTCAAGGCATGGACTGAGTAGGAGGTCAGTGCCAGGGTACAGTGGGATCTTGGACACAGGGTTGAGATCCTGCAGCAGGTGGGGAAACTGGAACCCACAAAGGGGAAATATGTGCAGTTAGACAGAGGCAGAGCAAGGATGTGGGTGTGTGAGGCCAGCCCAGGCCTTTCCCCTAAAGTGTGCATGGCACAGTGGGCAGCCAGAGACAGGGACCCAGTCTGTAGGTGACATGGGCACACCGTAGTCCTTGCTATCCTCTGACTTGGTGGCCTTACTGCTTCTCCTTGTGTCAGGTCCAGGCATTTCTGGGTAGCTGAGACCCTCCTCTGCCCACCTAGACTGAGTCTATTGTAGACTGTGGCCTGATTGCCACCAGCCAGACAACCTGATGAGCTTAGGCCGGGCCAGAGCCTGAGGCTGCTATTTACAGGGTACTTGTCCCCTGTGGATGTGTTGAATACAGAAACAGTTGTGGTTCATGACCATAACATTAAGAAATTAAAATCCATCATTAGCAGTTCTCTGTAAGTGTGGACTTTCTCCAGCAAGCTCATAATCGCCTCCTGAGTTCTCACTGCAGAAGCATGAATTAATTAGACGGACACAGCATTTTCCCTTGGGGACCTTCGGTGGGGAGAGTGGAGGGCAAAGTATGATAGACAGGAAGGGAGGGAAGCCATCGGAAGTCAGTGGATGCGTATTTAATAGACATGGGAAAACTCATAACTAGCACATTTCCCATGAGCACCTAGATATGCTTGCTTTAGGGTTAAAGTGAGTATTTAAGCATTTAGAAAATGACTGTATTGAGATATGCACAGACCCTACGGTTCACTGACAGACTGCAGTTTAATAGTTTGAGATACAGTGACAGGTCTGTATAGATAAATCCTCACAGACATTTATTTCCCATGTATGTAAGGTGTGAGAGACTGAACCCAGGGTCTCTGCCCTGAGCTACATCCCCAGCCCTCTTTATTTTTTGAGATAGGGTCTTGCTAAGTCACTAAGTTGCCCAGGCTAGAGTTAAACTTGAGATCTTCCTGCCCCAGCTTCCCAGAATGCTAACTTTCCAGGTATATCCTGCCATAACTGGCTCCCACAGACAATTCTAGTCAATTTTTCGTTTTTCCACAAAGAAATTACTTGGAATCTTGCCGTCATTCCTAAATCCCCCCTTCTCCTTACATCAGCCACTAGGACCTCCTTTCTACCTCTCCACATATTCTGGATTTTCATGGTAGCTTTGGAGTCATGTGGGGTGCAGGGCAGTGTGTGGGCTTACTTTGTGTGACCCCCTATTTGCAAGGTTCATTCCTGCTGTGGCCCACGATGGAGGATCACTGTGCTCCATTCTGTTCCGTTGCCGAATAACATTCCCTTTCATGGATGGACCACATCTTGTTTATCTGTTGTCGAGTGGCACTGGGGCCGCCATCACTGTCTAAAGCGAATCACGCTGAATACTGAACACTCACACCCAAGTTTTACGTGGACGTGCGTTTTCAGTTCTCCTGGCTGTGTGCCCAGGAGGCTTCTGAGTCACAGGACAGTTATGCTCTCAAGGGTGAGTCTGGTTCCCACAGCTGCTGCGCCATTTTAAATCCTAGTAGCGAAACCCAAGACTCCAGGAACTCTGTGTCTGTGTAACGCATATTATTATCTGTCTCTTGAATTGTTGCCACCTGCACGGGTACGCAGAGGTTTGATTCGCAGTTCCCTAATGACAAGTGGCGTCCAGCATCTCCTCCTGAGCTTCACAGCCATTTGGTGTCTTCTCTTCAGAGCTCATGCTGTCCTTCAGTTGGCTTGCTTCTCTTCGCTAGCAGGTGCTACAAGTTCTTTAAATACTCTGGATATAAGACTCTTAACAGATATGTGGTGGCTTGTGAGGCACAGGCTTTGAGTTTTTAAGATGACCTTTTTATTTTATTTTATTTTATTTTTATTTTATTGGTGCTCCTTTTGCTTTTGGTACAGAATTTAAGCTTGAATATTGAGGAAACATTTTAGGAAAACTGTAGGGTGGGTGACACCTGGATTTTGCCATCAGTGGACAGCTGGCTTGGGGACTCTAGTGTGTCCACAGCTCTGCAGCCACCAGCAAAGGCCTCCCTCATGGGAGCTCAAATTTGCCTGTCAACAGGGCCTTGGAAGAAGAGGTCTCCAGGCTCCTCCAGGGTCTTAACTCTGGAATCTCGTAGGAGACAGACACTTCCCTACACGTTTGAGGGCCGCCAGCAGAGTAGGTGGGTTCAGGTGAACGTGCATATCCTCCAGTGCAGGCTCTTGAATTTCAACCTGCTTCTTGGGTGGGGGCCTTCCGACTGTGCCCGTGGCTGCTTGTGATGCCCGTGGCCACCTCCGGCAGAGATAGTCATCTAGCCAATTACACAGAACTCACCGAGCCCTGGCCCTGGCCTGGTGCCAAGTACTGGGAATACAGACATGACTCAGTCCTGGAGCTTGCAGGGAAGCTGCAGGGCGCTGACCCTGGTTGTGAGTCCCCGCCAGCTGCTCTCTGAACGTCCTGCTACACTGGGGGAGGGAGGGCAGTGTGTGCAGCCCCCTAGGGCTGCTGTGCTTGCTGCTTATAGACGTGTGCAGAATGAGAGCAAGCTCGAGCTAGTGTGGGGGTGGGCCCTAAAAGAACAACACCCAGAGAAGGCTTGACAAGAGTTGAAACATGGGGGTTGGGAGGAAATACTGCCCAGGGCGAAACTTGCAGAAAACAGACTCCGGCTGAGACCCCGGGGGGAGAGCATGAAGGTCCTGTGAAGGTTGGCTTCCCTTTAGGCCATAAGCGTAGCCTGTGCAATGGACTGGGCATCATTTGGTGCCTTCCAGGATGAAGTAGCCTCTACAAGCACCAGATGACAAGTCCCACCCAACTCCAGGCAGCAGACAGCTGCCTGCAGCTATCTGCATTGGGGTTGGTTATAATGAGACAAGGCTAATCCTCCATCCCCCAGGTACTCTAAGTTCACGCCTGGCATGGTGCCCTATGGCAGGGCAGACACAGGACACACCTACCCCAGGGTGGGGCTGGGAAGTCATACCTGTAAGCACAGACTCTGAGAGCAGGGTGAGGCTCAGCAGCCAGAGAAAACAAGGCCAGGTCCACAGATAGCTCAGCAGACGAAAGTGCCTGCTTAGGTAGGCATTCTGACCGGGGTTCAATCCCCGGCGTGCCAAGCCAGTCCCACACCCGGGGCACTCTAAGACAGCGACTGAGACTGGGCATGGTGATCCAGGCCACTCTGAGATGGTGACTGAGACTGGGCATGGTGGTGTGCTCCTGTAATCCCAGCACTTGGGAGGCTGCAAACAGGAGGATCACTGTGAGTCCAATCTGTGTAGTGAGGCCCTGTAGACCCTGTAGTAAAATACATTTTAAAAAAAGAAGGCCAGGTCCTGAGTCTTTGGGACTAGACACTTGGGCTTCTCCCAGGAGCAGTGGTCAGCCCTATGCCAGTGCACAAGATGGGCTGGCAGGAGGGGAGGGAAAAAGGAGGAGAGACTGGAGACCCTTTACTATGCAGAGAGAAATGGGTTGGTTAGGGAAAGGCAGCTTCTCTAGGTAGCTGGGGGCCTCCTGGAGCCCCCTTGGGATGTCCCTGCAGAAAGGTACAAAATGCTGGAGGTCAGAGAGTGTCAGCAGGTCACATCTGGGTCTACCATCCTCCACTGTGGCTGCTGTCAAACCACTGCCCTCTCTGGGCTGGTCAATTCCACTGTGCAAGGTGGAATATAAGAGAGACCCCTCCACTCCTCCAGAACCCCCCAGTCAGGCCCCTGACTGCCCACATCCTCCTCCCCAAACCTTTGCCCTGCCTGAACCTCTTGTCTCAGGGGACAGAAGGTCGAGGTCCGGAAGTGACCTGTCAGGACCTCTGGGGAGGCCTGTGGCTCCCACCCGCAATCAGCCCTTGCTGTTTGACCATTTCTGGGCACTCCTGGGTTTTAGATTTCTGCTTCCTGACCTTAGTGGGAATATTTGGTGACTTGTGGGTGACTTTTCAGGAAGCAGCTGCTGGGGGTAGCCAGAGATGAGCTGCAGAGCTGGGTCTGAGGCTGGGAAGCTCTGGCCACTGCAGCAGTAGATTCAGAACTCCAGTTTCCAGCCAGGCTGTCTCCCCAAAACTCCTGCTCACAACAGACACATGATTGCACTTGGGGAGGTGTCTCTGGCAGATGGAATAAAGGCCCACTGTCCTCTGGACATGGTCCTTGTGGACCAGGAGAAAGCCACTGCTGCAGAACACAGATGAGGCACCTCACACTCATCCCTGCTTCCCACACAGACCTCCAAGCAGGCCTGGGCCGGACAACCCGCTCATTTCTCAGTTTCTCATGCCTGAGAGCTACTCTGGCCTGTGCAGCCTGCCTAGCACCTGCCCCTGGCCTGGATCTGGCAGAAAGGTCTCTCCTCACAGTCACATGCATTGAGGGTTTGTTGTCTGCTCTGAGCTGGAGATGGTGCCAGCTTAAGGTGGTGGTGTGACTGTGGACAGTTGGGTGACTGCGGGTCCATGACAACTCTTTAGCACACACCATAGCATTTGACTTTGAAAGCCACAAGCATGAACATATTGTGTTTATTGTGGAGTTGAGGCCCAGAAAGGTTAAAGGTGAGCAGAGCAGGAGACGTCAGAGTGGGAGTCTAATTAAGGTCCCCAAACTTGGGTTTCAGGGTCTCTGGTGACATCACATAAGGGTCTCCCAGGCTGGGAGTCCCAAATCCTCACTGCTGTGGCTGAAGTCCTCTGTGAGGAGACACTGAGAGTTTTCAAGGCACTGCACCTGGTGAGGCGCCTAAGGTTTCACCTGTCTCGTGGGTGCTGCTGGGCTGGGCGGGGTCCTCAGCATGGCCCTACCCTCAGTGCCCACCTCCTCTGATTCCCTGATCCCTGCAGCCCAGCCATGCCTGAGTGTCTAGGTTCCACCTCAGTTGTGGCCTGTGGGCTGCAGAGCCTTTTCCAGTCATCTACTTTTCTCTCCTTTTGCAAAAAATAGTAATGTGCTTATGCATGTGTGCCTGCCAGAAAAGCCATCTGTGGACAGCTGTCCTGGGGCCCAGGAATTCCTCTGGGCTATGGCCACAGCCAGGCTGCAGGGCCTTGCAGGCCACAATACCCTCTAAATGCAGAAACATGAGCCTCCTTCCTGGCATGTGCGACCTCGTCTCCAGGTGGACAGCATAGCGGACACCATGCATGGATGTCGGGGCCACCCACCCCCTCTCATCAGAGCATTGCCCTCTGTAGGGCAGCAGGTGTGACTTTGAGACTTAGGGGTTGGTGTCAGCATTCCATGGGGACCGTGTGCTGCGCTGCTGGCCTATGAAGGTGTGTGTCTCCTCGAGCTGACCTCTCCATCACTGGTTGTTCCTCTAAGTCAGTGTCACAGTGACCCACAGATTGAGTCTCTTTGGCCTGGGCCCCTCCCCATCGTCTCCTTTCTCCATCAACCTTTGTCTGACTGGATAGGCAGTCAAGGATGACATGCACCCAGCTAGGGAGCAGGGAGAGCTGCCTGGGGCCACCCGGGAGGGCACATCTGCAGTGATGGCTTTGGGTTCCCTAAGGCATTACATTTGTCCTTGTAGTACTGAGTGTAGCTGACTTTGGGAGGCACTGGCAGTTTAGCTTCTAGGCAGGCAGAGGTGCTCAGAGCCAGATCCTCTGGGGTCCCTGCCCAGCCCCCATGCTCAAGTATTAATAAGAAAATTAATAAGGAAGAGAATAGAGCAGAGATCAGGCCCAGAGCCTGTCAGCAGCCTGCTACCTATGTTCACCATGAGTTTTCAGACAGGGGCTGTACAGCAATTAAGTCCTCTGCTCTGGTGGGTGAGGGAGTCTCTCTGGCTCCCACAGTGCCTTTTTGCTATGAGGCAGAGACGTGGCCACATTCTTCAGCTGGTGCTCTATTGACGTTCCCACAAGGCCACATCAGACTTTTTGGTGGTGTTGAGGAGAGAGGAGAGAGGTGACTTTGGCTGGTCTTGGGGTGAGCAGGTGACCTCTAGGTAGGTCTAGCAGGCCAAGCAGGGGTTCTCCTAGGAGTGGCCATAGTGAGAACCTTCTAGGCATCCACCCCACAGAGTGAGGCTTGGGGGCCATAAAAGGGTTTTGAGGACCAGTGAGCCAGTGGGTAGTTATTTCCAAGGATTTTCTGTTCTGCTGATAAATAACTTATGTTCTTGCTGTGCTGTGTCCTCACCCAAAAGACCCAAAAAGCAAACAGATTGCCCAGTCGCCATGGTAAGTGTGCAGCCAGAAGAGGCCTGGGCCTGACCAGAGGTGGACAAGGACACTTTTGTATCCACACTCGGCTTGGGCTGGTCTCCAGGCTTGCGCCCCACCCTGGTTCTGGCTGTGGCTGGTCCTTCTGGCTTCCTGGAGCTTCAGCAGCCTCCCAGTGAGGAGCCAGGCAGGGACCCAAGTCAGACCTGATCTATTCAGTAGGAACCATCCAAGCCCTTTCCATCCAATCTGGGTACCATGGAGCTCCCCATGCACAGAGAGACTGGGTGTCCCTCATACATCTCAGGGACTAGGTCCCTGAGGGGAGGCCAGCCCCACTCAGAAGGTCACCTGGTTCAGTGCCCCTTGCACGTCAGGATTCAAGGTGAGTAGACTCCTGACTCCCACCCTGCATAGAGTTAACTTCCAGCAGGAATCAGACAGTAATTCATAAACAGAAGAGCAGGAAGTTCAGAGAGGAGAAAGCCCCATGGGGAATTTGAGCTGAGGAATTCTTGTGGAGGTGGGTATAGTTGGGCAGGGCCATTCCATTGGTTCCTCCCACAACCCAGGCAAAGTGCCCATGATCTAGAAGAGGGCATTCACTTTGCGGTTGGGATAGCAGAGTCAAGCGCTGGCACAGATTGAGAGCAAACCATGCAGCTGAAGGACCCAGAGGCCAAGGGAGGTCCTCCCTCCTGCTGCTAGGGGTCCAGGCCCTGGGCAGGAAGCCTACCCTGCCCTGCAGGGCTCCACATAAAGTGTAAGTTATCTTTCCTTAAGAGAGAAGGCAAGGGGCTGGGGAGATGGCTCAGTAGAATAAGCGCTTCCCTGGCAAGCGCAAGGGCCTGAGTTCAATCCCCGGTTCTGCCAAAAAAAAAAAAAAAAAAAAAGCAAGAGAGAAGGCAAGGCTTATGGTGATCTTCCATTTTCCTCTGGCACCCCCTGGAGTGCCACTGAGTAACACATCCAGGAGCAGGAGACAACCTGGCCTGTGAAGCAGGGCAGGAGCATGACTGATGAGTGGCAAAGCCTCTTGTTCAGGAGCTGGAGATGGGAAGCTTTTTGGCTGTGACTCCAGTGGAGGAGGAGTTAGCCAGGGGAGGCGCCAGGGAAAGAATGTTGTATGCGGGGCGTGGGATTGTGCAATGGCGTTAGCATCAGGGACATGAGGGTCGCTGGAATGCAGGGATGGAGGCAACCTGGAGGCCATGCTCTGCCTTCCACTGCAGGTCAGAGCCTGATACAACGTGCTCCTTAGACAGCTCCTCAGATGAGTGTGGGAGCTGGGTCAGTGGCGAGCAAGTGTCCCAAGAGACAGGGCAGGCCCATCCAGACTATGAGCCCTAAGAATGAAGAGACCACTGTCTAGAGCAGCCCAGTGTACTAGTCAGTGCAGGGCTTCTGGCTGACAACTCCTGCCAGGCCCTTGAGCCACAGAAAAGCCAGCCAGTCCCCTGACCGTGGTGCAGAAAGAGACAGCGAGTGAGGAAAGGCCAGGGTCCCGAGGCTTGGGGTCAGCACAGAGATGAACGTGGCCAGTGTCTGCTGAGGGTTCTGCCCCTGCAGGCCAGATCTGAGGCAGGGGAAGGGGAAGATGCGGGAGACCTCTGTGAGAGTGAGAGTGAGAGTGAGCAGGCGCACACACGGGCTTAGAATGTGCATGCGTGCATACATGTGCACCTGGGTGGGGGGCATTGCCTGGAGCCAGATCCGAGGTAGCAACTGCAAGCAGGAGGAGCAGAGTGGCTTTGGTTGGAGCAGATCCCGGGGTGGACCTTTCCCCCTGGGTGACACTTGCACAGAGGCCCCTGGCATCAGGGTGGGGAAAGCCTCTGTCACCTCTTTAGAACATTCATTTCATCTCTTTCCAGCCACTGAGTAGTGGCTCTCAGATGACACATGGTGGCACATCATGTCTACTTAGGACCCAGAGTGGACACTCACGTAGTTTTTGTTTGGGTGGATTATTTTTATAGTCAGAAATAAATAGCCCTTACTAATTTAAAAATCAAGCAACACCCCAAAGAGTTCCTGAGAGACCCTCAAAGCTCCCCAGCATCAAGAAGCCTGAGAGCTGGACCCCGTCTCAGGGCTGCTCAGGGAGAATCTGTCCCTGGCTGAGCCTGCGGCCTTTAGCCCAAAGCCATTCTGCTCTGCCCACAGCATCTTGCCCCTTAGGTGCTGCTGGAGGACCGGAGCTCCACAGTCATCCAGGATAGGTTCATTTAAGGAGCTCAGTGAGACACACAGACCATCTCTGAGGGCAGATGGGTGGGCCTTGTTGGTCAGACACACAGCCTGAGCCCCACACAAAGGGTCCCCCTCAGGCCACTCCATCTCATTAAGTTGGGGCCCCGCAGGCTTTTCCCTGGTGTCTACATGTGCTTATGCCCAACTGTAGGGGACACAGTGGACAAATGGGAAGGGCTGGCTGGGAGCTGTCCAGCTCACGATCCTGGGTATGTAGACAGGGACAGCAGTAGCACTGCCCTGGCCACACAGCCTGCGCTTGCCACCAGGTCTCAGGCACGCAGTGTGAGGGCCACAGGTGCTGTGTGGGCTGCACAGAGTCATACGGCCCTGCACTCAGCTGCCCAGTCTTCTGGGGCTGGGCATCAAGCAGTGGGGGTTATGCTGGCTCTAGTAGCGTTGGGGACCTGCTGATAGCCAGAGAGCACTGCTTGAGGCTGACCATGGCGGCCTTCTGCTCTTACTTGGCAGCTGGAAGTTTCTTCACTTAATAAGATGATAGGGAAAGGAAATGATTAACAATTATATAGTACTTCTGGGAACTTGGCGGGGAAATGAGTAAGTGGTAAAAAGCCAGGAAAACCTTGAGGAGCTCAGCTGAGGGCTGCACCTGCTGGGCTCCTGCGCTGCGTGCAGGTGGGGGATGCGGGCTGGAGCAGGTAGCAGGCAGCCCCTACCCCAGCCGTCCTCCTGCAAGACCCCAGCCTGCTGTCCTGTCATGCTGCTCCATGTTTCTTCAGGCCCCTTCCTAAAAAGATGACCCTTTTGTTGAAAATCAAAGCAAGCAGGTTTTTCTCTGCAGAAGCGTTCACCTCCACAGCGGTATCAAGCGTATCTTTTCTGTGTTTTTCTGGTTATTATGCCATTGAGGGGCCTGCTGGGGTGTGAGCTGTTCTAATTGTCATGGAATGGAGGGGACATTAAAAGGAAGGAGAGGAAATATGGTCTTCATTTTCCTTGTACCGGCGAGGAGAATGAAATTTAAGGGATTTCACTCAGAAGCGCTTTGTTCAGGGTTGGTTGTTTTTAATACCCCAAAAGGAAATTCTGCAGATTTAACATCTTTCACAAGCCCAAGGAGTGGGCTAAAACACAAGCTTTTCTCTCTGGATTTAGTTTATTTTTCCTATTAATATTTCCTAAACATCTAGGGCTCCTTGGGGGGAAAACAAGACCATAACAGTAACCTTGGTGCTAAATATTTAATCCTTGGCTTAGTCAGTAGTGGCATCTTGTCTTTTTATTACTTGTAAATAAAATGATGAACCACAAGGAGGAAGTGTAGAGAAAAGGGCTTCCTTCGTCTCCAACCTACCATGAGAGCCTGTTCACTGCCACTGACTATCCCCCACAGTGCCATGGACCCTGCGTAAGAAGAGGAAGGATTTGCAAAACAGCGATCAAAGCCAGGTGTGGTGGCAGGTATATGCCACCTCTTTCTGGGAGGCAGAAGCAGGAGGATTCTATGTCTAAGCCTAGGCAACTTAGCAAGACCCTGTCTCAAAATAAAAATAAAGGCCTGTCTCAAAATAAAAAAATAAAGATGGCAGGTGAGGAAAGGCCAGGACCCCAAGGCCTGGGGTCAGCACAGAGATGAATGTGGCCAGTGTCTGTTGAGGGTTCTGCCCCTGCAGGCCAGCTCTGAGGCAGAAGAAGGGGAAGATGCAGGAGACCTCTGTGAGAGTGACAGTGAGCAGGTGTTCAGTCCCCAGTACCACAAAAACAAACAAACCACTGACATATGTACCTTCGTTTTTGAAATCCAGTCTATACCCTCAGAGCTGTCTTTCAGTGGAATGCCCACAGGCTTTCCTTACAGCTACAAATCTCTGAATCATTTTTGCATTGATTTTCATTAAATTGACCAGAAGAGGGTGAAGAGTCTCTTCTGAGTTCGTTTCCACCTAGCCAGAGAAATCAGTGATTTCCTCCTCCAATTCCTGCTTTGAAGAAGGATCCAAGGCAATAGCTTCTTTGCAAAAGCTCAGAATACTCCATGTCCTTGGAGACCTCTGAGGGATGGAAGCTCCCCTGCTGGCTAAGGATACCTGGAGTCCAGGGGATGGTGTCATGAGCCAGGCCTACATCCCGGCCCCTCACCCAGAGACACTGACACTGTGTGTGGCCCCCGCAGGCCGGGAAGGGGAAGCCTCCACAACCAGCTCTCTGGAATTTCCATGGAGTAGCGTGAGCCATGCGGATACACACTTCCCAAGCACAAGTGGCAGAGACAGACAACCTACAGCTGGAGCCTCAGGCTCTGTGGGTGTGGTTGTGTCCCCCACCCCCTGCATCTTCCAGGACTGGTGCTGCTGAACAGTCACTCGGGCATCTCTACAACAGAATAATCAACTCTGTTCAAGGATCCCTGCCTGGGCACTCCCAGGCTCTAGCCTTGGGCCTAGAAGCTTCCCGGAGACCACCAGCCATCTCATACAGCAGCTCCAGAGCACAAAGCTCCTGCTCCTGCAGAAAGCTCCCCAGCTCCTGCCCACCCACCACCTCCAAAAGAGCCTCCAGAGACAGAGCTACAAGGAAGCTTCCAGCCAGGAGGAGCCTACTCCTCTTCCTTAGAGGGTCTTTGTCACCATCACTGCCTCCAAATGCAAAGTCCAACCTCTCTCAGGCAAGGTGAGCAGCGAGCACACGCCTGTCCGCAGCAGGCCTCTCCCTATGCTGAGAACTGTTTGGGGGTGGCGTCCCGGCACTGTGTTCCAGCCTCATCGCTGCCATCCCCATTCCCAGCCTCCCTGCTTTCCTTGTTTCCAGGATCCTTATGTGAAAATCAGGTGTGGCCAGCACTGACTGGGTCCCTGCCCTGGTGGGGTCCAGTTTTGCCTGCAGCCAGTGTGCTAGAGAGACACCCTCCCATCTCCTAGCTGACCTCCAATACTGCGCCCCACCTGAGAAATACCAGTGGACAGCAGGGTTGCAAGCCTTAAAGTAGACAGACAACCCCCACCATCACCACCTCCAGAGCATAAAATAAGGGATCCCAAATTTAGCACAAAATATCACGGTGCAATCCAAGACTGAAGGTCATACTGAGCTGGTGCCAAGGAGAAGCCCCCTCACCTTCCAGAACATTCACCCACCGAAAACCTGGTATTAAATAGCTTAATATATCTCGTTAATGACAAGGTGGCTGTTTTCTGCTGCGTGAGTGACGGGAAGATTATCTGAGACAGAGGGGCTAATTTTTGCCTCCACGCCTGCATTGGGTGAGTCAGGGATCCACCGTGTGGTTAGGAGGAAAAAAGTGAGCGTCTGTCTTCTCTGGGTTCTTGCTGCCCTGAGATTGGCGCTGGGAGGGGAAGGTGGGGCAGGTGTGGGTGCCCCTAGATAGCAGGGCCTGATCCCCAGAGCATGTAAAAGTCACCTTAATTTGAAACTGGATCTTTGGAGATGTTGTCAAGTTAAGGGTTTTTAGATGGGCAGAGTACTGGACTAGCCAGGGCCCTAGATGCAGTCAGCTGTCCTCCTAAGAGCAACACTTAACACGCCCAGGAGAGGCCCTGTGAAGACAGAGGTGAAGTCAAGGGATACCCAGAGAGAGATTCTGGTGACTGGCAGGGCCAGCAAGGACACTGCCAGAAACCTATAAAGGACCCTGGCCAGCCCATGCCTCCATGCCAACCTTTGGGCCTACTGTTAAGCCAGCAGTTTGTGACTATTTGCTGCAACAGCCCAGGAAACCTCAAGAGACTTCTGTGTCCCTGAATTTGGTCATGAGAGCCACCAGGAGGCTTCCAAGGAAGGCCTCTGAGGGACACAGGGAAGCTGGCCCCAACCTGGCCTCCCTGCCCACTAGCCGGTGACCCACATCCACTACTTCATCCCTGATGTTCAGAGTTCCCCAGTGGCATCCCTCTCAAGACTCCCTTGGGACCCAAATTCTGGCACAGAACAGTTGATGGATGTGAGATCCCTCTTGAAGCTCTGGACAC
>NW_004524607.1:10945537-10958648 GCF_000260255.1 Octodon degus
GGGTTTGGGATTCATGCTTTCCAGGGTATACGAAGGTTGATGCATGGTCCATCCTTCTCTGGACCTCAGTTTCCTGTCTGCTTCCCTAGAGCCTTAGGATGCCTGGCTCTGGCTGGGAAACCTGGGGCCAAGGGTTCTGGAAACACGATGAAATAACTGCCCATGCCCAGAGGTGACCAGTGCTTTGCTGTGGCATCTGCCCCAGCTTCCACCTCCTGTTCTGTCACCAGTCATCAGTGCTGCCCGGAGAATGTGCTTGCCCAGGACACATCAGACCAATGCTGCCTTTCCTGCCTGGTGAAGGCAGCAACTACACGTGCAGAGACATCTTGAGCCACCTGCTCTGCAGTGCTTCTGCAGCACCTGTCCCCATCAGCCCTGGAGAGTGGAGTCAGGCAACCATGGCTCCACCTTTCATCCCCCTCATGGCTGCTAGGGATCTGATGGCCTGCACCCTACCTGTGCCCACCTTGGGCCTCTTCTGCATGATGGCTTCTAGAGCTGCCTTGGGATTGGACTCTGAGGACCAAGCACTTGACTTTAAATCTGGCCTTTTCTGGCTGAGTGTCCTCTCCCACCGGCTATGGAGTGGGCATCTTGGAGAATCAGGCGGGGCCTCACCTAAAATTCTCAGTGCAGTTCTGAGCTCACAGTGAGAGGCAGGTAAGTGTGGGGTTTTATTCCTTTCAGGCTTTGGTAATAAGCCACCAATTTAGTCTATATTTTCCTGGAGGAAGAGTCTCCCACAAGTTAAAGGCTGACGTGGGAACAGTCCATAGTGACTCAGCCTCAGGTCCCAGCCAGAGCCAGAAATCATACGGGATGATTCCCATTGTGTGTGGTGTAGTTGGCATCCCAGCCACCCAGAGCAGCCTTCCAAGGAAACAGCCGACCCTCCCATGTGGAGCCTAGACCTTCTTAGGGTAGATCCTGCGCCTGACCTCTCGGTCAGTGGCTCCACCCTTGCTGTGCCCACTGAAGCCTGGATGCCCACCCAGGTGGCTAGCATCCTATGGCCTCACAGAGACAGCTCTGGCACCAGGGAGTCATGGCACTGAGAAGCAGTTCTGGTCCAGGAGGAAACAAACATAACTTTGTGGATGGAAGGCGGAAGCCCTAGAGATTCTCTGCCATTCTCTGGCCATGTGATGGGCACATGCCTCTTCCTCCCCAGATGTTCCTGTCATTAGATGGGACAATGGGGGGGGCCATTGGGAGCCCCAGAAGCTGGGGGTGGACACATGCTGCTTATTGAATTCTGCTGCTCTCAGCTGTTTCAGGGAACAGTGGTACGGTTCTTTCTTGCAGAATAGTCTGTGTAATTTTCTGAAAGTGTCATAAATTCTAGCCTTGAGAGTGTGGCCAGACCCATAGGAAATAGACAAGAGTCTGGAATGGCACACCTCCCCCGCCCCAAGTGAGGAGCTCCGTCGTGCTGCCCACATGTCCTACTGTGGAGTCGCCAACAGTGAGCTTCATGAGGCTTCTGTAATGAATGTCGCAGATCTAGCGCCCACTATGACGTGAAGCCCTCTGCTGCACCATGGGCTGCATTCCCACGGTGGCTCTGGGGAAGGCCCACTGCTTCTCCTTTCCTGTGTCTTCAGTCACCAGATCCCTTGCTCATGGCCCCTTCTTCCATCCCCAGAGATGGAGAGCCAGCGTCTCTGTGGCCCCTTCCTTCCTGGGCCCTCTTGTAAGGTCCCCATCACTTGTGTCCAGCAAGCCCTCCTGAAGGACTCTCCTCATCTCAAGACCCTCACTTGCATCTACAGAGTCCTTTCTGCCATGTAAGGTGCCACATGCACAGATTCTGGGGATTCCTCCCAAGGCATCTTTAAGAAACCATTGTTCAACCCACCACAGATTACCAGGGAGGGTCAAGCCAGAAGTCACTGTCACTTTAGTATAAATAGGCACAACCAGCACTTTCTGTGTTTTCTTGGGAAGTAAGGAAATTCCTTTTAAAGGGAAGGGGAAAGCATGTTCATCACTGGGGAAGACAGAGGTATGTGGACTCCAGAGGCTGTGGAAAACCTTCAGACAGTGTCAGCTGGGACTTGGCTTTTCTCTGGGGCTGCCCATGGATGCTTACTTTGTAGTGGCCTTCGGGCCCAAGGTGTGGCACTCATGGGAGACACGAGTGCTGGGCTGGGTCCCAGCCCTGCAGGATCTCACCTGGCCCTGCCTCTCCTCCCTGGCTCCCATTAGTCTCCCTCTGCAGGAACACCCCCTTGGAGTATGGCTCATGCCTCTACCCTGCCCCATCAACCCTGAAACTCTCTCCCGCTCAAGCCTGAGCCAGGGAGTAGCCAGGGATGGCTCACTGTGACCTTGGATGGTGGCCTGAGATCCCGGAGCTGATGTCTTCCAGGGTGAGGTACAGTGGGCAGAAAGCAGCCCCAGCTCCTGGAATGGGCAAGGTGGGACCCACAGGCCCCAGCCCTTTGTCTGCTGAGTCCCAGGTGCAGGGTGTCAGTGTCTCAGCTCAGCTTGCAGGCTCTGCCCAGATGCCTGCTGAGGAGGGTGGAGGTTAGCAGGGCCACAGACACCCTGTGGGTGCCCATTCAATGCACAATTAAGAGATTCAGAAAGTGCCATGGACCCTCCTGCTCCAGGAGCCCAGTGATAATGTGGTGGCAGCTCTGTCCTGTGGCAGGAGAGCCAAGACTCTCTCTCTCCAAAACGAGACCAGAGCAACCCCGTCCCAAAAGCCTCCATCCCCATCCATCCTCCCCTACCACCCATGGCAGCAGTGCGGGCCTTGGCAGGATGGGCCCTGGGCCATTTCCTTGGAGCTTTGTGGGACATTGGAAACAAGGGGGTCTGGGAAGGGAATGGTGAAAGCATTTAGCAGTGGGCATTCAGTCCCCAGCACCCTACCCGGGCTCAGCACAGCAGCTCCTTCACAAACACAAGCAGGAGGCTCCCACTGATCCACCAGGCAGGAGCCCAGCAGAGCCTGGAAAGTGTGTGGGCTGCAGGTGATGATAGGCAGACAGCATTTTGGCGATCTGTGCATGAGTTTTGGGATTTTAGGATAAGCTCTCTCCCCAGTGGGCCCCTTTATTTCACCCATACAAGCTCTGTTTACTTTTACTAACTTCCTTTTTTGAATCTGATGACTACTTACCACACACCCCCCAAACACACACACACACACACACACACACACACACACACACACACACACAGAACCCTCTGGGGCAGGCCCCCTCCTGCCGCATAGTTGGAGTCTACAGCTGCATGTGGGTGGGCCAGCAGGCAGCCTGGCCAGTTCTGTGGGGCACCCGTGTGGTTTGCAGGTGCAGGTGTCCACAGCCAACAGGGTGTCCCCAGGTCTCCCATACTGCAAAAATGGCAACCTTAGGTCCTGGGTTCCAGGGCACTTGGATGGTGACCCTCCTGGGTCAGAAAGCTTTGTTCCAGCTGCCCTGTTCCCCTCCTGACCAGGACAGATTCATGTTTTGAGTGCTGAGCCAACCAAGTATCCGATAACATCTTCCACCTTGGAAGCAGGACCGCGCCTTTCATCTGCCCTCCACACCTGGTGCACCTTTCCACAGCATGCCAGATGGGGAAGGGGGGCTGCCAGCTGGCCGAGTTCAGTGAGTTTGTCCCCTGCCTGAGGTGGCAGGCCCAGTACTTTTCCAAGGCAGCGCTTTTCTCCAGTCCAGGAAGGAGTCAGGGAGCCTGGCACAGGGAGGGATCAGGGCACCCATCAGCTGCGAGTCTCTGAGGGCAATGTCCTATCTCCTGCGCTGCCTGGCACCACTGGCTCCCAGCAACCCCAGAGATGTCCCTATGCCACCCCTGCTCTGTTGCCCAGCTCCTGTGGCTACAGACATAGCTCAGAGCCACGTGCACTCAGCCTTTCTTGTCAGATGGCCCCAGGAGGAATGGGGCACTTTCCAAAGTTACATATTCGAGTGGCTGAGGGACCAGGGAGATCCTTTAGCTAAGACTATCATTTTCCTCTTCCTCACCAGCACTGCCATAGCCATCTTTACCCCTCCATTTCAATGCAGACTTTTTGTTTTGTTTTCTGAATCTCACTATGTAGTTCAAGCTGTCTTTGAACAATGGTGTGGTCCAGGTGGGCCTCCAACTCATGGTGATCCACCTGCCTCAGCCTCCTGAGTGCTGAAATGGATTACAGGTGTACACCCTCACAAGCAGCTTGGTGCAGACTTTAAACAGAAGACTTGGAGGGAGGCACCTTGTCCTCAAACCTCACACAACAATCCCTTCTCACTGGGTGCCCCAGAGCAACTTTCTTCTGGCCCTCTGGGACTGCTTTGTGCTACCTCTGCCCAGAGGCCTTATCAGTGCTGAGTTGGGCACCTGCCCTAGATGCACAGCCTGTAGAAGAAGCCTAGAACAGCTCCCAGTAAGTGGCCAGGATGCAACTCTACCACAAGGCTTAGGAGTTGTGGGAATTTCCCAGAGGAGTTGGAGTGGACCTTGGGAACAGAGTGTGAACCTGGGGTCTCGAGGCTGCTCCAGGCTGAGAATTGTGCAGTTGGAGAGAGAGGGGTCTTTGTGGAGTGGGACAGGGTAGCCTCCTTCGTGTTGGGGAGGCAGCCTGCTGCAAACATGGAAGCTGGCATGTGACAGCCCATAGACAACAGCCCATGGCACATGTGTACAGGGCACGTGGCCCAGCCATGAGGATGAACAGAGAATGGTGACCAGATGGTCACTCTTGCAGAGTAGCCTGTCGTGACATAGGCTTAAAACTGTTGGAGGAGTGGTAGCCATCCATGGGCGGCAGCCCCAGCTTGGGCACCTGTAAAGTTCAGAGAGGGAGGGGACAAGTTATGCACAAGTGTCAGGCCCATCACAAAACTTACACTGAACCCAGAAGGCCACCCTGGCCAGAAAGGGGCCTCCAAGTTAGCCGTGTGCGTAGTGGCCACCAGAGTCTACATGGAGGTAGGCATGTTGGCATGAGGCCACATGTTAGGTTGGTGATCACCCAAGCCACTACCAACCTGAGGGAAGGCTGGGTCCCTGCTGGGTACAAGTAGGGCTGAGCTCCAGGACACCAAGAAGAAGCAATGGCCAAGGCACAGCATGTCCAGGCTGCCCTGGAGAGAAGCCACTAGCCGCTCTCCTCCCCTCAGTGGCCACTGGAGCCTGGGTTTGGCCACATATGACCAAGTGTCTGGAGTTAGGCAGCTTAGGCAAGACAGCCTGGTAGTCAGGGCCCAAGCAGCACACTGGAATCTGCTAGCACCACCCCCAGGATCCTGATCGGAGGGTTCCGGGGTGTGAAGGTCACAGTCAGACCTGAGGTGACTCCAAGGTGTCTTGAAGCTAATTCTAACATGAACAAGCCCTGGCCCTGTCCAGGCAGCCGCCTGTTCCCATGGATCCCAGAACTTAGGTTTAGCAGCTCACGTCAGACAGCAGCAGCATTTCGGCAGTGTCCACTGGGGCCTTGACAACTGCATAGGAGAATTTGAGAAAGCTGGGGGTGCCACATTCCTGGGGACTGGGATGGCCACCCACACAGGCCACAGCCTTTTAGTCAGTGGAGGGTGAACCTCAGTACCAGGCCAGGGTGGTGGCTGCATTTGTCACAGCCATGGAGCAGGGCCATCTCTGTGGACCTGAGGAG
This sequence comes from Octodon degus, assembly GCF_000260255.1. Lineage (NCBI taxonomy): Eukaryota > Metazoa > Chordata > Mammalia > Rodentia > Octodontidae > Octodon > Octodon degus. Next base: position 10,951,161 of record NW_004524607.1, read on the forward strand.
AGTCCTGTATGCAGGTGAGGTATGGTGGGTGGCCCACGACCTGAACTGTGGGTTGTGGCCAGTCTAGGCCCTGCTCCACTGTAAACACCAGGGAGCTCATTTTCAAGGAGCAACTAACTTCCAGGGAGATACTCAGCCTCTCGGTAACCTGGCAACCAGTGTGGTGGTTCATGCCTTAGAGCAGGAGGCAAGAGGCCCTGTGACCACCAAGTGGGTGACTGCAGGCCTCAGAGTCAGGATTCAGAGCCGTGGAATGTGCAAAGCATGACACACATGTCTTGCTTCTCTGTGGTGCTTGTCTACTGAGGGGCCACGACACCCATGGCCAGTGGTTCCAGGGACTAGTGTGCTCCACAAAGGGGGGTGGTTGTGTAAGGAGAGAACAAGAAGCCCGCCAACCTATCCTAGACATCAGATGCCCCTTCCTGGGGGTAGGGTATGTTCTCAGTGTATCTGACAGTCACCAGTGTTCTCTGGAGAGGAGAAAGAGGACAGTTGGTGATCAGGTCATGAACATGGCAGGAACAAAAGGCCCCAGGGTACCTTGCCACTGGCCTGAGACAGCTGCCTGCTTTTTAGAACCCAGTGACTTTTAACTAGGAGCTGTTCTGGGCCAGGTCAGAAAGGCCTCAGGGAAGTATCTGGATATTTCCTGGAGCCCCAGGGCCCAGAGGCACCTGGATGTCACATGTGTGACCTGCTGGGAGAACAGGCAGCATAAGGGAGAGAGAGAAATAGGCCAGGGTGTTGGCAGAAAGATCTGCTCCTTGTTAGCACCCTGGGCGACATCATCTCTGCATGTCCAGCTGCGAGTGCATGTGCCCACCCCACCCCCACCATGCAGAGGTGACTGCATGGGCATGAGCTGAAGGCTGTGGGAGATGGAGGCCACTGTGTGCCCCATCAACTCCTCATTAGCCCCCAGCCATGGAATGCCAGTCCTGGAGCAGGCCCTTGGCTGGGCATGGGATCCCCAGGGCAGGACACGCCTGCCCCCAGGCCTTTCCTGCTGTACAGGGAACAATGCTGCCCAGTGTCCCTGTTCCAGGACTTGCTGCTTGGGAGAGAGCCGTGTCTGTCTCAGGCTGCGGGGAGGCCCCAGAGGGAACTGCACATGGTGGCAGAGCAGGGCCCAGGCTGGCTCTCAGTGTTCTCTCTGAGAGGCAACTAGAGCAGGAGAAGCCCTAGCAGACTTGAGATCTCCTGGGACAAGTGCTAAATTTCAGGGAATGAGGGGCCCAGCATCCTGTGGATGTGAAGGGCAGGTTTGTTGGAAGATACTTGCTTCCACTGCCCTGGGAGGTCCTCCCCTGATGTCGGGCGTGTGGCTGAGGCCATCCCATCCCCTCAGCCCTGCCCTGCTGGACGTGGGCAAAACCATGGGCTGCTCCCCACATTCTCTGCAGGATACCCTTAACTAAAGCAGAGCATGGGTCAAGCAGGAGCCACCAGGTGGGCTACTGCAGTGACCAGATTAGTGCAATTGACTGCAGAAGGGACATACTTCCCTGCTGCTAGAGCTGCGCCTCTTTTTACAGTCAGCAAATCAAATACCTTTTCACGGGCATTAATGTTCTTTCCCAGCCCTCATGCAAAGCTGTGCCTGAGGAAAATCAGTGGACCTGGGACCTAATCCCTTTCTTCCAAGATCCTCCAGCAAGCTCTGCTCTAAGGGGCTATGCACATGTGTACTTGCATGCACAAGTTAGTGTGCGTACATTTGTGTGCACTTGTAAGTGTGCCATGGTGCGTGTGTGTGCATACCTGCAGTGGGTGGACAGAGCTTAGCAGCACTGATTCCTGCTCCACCCACCAGAACCTTGGGTGGACTTCCCTAGGTCTGTCCTTCCTTGGGCCCCTCTTGCCCATCTTAGTGTCCCAGAGTCGCTGCTGCTGTGTACTCATAAAGGACACACTCCGAGGGCCCAGACCTCCAGAGTTCCAAGTGGATGTTCAGTCTGCGTGGATAGGATGGGTGGTGTTCAGCACACAGTGCGCCTGCCCTGTGACCCCTCACCTCAAGGCCCCCACCCCAGAGGCACTTGTTCTGATTCTCCTTCTTGGGCTCAGACTCAAGGCTGGGGGCTAAGGGGTGTCCAGGCCCTGCAGGGTTGGTGTGGTAACCACCCTTCTGCAGACCCTGTGTGTGCAGAACAGGAGTAAAGACAGATCCAGTAAGGGCCCCTACCACCGTCATGTGTGCCATCCCTGGTGAGGTTGTGTACCCAGCTACAAAGAGAATCCCAGAAGAGCTTAAGATTCTGGGGGGCTTCCCAGAGGTGGTACCCAGAGGAGTAGAGGAAGGAAGGCAGGGAGGGAGGGCTGGCCAAGGTATACTGAGGTCACAGAAAAGCCATCACAGGGCTCTGCCTGACACATGGCCGCTAGCCACAGGCACTTACTTAAATTTAAATTAATTAAATTAAGATTTTGGGCTGGGGAGATAGCTCAGTGGCTTAAGCACCTGCCTGGCAAGCACAAGGTCCTGAGTTCGATCCTAAAGTACTCAAAAAAAAAAAAAAAAATAGGAAATAAATTAAGATTTAAAGGCTGGCTCCTCCCTGGCTCTAGCCATTTTTTGAGTGGCCAGTACCCACGCATGGGCAGTACTGCTGCACTGGTCAGCACAGCTATCCTGGAGGGAGGTTCTGCCAGCCCACACAGGGCTGGGGACAAGGTCGAGGCCATGCAGGCAGGCCCAAAGAGACTGGGGGCATCTGTTTTCCAGATAGGAAGTCAGCAAGACCCAAAGAGGCGATAGAAGAGTCCCGGCTGCAGGGCCTGGCACAGCCGCACATGGGCCATGCCCGGGGCCACCAGTGAGCTCTGGCTGCCTAACCACGAGTTGAGACCAGGATTTCTCAAAGAAAATGATTCTTTGTTCCAGTGACCTAAACCAACCTGTGGCAGAGCACTGAAGCATCCTGCACAGGCTGTTCCGAGAGCACCTGCAGGCCCGGGGCTCCAGGAAGCTCAGAGAACAGAACTCTTGCCTCAGTCCATATCCTTTTTCCAGCTAAAACTTCCACAAGTTGACAAGAGCCAGTGTTCTGAGAACAGCCCTGCTGCAAGCCAGTACTTCTGAGCTGAGCACAGGAGCCACTATTCAACTGCCGCGGCTGGACCAGGGAGGGGACTGATAGGCAGGCTTGGTCTGACTCTCGATGCTGCAAGGAAATGAAGTCATTTGTCTACATTTAAAAATCATGAGGTGCCACAAAGTCCAGACTCTCTTGGATCTCAGGAGTCCTGCCCAGTAGGGTTAGCATACCACCCTCAAGGGCACCTGTGTGCCACCTACAGCTGCTGCTGGGTGGCCCGCTTCCTCCACTGAGTGGCTGAGGAGATACCCAAGGTAGTGTGACCCCCACTGGGCACATGGTCAGACCAGAGCCCCCTCAGCAGGGTGCCTCTCCAGACAAGGGAACTCCCATGGGTGCTGAGGAACAGTCTGTCCCCAGCACCAGTACTACACACAGGTTCATGCAATGGTGGAGAAGGAAATCTGTCACTAGGACATGTGATGTTCACGGGACCACCTGGCACAGCTGTGGCCCTACCTGCAGCCTGGACTGTGTTCCTCCCCCACTGGAAGCCCCCCCACCCCGGGTGGGGACAGCAGCAGCACCCGTGGAGGACAGATTTCATGCCACAATCATCACTGTCTCAGACATTCTGGGCAATGATAGGTTAATGTTTCCAGATTCTTAAGGTCAAATCCATGTGACAGGGACTTACCAGAGCCCTCCAACTGGTCCCTTCCTCTTCCAAAGCCTTTCGAGCATCCCAGAGCCTGAGGCACTGGAGACTATCCATGTTTGCAGAATGACATTGGCTGACCTTTCCTGCCTGTGGTTTCATGTCCCTGGCCAGATGCAGGGATGAGAGGTGTCAGCATTGCTTCTAGGGACTGCAGAAGGCACCGAATGCTGAGTCCAGAAGTTCTAGAGGGAGAGAGACAGCAGCCAAGCTAAACTGCATGCAAAGCAAGCCCAACTCAGAGCTGGGCCTGGGCACTGGGACCAGGTTGCACCTATCATGCACCTACACAGGATGTGTGGGAGCCCCAGCAACATAGAAGGGGTCCTGACATCCAGCAGAGCCCTGCTTTTTCCCACCACCATGGACAGGATCCCCATGTGAATGCCTACTCCTGGGACACCAAGAAGGGTCCTGAGGCTCTATCACCCTATCTCCCAGCTTCTCTGAGGACACCTATGTGCCAGGAAGTCCTGGGTCTGGTGTCCATGGGACACACAGTCAGAAAAGCTGCCTTAGCCATTTGGTGTCTCAGAGGGAGGGCTGTTCCAGAATGAAGGAATGATCTGAGCACAGGCAGGAGGCTAAGGATGGGGCTCCAGTGCAGGGAACATGAGGTGGCCGTGACTCAGCTCAGGGGCTGCATGGGGAAGCAGAGAAGCTGAGGCCTAGAGTCTAGTAAAGGATGGCAAGCTTCAGAAGGGGCCCAAAGGGGTGGGAAGGAACTCACGGCAACAGGGTCAGTCTGGGGCATGGCTTGTCCCACCAGACCCACTCCCAGGCCCACACACTGGAGGAGCCTGTGTCCAGCTGGGGGTACCTGCTCTGCAGCAGATTTGCCCTCCCCGAAAATGTGCACCCAGAGCGGCAGGCACAGGGTGTGAACAACCCGAGAACAGACCAGATGGTAAAACAGCAAATAAGGAGGCCATGAGGAGACTTGGGGACTGAGTGCTTTTTAGGTGTAATATGTTTGATTGTAGTGAATATACTTGAACTTTTAGTGACAGCTGTGACCCTGGTTAGCACAGCTCCCCAAAATGTAAGTCAGCTCTCAAAGGCAGGTTACAGGTGCCTCCTTGTAGAGCTGTTCTCAGTGACAGACCCATCTTTTGTTGCCCCATTTCCTCCAGGCAAACGAGGGAGCAGGAGACACCCCCTGACTTCTTTTACTTCTCTGACTATGAGAGGCACAATGCGGAGATCGCCGCCTTCCACCTGGACAGGTAAGGCCCCTGGCCCTGGGGGCCACAGTGCAGCACCATCATAATCACCCCATAACTGCCATCTCGGGGCTCTCCATCCAGAGCAGGCCTTGGGTCAGGGGTCACATCCTACAGCCAGCCAGAACACTGAGCCGCAAGGGAATGACCTGCCTGGAGCCCCTGCCCTACCCTCGATTCCTAAGACCTATGGGGCACTGCTTTGCTGCTACCCCAGCAGAGAGTGGCTGGGACAGATGGTGGGTAGTGAGAGCAGGCAATAAAGGAGGAAAGTGTGGAGGGCTCCGTGTCATGCATTTTAACACAGACTCACAGGGGTGAGCTGCTCTGGAAGTCCATGAAGGCGGCCTGGGGGCAGAGAATGAGTGAGGGTCCCCTGTCACCTGTCTCCCTCCCAAGGGGCAGCTCTGACACTGAAGGACAGTTAATACCAAGTTCTGGTATTAACTTGCTGCTGAGCAGGTGGATGGCTGACCTACACACTGTGTGACAGTCCTGTTTCTGTGCCACTGGGGTCAGCCGGGTGTGGAGGACAAAGACCCCGCCCCGTCACAGCACAGGACAGGCTTGGCCCTCGGGCCTCCGAGGCCTCCAGCCACAGCCTGGACCTGGCTGGTATGAACGCAGCATTGGGCTGACCCCAGAGCCACAGACCAGAGCCTGCATCTAACAGGATCCCAGGTGACTTAGTGAGATCACAGACCTTACAAGTGGTGACTGCAGAAATCCCCAGGAGTCTCATTTTCAACAGCTTTACCCACTTAAAACAGCGGAGACAAAGAAAAGGACAGCCGCGGCCCCAAGCTAGTAAGGCCACTGCCTAAGATACATGGCCCCTCAGGGCAATTCGTTAATAAAGCATGTATCTTAGGCAGTTCAGCCTGAGGGCACCTACAGAGGGTGGGCAGGAGGAGGTGGCAGGGTCCCCATCCACCCCTCCTTGCCTGGCCCTCCTCCAGCAGCCCATTGAGACATCCTGAGTCAGCAGGAAGAGCTCACATGGGCATCTCTATTTAATTAAGCAAGTGGCCGTGCATGCAGCACCACTCAGAAAGAGTTCCATTAAGAATGCTTAATTTAATTTAGCTTCATTTTAAATTTAGCCCTGGAATGAGGGCACATTTCAGTGATTGGGTGCCTGGCAGGGCCGACGCCAGTGCACGAGGCAGCAGCCACATTCCACCCTACTGTGCTGACAGAGCCACTGCTAGCAGCTGGATCAGACTGAAGCAAGAGAATGTGGAGGCCCGGCTCCCACAGAGGCCACTGGGAAGCTGCCTTGGATGGTAAAGAGTCCTTTCTTTGCCCTTGTCTTGCCAGGATCCTGGACTTCCGCCGAGTCCCACCTGTGGCTGGCAGGATGATCAATATGACCAAGGAGATCCGGGATGTGACTCGGGACAAGAAGCTGTGGAGAACCTTCTTCATCTCTCCAGGTAGCCCTGCCCAGCAGCTGGGGCCTGTGGTGCAGTGACCTGGGCCACTGCTGAAAGGAGAAGTTGCTGAGAACCCTGTTTCTCAGCTTATGGCCCTCTGTGGGGGCCAGGTGTGCTCCCCATACAAGGCATGAGGTCAAGGCCACTGTAACCCACTGTTTATTTTGGTATTTAATTACTCATCTTCCCTGGCTACTTAAACCTAGGTTCAAGACTCCACTGATCCATCCACTTCCGAGCCCTTCCCAGCAGCAGCCCACACTGAGCCCCTAGCACTGGTGCATCCTGCATGCTGGGCCCTGGGGAGCCTCTTCCATTCCCGAAGGCACCCAGTGGGTCTCCACAGGCAGGTGTGCTGATGGGCAGAGTCTCGTAGCTTGTCACATAAATCCAGTAATGACCCTTGGGAAACCATGCCTTAGTGTGTGCTGGCACATAAAAGCTCAACCTAAAAGCTCATTTCATGTAGATTTTTCGAACAATATACTCTGCCATCTTTCTTAACTGCATGAGCTGTCAGAATCCAGGGCTGTAAACCCCTAATTTAATTAAGCTCTGTTTTCCTCACCCAATATTCACCCAGCTCTTCATGTGGTTTCTTCCTTTCTTGGAACCCATTCATAAGAGAAAATAGGACAGAACTCCTCAGAGAAGCAAGGAAGGATGTCCCCTTTCCTCTGGTCCCTGGAGCCTGGCAGGAGGGGCTAAATAAAGGCCTAGATGTCAGGAGAGTCTTGGAGGGTTGGTCATCCCCAGAATCATCCTTTCCTGGGCTTCCCCCTAGAAAACCAAAACTGACCTCCATCTGGATCCAGGGCTGGCTGCTAGGATCCTGGCATTTGGACTCCCGTTCACCCCGCGCCCTGCCCAGCCATGGCCCTGATGATCTTCCTCCACCCCATCATCCCAGCACCAGTCAGCCCCGCTTCATGTCCCCATTGCCCGTAGGAACTGGCCCCCTGGTTCCCACCTGCCATCAGACACCCGGCTGCTACTTGTCTTCTGCCTTTTACAGTTTTTATTTTGATCTGCATAGTAATGCATTTCTTTTCTTTTTTCTTTTTCTTTTT
>NW_004524607.1:10958748-10965001 GCF_000260255.1 Octodon degus
TTTTTTTTTTGCCAAACTGGGGATTGAACTCAGGCCCTTGCACTTGCCAGGGAAGTGCTTATTCCACTGAGCCATCTCCCTGGCCCCTGCAGTAATGCATTTCAAAGGCTGAAAACACGTTAAAGAATAACTCTCCTGTTCTCAGGAGCCCCCACCCAGCATGGCAGTTGCCAACATCTTTTAACTGGGCCAATGCCCTTGTTCTAGACCAGGCATCATTCCTAGGCTCTCAGGGGTAGACAAAAGATAAGTGCAGTTACAGGGCTGAGAGGGAGGGTCAGTACATCCTCTTACACTGAGCACTTGGCCTGGCCGAGGCCATACAGATGGATAATGTCACCTACTCTGACACAATCCACTTCTGCAGGGCAGAGTCCAGGCAGTGTATGAGGGCGGGCTGGGTGCCCATAGCCATGGACCCAGCTGGCAGCACCCCCAAAGCCTCCAGGCAGGAGGCTCCTGGCAGCAGCATGGACAGGGAGGCCAGCACCATGGGAAAGTCCACTGCATGGGGACATGGGGGGCTGGGTTTTCTACCTCGCATCACTCAGCACCTTGGAAACCTCTCTTCCCTGGCAACAGGGCCCAAGGGAGGCTGTCTATGCAGTGTGCTGTGCCCAGCTCTTGATATTTTTAGGTCATTCATAATAGTGAAGGTTTATAGATCCTTTCTTTCTGTTTTTGTCCTATTTTGGTTTTTGCAAAGACTGAGCCAGTTCTCAGCATAAGCAGACAAATTAAGAAACTCCAAACCCACTCTACTCTGGTTGACCTTTGGGAGCCCTCCCACCCTCAGCAGGGAGCTTTCAGTTCCTGGAGTTCCCCATGGTGAGGCCACCATGGCTGACAGTGGTGGTGCCACTGTGAAATCTCTTGCGTCTCTGCTCACCCAGCCTTGTGGCCTCCCCATCCCTGGTCTTGGCTCCTGATCAAGATCGCATGTTACCTGCCGGTCCTCAGCTCCCATCAGTCCAGATGTGGCTCACCGGGCCAGCCACTCCTGGTCCCTGCTGGTTACTTCTGAGCGCTGCCTCCTGGGCCCCTGCACCTCTGACTGCACTGCGTCAGCGGATCTCTTCTGAAAGCCTCCAGAACGCTCGCTTCCCTGGGAAGCAACAGGGTCTCAGGAGCCAGTTTTGATCTCATTTTAGAAAACGAAATCCGTTCAGCCTCATTTGCTTCATTTTTGCTTTGCTTGCACTTCCAGCCCATCCAATGCCAGAACTGCCATCGCTGCTTCTCAAGAGCCAAGTGCGATCACAGAGGCTTTGATCCAGGCGGCTTCCCCCTGCCTCTAAGCATTCTTTGACTTAGGGTCAGTCAGAAAGAAGAAACCCGGGGGAGAGGCAGGGTGGCCTCAGAGGCCGTGTGAAACCATGCAGCCTAGTGCAGGTCAGGCCTGTGGAAGCCACTTTCACAGAGGGCAGCGCAGTACCCTAAAGCGGCCTGGCTCTGAGAGCCCATGTCTCCAAGGCCGCAATTCTCACAGACCCTGCACCTTTCTCTGGGAGTTGAGGGACATGTCCCACACACCTTGATTATCTGTGCTCTTCTGTGAAGTGGACACAGCTGAGAGGCCCTGAGGCCACTGAGGGGTTTGCCTGGTCCTGAATTGGCTCTTCCTACTGCCTCACTGGCCTACGCTCGGACAAGTACACTGTGTTGTCCATACCCTGTGTCCAGTTTACGGCACGTTGAAGGAGAGTAGGGTTTCCAACATGAGACCAGCTGGCATCTGGGGCTCCACCCCATGTGAACAGCGAGTTCACTAGTGTCTACAGCCGCTGTGAGATGAGGGCAAAGAGGCCAGACGTCTTCCCCAGAGACATGCCTTGCTGTCATGCTGGCCCTAGAGGGTTCTGACAGACCCTTGGGTACTCGGTGGGTGAGGAGGCATTCAGATATAGTTCTTGAAGAAGGCAGACACTGGTGTCTTCAGCTCAAGGCCAAGGAGCTGACTGGTCCATCTTCAGGGGACCAGAGTGGGTGTGCTGGCTCTCCCGGACGGCTGAACACTGGCTTTCTCTGCTCTCCCCTGCTGAGATGAAGGACATGGGCTTCTTCCTCCCCAGAATCCTGGCATCCATTCAGCAGGGTTGGCCATACACTCAGGACCCTCGTGGTTACCTTGGCTGACGCTTAGCTCTGCACAGGTGCACCTGGCCATCACAGCACAGCTAGAAGAGGACTTTAGTCTTCAGAACCCCAGCCGCATCCAGGGTGCCCCTTTAGATGCAGGATTTGGGTCTAATGCGGAAGGAGCTGAGCTGTGAAATGCCCTTGCCTTTTAATAGATACCATCTAAGCCAGCTCAGCCAGGGCAGGAGGCTATTAGAGCAATCGATTTCATGGCTCCAGCCAGCAAGAGATGGGATAAAGATTTCTGCCTGGAAATGGAGCTGTTGCTCAGCTTTGGCTGTTCTGTAGGCCAGAGACTGCCGATTAACCTGTATCAGCCCCAGGGCGAAAGCAGGTTGATCTTTCTTTGATCGTTCTTCCTGTGGTAATTATGTCATGCCGAATGGATGAGAAGGCCTGGGAAGGAGGGAAGAGGTGGGCAATGCCCAGCCAGGCTAGCTGTGTGGCTGGTCGCACCCAGGCCTGCTTCTTAGGACTCCATCCTTCCTCCTGTGCTCTGAAAGTGGTTGGCCCAGCTTGCATTTGGATGTTTGGCCCTGCGCTATGTTCTGGAGGCTCCAGGAGCCTGGTGTAGATCCTAGAAAGGCCTGGGTGCAGCTCAGGAGGAAGCCACAGCTAGACGTCGGCATGGGTGGGAAGGGGCTGGGGCACAGCAAGGGCCTCCGCGCCACCAAGCAAACCAAAGCATGAAAACACAGATTTAGTCAATAAATAAGTGTGAGAAGAGATCATCCTGTGACCTGTAATGGGGTGAGATGGTAGCCATAGCCAGGGCCTCTAGCAGCCAAGACATGAACCAAGAAGCTGTCCGGCAGCAAGCACTTGCAGTTTTAAACAATTCTTTTTTAAAAAATAGAGATACAACACAACATGCTATAAAATTCACTATGGAAAGTGTGATTCATGTTTTAGCCACAAGCATGATGCAGTGTAGGCACTCTCTTGTCATCCAGGCCTGGAATGGTTCCCTCACCCCAGAAAGAAACCCACACCTACTGACACCACCCAGCCCCTCCCAGCCCCTAGAGAGCTCCTGTCCACTTTGCTTCTGTGGATTTGCCTGCTCTCGGCACCCTGTGCAAGTGGGCTCACTCCATGGCCTTTCCAGCCTGGTGTCTCACTGAGCCCCCAACCTCAGCCTGTGTTGAGTTATATTTTGTGGTCTGGAAATCCTGCGTGTTTTGGATCCATTGGTCAGCTGACAGACACTTGGTCAGGCCAACCCCAGGCCTGTTGTTCCCTGTTGAGCATGAGGAGTCTCTGGAATCCCATCTTCATTTCTGGTACACAGGGATGGAATAGCCAGGTCCCCTATTGATGTCCTGGTGAGGTTTGGAGCCCCAAACTATCTTCCCATGGCACCCCACTTCCCTCCCACCTGCTTCCTTTTTTTTTCCCCAGTACTAGGAATCGAACTCAGAACCTTGTGCTTGCCAGGCAGTGGCTTGTGCTACTAAGCGATATCCCTGGCCCCTCCCACCTATTTCCTATGCACCACGGCCTCACCAGAACCTGCTACTGTCTGGTCTTTAGGTGAAAACACCACAGTCACAATCTGTAGATGTGAGGTAGAGCCTCTGCGGATTCAGTTTGTTTCTCTGATGACCAGTGATGCCAACAGAGCATCTTCTTGTAGGCTCCTTAGCCATTTGAGTGTCTTTGGAGAAAGGTCCACTTGAGTCCTTTGCTCATAAGAATCCTGTCTTGAGCTATTGAATGCCGACTCTAGACTCGCTGTAAACTGCCATTCCTGATTCTGAAGGCAAAGCTGTGTGGCCTTGAAAGTCTTAACTGTGGGGGTCTGGGACTTGGAGGTGGTAGGCCTGGCCAAGGACAGAAGAACACCACTAGGCCAGTGCAGTGACCTGGCCCCCTCTACCCCCAGCCAACAACATCTGCTTCTACGGGGAGTGCTCTTACTACTGCTCCACTGAGCATGCGCTGTGCGGGAGGCCTGACCAGATTGAGGGCTCGCTGGCCGCCTTCCTGCCCGACCTGTCACTGGCCAAGAGGAAGACCTGGCGGAACCCCTGGCGGCGCTCCTACCACAAGCGCAAAAAAGCAGAGTGAGTATGGGTGTTGGGCGTGAGGGCTGGGACTCAGACTGTCCAGGGTCACTGGGCAGGGAGGAGCCTGTGTCTACATGGCTGGAAAGGGCTTCTCTGTGTGAGAGCCAGAACCTCAGAGGCAAAGACTGACCACAGGATCCCTTGAAACATGTTCCTTAGGGGTTGGGCTCAGATTTCATTCCCTGCCCCTCTCATCCCTTTGGGGAAGGAATGTCCCCTGTTCTTTCAGCCAGCATGCCCCACATGACATCTGGGCCCTGATTCTCAACAGTGACCCTCCAAAACCACACACCCAGAGCCCACGGTAGTTTCTGGGCCTGCTGATAGAGCATCTGGGTCACCCCGTCCTTACTCCTATTAATGCAGCCTCACAACAGACCCTTGATCTCCATGAGACCTCTTTGTGAGCATAAGCACCCAGCCTCTGTACCCTCCTGAGGGGGGCGGCAGCACCCAGAATTTGGCCTTGGCCTGCCCGACCACAGAGGAAGATGCATTGTCTCACGCTGCCTCCTGCAGGTGGGAAGTGGACCCTGATTACTGTGAGGAGGTGAAGCAGACACCACCTTATGACAGTGGCCACCGAGTCCTGGATGTCATGGACATGACTATCTTCGACTTCCTCATGGGTACGACCAGCGGCCCAAGCCCAGGGCCTTCATCCTGTGCTGACTGATGACACCAGAGCTGACGTGGGACACTGCCTGGGCTCGGAGATCACAGGCTCTGGGCAGAGGTTCTGCTGGGTGGGCAGAGGGAAGGGCCTGGGGGTCAGAGGCCACTGAGCATAGCACTGTCTCTGCAGGAAACATGGATCGCCACCACTATGAGACCTTTGAGAAGTTTGGGAATGAGACGTTCATTATCCATTTGGACAACGGAAGAGGGTGAGTGCTTCCCTGCCTGTAGCCCTGTAGGCTGATGCCCCACGTGGACCCAGCCAGACATGGGGTGCCAGCCTCAGGCAGAAGGGAGGGCTGCTCCACTGCTGGACCTCTGCTGCCCTGTGGAAACAGATGAGCCGGGCTGAGGAGTAGGTACGGGCTGTGTCTGGGGGAGGGGAGGGTGGCCCAGACCAGCAAGGGGGGGGGGGTAACTAACATGCCTTCCAGAAGAGACAGCTGCTGAGTGAGCTGGACGCTACAGGTCAGCACTGGGCTCCTGGGTTGTCCGGGTGCAGTCGCATGCCCGCTAAACAAGATACCAGTGCAGCTAAACTGGGCCCAAGCAAGAGGCCAGTCCCACCTCTAGAGCCAGTGTGCATGTGCAGCAGAGCACTGCCCGCCTCCCCAGCTTGCGAGAGCCCCTGATGGCTGTGCTTCCTCTGGCAGATTTGGAAAATATTCCCACGACGAGCTTTCCATCCTGGTGCCTTTACAGCAGTGCTGCAGGTACAGCCGCCCTCCTTACTCTCTAGCCTGTGCTGCCCCTTCTTCTCTGAAGCCCCCAGCTTCAGGGAGCAGGTCCATATCTCCAAGCCAACCCCCGCATCCTGCCCCACTGCCCCAGTTCCCACCCATCAACCAGCCCCCCGGCCCAAGTCACCATGATCGTGGAATGAGCGTCTCACCAATCAGGACCCTTCTGGAAAGACCCCGGGTCCAGTAGGTTACCAGCCTGGGCACAGGAGCCCATCTTCCTGACCACAGCTGCCAGGCCCTGTCTGGCCACTCCTGGGACTCACATGGCTATGGCCACAGCAGTCTGTGATCCCCTCAGGAAACATCAGCAGCTGCCTGATGCACAGGCCATGGAGTTAGGGCAAGTCCCTGGGAGAGCAGGCCAGCCTTGCCCTGTGTCTGCCAGGCAGGGCCCTCCTGGCCACAGCATGGTGCCCAGCAGGGGTTTGATCTTGGACCTGTCTTTCTCTGTCCTCTGTCTGTTTCTCTCTGTCTCTCTCTGTCTCTGTCTCTCTCTGTCTCTGTCTCTCTCTGTCTCTCTCTCTGTCTCTGTCTCTCTGACTCTCTGTCTGTCTCTTTCTCTCTCTCTTTCTCTCTCTCTGTCTTTCTGTCTCTCTCTGTCTCTGTCTGTCTGTCTGTCTGTCT
>NW_004524607.1:10965126-11013128 GCF_000260255.1 Octodon degus
GGGGGCCATGGCCACCCCACTGATCTCTCCCTCCGGCAGGATCAGGAAGTCCACCTACCTTCGGCTGCAGCTGCTGGCCAGAGAGGAGTACAAGCTGAGCCTGCTGATGGCTGAGTCCCTGCAGTGGGACCGTGTGGCTCCCGTGCTTTACCATCTCCACCTGGAAGCTCTGGACCGGCGGCTCCGCATCGTGCTGCAGGCTGTGCGCGCCTGCATAGAGAAGGATGGGCTGGGCAGTGTAGTGGAGGACGACCTGGACACTGAGCACAGAGCCGCTGCGGAGAGGTAGTGACCCGCCACCCATGAGCAGAGAGACTTGGTCACATGAGCTACTGGTGAATTCAGTGAATTCAGAGACAGGAGGGTCGCACCCAAGTGGAGACCCACAACCCTTCCATGTGACCCCCGCCAGGACGCGTTTCTTGAGTCTTCGAGATGGGAGAGGCCAAGAGGAAGCGCTGTGTGTGCTCCTGGGCAGGACAACCCGTGCTTCCACAAGGTGGGGAAGCCTCTGCTGACTTCTGATTGAGATTTGAGTGGGGCACACGTGTGCCCAGGCAGCGATCCACACAGAGCAGGGTCACCTCCCCATGCTGTGGCTCCTGCCCGGCAGGGTCGCCGTGACATTGGATACGTTTTTATGCTCTGGACTGCATCCAAAATGAAAACCCCTTTGCTCCCTGCTCCGGGGCCTCAGACTTCCAGGTGGGAGAGGCTATCTGGGCCAGAGGCTTCAGAGGATGGCACAGCCTGTGCTTGGGCAGATGGGGGCCCCACTCAGCTCTGTGCAGCAGTTATCCCAGCAAACCTGGGCCTTCCTGTTGTGGCAGCGCCACTCACCGTTGGCTTTGCTTTGGACAGTGGCGTAAAGCCATCGTGCGGGGTCAGTGGGCACTGAGCAATAGGCTAACCCTCACAGCATTTTGTGGAATAGTTCGCAATGTGGTAAAAGTGCAATAAAGATACGGCAAGCGTGTGTTTCCAGCCTCGTTGGGGCGTGGCCTTCACCCCTGGCCCTGCTCTCCCTCCCAGAGAACCAGGCCTAGAGCCAGACATGACAGAGCTCCAACTTTCTCAGTGCCCAAGCACCCCTGAGCCTGCAGCCAGGAATGCCACAGAGGGATCTGTCTGCTAAGCCGTGGGGTAGACAGGATGGTGTGAGGCTTGCAGTATTAAGAAGCAGGGACACTCTCCAAGCCCAGCCTGGGCAATTTAGCAACTTAGTAGGACCCTGTCTCAATGAAAAGCAATAAAAAGGGCTGGAGCTGGAGCTGGGTGCAGAAGCCCTGAGTTCAATCCTTACTGTTACAAAAATGAAAGCAGGGGTCAAGGGCTGAGGAGAGGGCAGCACCATCCCACCTGCTGGGACTCAAGAGTCCTGAAGCCACAGGAAGCCTCTGGACCAGGGCAGCTGAGAGATCCTGGAGCCGAGACCACCCCTACTGAACCTTCAGGGATTTCTGGAGATCTCTGGCTCCCCCATAAAGAGGTGCTGCAGGGGAGAGGGGACTGACCCATAGGGGTAGGCCTAGGACAGGGTGACAGAGGGCTTGTCACACTGGGTCTTAGTTGAGGATCCTGGGCAGGGGTGTGACAGGCACCTCCCAGGTGCCCACTGCAGTGAGTGGTGGCTTTGTGGGCACCAGGCCTCTATGTATTCCTGTAAAGGTCATCACTGATCTGTGAGGCAATGCTGCAAGAGTGGGTTTATGTTTCTCATCTTATGGTTAGGAAACTGAGGCAAAGAGCAATGTCTGACTGCAGAGCCCGTATAGGTTCTTGGAACTGCAAAGCCAGTGCTATAAACTACAGGAGGCTGGGTGGGCTCAGATGTGGGCTCCACAGTCCCAGGCCCGAGAGAGTGAGAGGTGGCAAGTCTCCAAGTCCACCTGCTTCTCAGTGCCAGGCCCAGCACCCCGAGCTCAGGCTGCTCTGCTGTCCTGGCTCCTTTCTGCCAGGCAACCTCTGGGAACAGACCCACTCCACCATTCCAAACTGGAGAAGGTGGTAATAGATGTGGGCCCGTGTCCTAGCTGTTAGCTTACACAGCCCAGGAGTCCTAAGACATCAGCGTGAAAGGGGTAGACACCATACCCTTCTCTGAAGCCTTCCATGGGTCAGCAGACGGTGAGCCATGAAACCCTGTCCTCTCCCCAGGCTTCTGGGCCATGATGGGAGCACACAAACATGTAACCCATCACAGCAAGACCAAGGAGATGGAAAGGGGCAGAAGTCAAAGAGGCAGACGCGCCCCAGGGCATGAGGAAGGCACGTGTAGCTCTGCGTCCTACCTAGAACTCCAACCTCACGTGACTGGAGAAAGGGCTTCAAGGAGGTGATTCAGGTTAAACAAGGTCACTGAAGTCACTGATCTGCGGGGCTCCTTTATTGAAGAGATCAGGATACACACACGCAGAGGACAACTTCGCCAGGGAACAGCTCTGCTGCACATTGACTTTGGACTTCTCTAGGATGGTGAGGATATGGCTCCTACTGTGTGAGTCCCCCCTCTGATCCCTGCAGTGGTGCTAGCTGGCTGAACAGTGCCCTCCTCAAGGGACTCCCCTAGTGTCTGCAGGAGAAGGAGCCAGAGCACAGGGCAGGAAGGAGTGGTGTGGCAGTGTGGAGCCTGCAGGCCTGAGGGAGGGAAGGTACCAGGTGCTCTGAACCCAACAGTGATGTCCAGGTGCTTTGTCAAGTCTTCTGTGGAGGTGCTGGGATCAGGGAACACTGTCCTAGCCACCCATGAGCAGGATGTGAGTCAGGACAAAAGGAGAATGGACAAGGCCAGGAGGCAAGTACGGGTCCCAGGAGATGCTGGTCCCAAGGGACAGAACAGAGCCAGGGGAAAGTGAGACTCCTGACTCACCCAGGAGAACAAGGGTTGCCTGAGAGAGGAGCCTTGGGTGGCATGGAGACAGGGGCCTCAGAGCTGAGGTGGGGAGTGTCGGTGGACGTGGTCCTAAGTTGAAACACAAGGAGTGTGGCTAAAGTCTGTGACCCAAACTCAAAGCAAACACAGCCAGAGAAAGGTACAACGGTGATCTTTCTCTGGCCTCTGTGGACGGGGACAGGCTGTTTTCATCTGACCTATGATGTTATCTAGGACTTGGGACACTGGTCATCTGTTGTGTCATACCAATTTGAAGTGAAGTGTGAAGCACTGGGCCCACTGCAGGCCCAGAATGGCCACCACCATCCAGGATGCCCACTTCACAGCTTTGCAAACCAAGGCTCTATGGATGGAGACCCTGAACGGCCCACCACCCAGAACCTACTCCCCCACCTGTCCTCCAGACCAATGCCCCAGAGGAGAAGCCAGCCCAGTGGTGCAGAGACAAGCGACAGCTCCTTCCTGTGAGGCTGGAGAGAAGCCAGTGGGCTAGGATTCCAGTGGGATTTTGAAACACTGGAGAGAAACAGACCCAAACCCCTCCTCTGCTAGCCTGGGATCTAATTTGGGGGATGAAGGACCAGACAGCCACACTCCCCAAAGAAGCCCTAGGGTGGCCAGGGCAGGGACCCTTCTCCTTGAATCTTGGTACGTAAATGAACAAGATACAGTAGAGACTGGCAAATGACCTCCACCCTTGGGGCCACCAGGTACACACTGTGCAATGGCTGCCAGGAAACAGGGTGGTAGGGGACAAAGGAACCAACGAGCACTGAAGGACACCAAGCCATAACCCACATGAGGAGGAGCCTGCTGCACTGGCTGCCTGGGGAGAGAATGCCAGAGTTGCTGCTCAGAAATACCTCTGGATGAGAACCAAACCGGCTGCCAAAGGTCAGGTCCAGGGTTGTTTAAAGGGCAATGTGTTGTGGGCTCGGGGCCAGAGTGTGTCTTGGCACCTGAGGCAGGAGGAAGGGGTTTGCATGCCATGGCTGCCGGAAGGTGCCTGGCCTTTCTCAGGTCTATGGCGTAAGAGCCCTGTCTTAAGACCTTGTTGGTTCCGTTGGGCTTAGATGAGTCGAGGTGCCTTCTTCACTCTTCTCAGAGCTCCCCAATGAATCACTTGCTTTTAAAAGGGGTTCATGACCAGAAGGGGCTGCCACTGAAAGACAGACTGCCAGTAAGTAGAGTGGACCAGGGCCAGCTGGCAGGGGCAGTGGGGTGCAGGTGCCCGGGCCACCCTGCCCTTCAGCCTCATCCACCTGGCTCAGGGGCAGGTCTGCTGGCCTGTCGTGGGGCCCTGGGCCAGCCCATCTTCCCTGTCTCCCAGAACTCAAGGACCTTCCCCAGCCATGCTCCTAGCAGCCAGGAGTGGGTGTGGATCACTGTGGGCAGGTGAGCCCTGGGCTCATGCCTGGGCCTCTTGCGCCGCCTAGAGGACATCTGGAGAAAAGCAAGAACTGAGCCTGCAGAGGAGCAGCAGCGCTGACTGCTGCGGAGGCTCAAGTCCAGCCAGCCTTGTTCTGAGTGTCTCAGGCCGTGCTGGCCTCTCACAGCCAGGCCCACACAGGAGAGCCTTGGCCTGGCCCTGAATGGTCATCCATACCTAGCAACATACATCCTGGCACTCCGTGGAACCCTGCTGGATAAACAGTTCTCCAGAGCTTGCATCCTTAATGAGCAACGAAGATCTCCAGACACTTCTCAGACACGGGCCAAGAAGGTTGGGATTCATCTAGAGGGTGACAGAAGATATGGGAGGACTCTGAGCCTCCGGAGGGAAGCATGGCACCATAGGGCCTTTGCACGGCCACGGTCCCACCCCGGGGTTCGCTAAGCTGTCCCAACCTCCTCACTTTGTAGTTCCTATTCAGGGATTACCAAGAGAGGCAGACTGTGGTATGTTCTCTGGGTTTGATGAATGGGTGTCATACACTGTCTGAGATTCCCTGCTCAGGGCCCCCTCCCCACTGGCCTGGTTGCTCCATGGGGACAGCCTGCTTTTGCTCTGTGCCACAGCCTGACACAGTGGCCGGCATCTCACAAGTCCTCCCCATGTGCCCTCACCGCCCTGCTGCACTGCTCCTGGGCCTGTATGCTTAGGGGCTGGGTGGGCCATAGGCACTTCTGACCCACATCCCCCATAGGCCCCAGTATCTGTTACTCTGTGGGTCTTCCGACCTTGTGAGGTACCTAGAGCCCCAGGGAGCTGTGATCCGCCAGCTCCAGCCCATAAGGCCTGCAGCCAACCTGTGGGTCTTTGGAAACAATGGGGGATCTAAGGGATTAAGGTTAGGATGAGAGTTAAGATTAGGGGGAGAGGAAGAGATAGATTAGAAAACGCTGTGGCCTTGGTACTCCCTTCTGTAGGGAAAACTGAGGAACTCTCACCTTTGCTGCAGGCCCAACCCACCCCTTGGTGAGACCTACCTAAACCCACCCACAGCCCCCCAGCCACTATCCAGCCCATTGCTGACTCAGAACTGCAATCTTCTCCACTGGCTGAGCCACCCAAGGGGACCTGACCCCCCAGCCCTTCAGACAAGAAGGATGGGAAGAGGTCAGGCAACAGGAGCTACCAGGTGGGTGTCCAGGAGGACAGCAAAAGAGGTCCTGGCTTTAGCTCCAATGGCCCTTGGACCCCAAGGGCAGGTGCCACAGGGCTTGAGTTCTGACCTCCAGGGATCTCAGCTACAGTGGTCTGAATGCTATGTGGTAACAGGGCAAAGCTCCACTTCCCCCCGATCATGCCACTGTCCCCAAGTCAGGCTATAGGACTCCTTGTTCTATCTGCCTTCCTATGGGTTCCAGCCAGAAGAGAAGCAGGTGGCCATTCAAGTGAAGCCCCCAAAAGCTGCAACAACCAGAGTCCCAGAGGTGACCCTTCCCTTGTGGCCCTTTTTCCAGCCCTGGGCAGCTTTCCTGCTTAGAACACGGGGAGACACTTCAGGGCTACCACCTCCTCCCACAGCCTCTTCCTTCTCCAGCCCTGGGTGCCCCCAGGTGGCCATCCCTCTGGGTCTCTCCCATTTCCCTGTCCTGCAGTGTTGGCAGAGAGGTCTAGGGTGAGGCACGGAGCCATCACAGCCCACTTGGAAGGGTTTTGACACAGAATACCTGCCAGGAGCCCATGACCTACAAGGAAAAGCTGTCTTCAATACACTGTTCTTTCTTCCCGCCAAGTGAGTGAGTCAAGACGAAGGTATATGGACACTGCAGGTACTATGCTTCCAGTTTGGGGGTAGGAGTACACTTCACACCAGCCTTTGAGAATTGTCCAGAGGAAGAAAGTATGAGCTCACCAGAACCCCATCGACGGACACAACTGAGGGTGGGGACAGGAAAAGGGACAGGTATAGGGAGGGGTGGCCAGCCAGAAAGCAAGCTGCCCAACCCAGGTCTGAGATCCCTGCAGGAAGAGGGGCAGGAGGACCCCACATCCCAAGGGAGTACACTCCTGCCCCCCAGCTCTTCTCTAGTTCATCCCCACAAATGTCTCTTTGGGGTTTCCCATCATGACTAACAGTGGCTTTGTCCTGAGCCCCAGGCTGGCCCAGGTGGCCCACTCAGCCCTCAGGCCCCTCACATTCCTGTCCACTCCACCTCCAAAATGTGCATGGAACCAACATAGCCCTGGCTCTAGCAAGGTTCTATGCATGACCACACAGGGACAGCACCCTGGCCACCCCTGCTCCCGAATGTCCCCTGACAGAGTGGATTCTCAGGCAGCACCAACACAGGTCACATCACCCTCTGTGCCAGCCACTGTGTGCACAAGGACACGTCTGAATCCTCACATGGCCTCCAGGTTCCCCATACCCTACTCTGTTGTCCATGTCCCTCCTGTCTGTCCTCAGCCCCTCTGACCCCAGCTTCTCTCCATGGGCACATGGCTGTCCCAGCACTGCTGCCCTCTGTTCCCTCCTCCTGCTCTCTGAGGTGTCTGTCACCTCTCCCCACCAGATGTACATACCGTCTCACACCCCCTCCAGACCTTCCCCAGGACCTGGGTGCACCCTCTGTTGTGCCCATGATGTGAATACCCGGGCACGCATCCTTCAGCCTGAGCTCCAGTGTGGGTGTGCACAGGTCTACGCCCCTGCCCGCTCTTCCCCAAGCCTTGTCTCAGAGCAAAGCCTCTTGGGATTAATGCATTGTGTATGCATCACACACATGCACTCACACACACGTGCACACACATCTACCTGGATCCTGACTCTGTTCTATTTTTGCCACAGAGCACCTTTTTTTTTTTCTAAATCACATTGACTATTTCGGGATCCTCTTATCTTTTGTGTATTATGGTCTTGGTGTCATATCAGAGAAATCTTTTTTTGCTCCTCGAATGCCTTCAGGGCACTTTTGGCTGGCTAGAGGGTTGTGGGGATCGAACTGCAACAACCTGAGACTGACAGCTTTGTGGAAGAAGTCACTTAAAGAACTGAGCTAGGGCCAGGCCCCCTAGAGAAATCTTTGCCTAACTGAAGATCATACTAGGAGTTTTATTGTTTTTTAGTACATGTGTGCAGCACACAATGATTACATTCATCGTGAGGAGTTGGGATGTACATACAACATGCAGGAACTCCTTCTTTCTCTTCCCTCCTCTTCCTCTCCCTCCCTCCATCTCTTGGTGCCCTACCCTTTTGCAAAAGATTTCTGTTTCTGGGCTGGCAAGATAGCTCAGTGGTCTTAAGTACCTGCTTAGGCAAGCTTAGGCAAGCACAGGGACCACAATTCGATCCCCGGCATCAGATGTTGCACCAGCCCAGCCACCAGGGTGAGCTGAGCTGGCCACAAAAAAAAAAAAAAAAAAAAAAAAAAAAAAAAAAAAAAAAAAAAAAAAAAATCTGTTTCTTCCTATATCTTTTATTTTTCTCTTTAATTTATTTATGCTTTGGCTTTCTCATAGAAGAGAAACCATGTGCTATTTCAGCTGGCGTGTCCGGTTTATTTCAGTTAACACTGCAGTCTCGAGGTGCATTACTTTCCTACGTGTGACTCGAGTTTATCTTTCTTTAGGTTAAAGTAGTACTCCACTGTAAGCTCCACACTGCCTGCATCCATTCACGCGTTGATGGATAGCTGGCTACTTCCAAGATTTAGTGCTCCACATGGCCAGGCACGTATTGTATGATACAATACCTTCAGCTCATTTGGGAAGATATCTAGGAGAGTCACTGTGCAAATGGAATTTCTTTTTTTTTTTTTTCTTTTTTTTGTTTTTGAAGGATAGTCACACTGACTTCCATAGTGATTATACTAGTTTGCATTCTTACCAACATTGGAGAAGGGCTTCTTACCCCCACCCCCTCCCCATGCCAGCACTTATTCTCTTTAATTTCTTGATGAGAGTCATTTTTTCAGGAATAACATGGAATCTCAGTGTTGCTTTAATTTACATTTCTCTAATGGCCAGGGATGTTGAGCATTTTTTCATGTATTTATTGGCCATTTGTCCTTCTTCTGAGAAGTGTCAATTAATTTCATCTGCTCATGTTTTGTTGAGTCTTTTATTGTGGGGGTCCCAGTTTTTTTGTTGTTGTTCTTTGTATTTTCTAGGTTTTAGCCATTTATCCAAGTTATGGATGGTGAGAAATATTTGCTCCGACTCTGTAGGCTGGCTCTTCACTCTTGCTTGTCCCCTCTGCTCTGTGGAAGCTAAATTTGATACAATCCTATTTTTGATTCTTAATGTTATTTTTCTATACAACTGGAGTTCTGTTCAGGCAGTCCTTGCCTGTGTCTTCCAGAGTTCTACCTATTTTATTGGCCAACAGGTTGTTTCTATTTTAATATTTAGATATTTGACCCATTTTGATTTTAGTTTTACACTTGGCTCAAGAATCTATTTTGATGAATTTCTGTATAGGGGAGGGGTTTAGGGACAGATTTGTGTTTGTACAACTTGTGCTTGGACCTGTGGCCTGAGGCTTCTCACGGTTTGGGGAATTTCTAGCCCATTACCTCTGCGTGATTTCCCCAGTCCTGTTCCGTCCA
Source organism: Octodon degus (assembly GCF_000260255.1). Classification (NCBI taxonomy): domain Eukaryota; kingdom Metazoa; phylum Chordata; class Mammalia; order Rodentia; family Octodontidae; genus Octodon; species Octodon degus. Next base: position 10,974,020 of record NW_004524607.1, read on the forward strand.
GCTTCTTTCCCGGGTCCTAGCCTCTGCTCGCTCCATCTGATGACATTGTGCCCCCCAGGGTCCCTCCTGCTCTGTGTTCTCCTTGAGAAGTTCAGTGGCTTGTTTTCAGGTTCACTGACATGTCCCCTCTGGGTAGAGTTCATGTAACCAGCTTCCAGGCCACACTCATCTCTGCTACTGAGTTTTCCATTTATAACAGCTACCTGTATTATGGCTCTGCTGAGGGTCCCCTTGGACCTCATGCAGCTCATCTCCAGCCTAACATGTCCTTTGTGGCTATTTTTTTTTATCACCAGTTGGCTCTGCATTATCTCCTACACTGCTCAGGTTCTGCTGGACATCTCACCTCCTAACGACATGCTGCTTCTGTTAACCAACATCTTGCAAGTTCCAGGCTGGACTTCAGAAATTGACTGATGCTCATGACTGGCACTGTTGCAGGTCCTTCCCCTCAGGGACATTTGTGGCAGGCTGATGATCTGAATACTACAGGCTAGATTCCCCTACAACCTGGCCTTGTCCTGGGGCCAGGTACTTACTGGAGAATTTGTCTCCATGGCTGGGTCATGGCTGCCACCTTAGGACTCGCTCCATTCCTCTACGTCCTCAACAAACTTGATCCTCACCAGCACCCTTCCTCCTGAGAATCATGGGGGTACAGGAGGGCCACTGGTCATGAACCCAGCTGGACTTGTTCATAGTTATGTGGAGCACACTTTATACTCCCAGAACGCCCTTGAGTTTGGCTCCTCCTCCTCAGCCTCATCTTCTATAGGCTCAGGAGAATAAATTAATTCATTAGAATTATGCTCTTCTAGTCCTCAAAGGACCTGACACACTGAATGGGAAGATAACTACTGAAGAAGTCACATCTCTGATTAGGACAAGCATCCTTATTTGTTTTTATTTATTTATTTATTTATTTATTTATTTATTTACTGACCCTGCAGCCCACCCTTGTCTCTCCCTCTAAGTGACCACAATATCTTTCCTTCAAGAGTTTCCTCTCACTTGTGTTTTAAGTGGATATTGTGCTTTAATTTACCACTTTAAACATTCTCAGCCTTTTCTTAAGTATTTTTTATTGTAGTGAAATACACATTGCATAATGTTTGTCATGCTGACAATCTGTAAATGCACAACACAGTGGCCTTGACGTGACCTTGATGCTCTGTTCCCAATACCACTAGCTGTATCCCCCAATTCTCATGATCCCCAACATGAACTCCATCCTTCTGAATCAACCATGTCTCCTCCCTCCACCCCCAGCCCCAGTGACCTCCCTTCTGATCTCCATCTCCTACCTGATCTTCATGTCCACTTCAGGGGTTTGGGCCCATTCCAGGGACCCTGAGAAGGAGCAACTTGCACAGTGTTTGTCCTTTGGTGTCAGGTGATTTCTCTGAGGCTGATGGAGGCAGGTGCATGACCCTTTCTACTGTACATGAGCATCAAAACTCGTGGAAGAGAACACTGGGAAAAATCGCCATGGCCTTGAGTTTAGCAAATGCTTCTTGAACGTGATACTAAAAATAGAGGCAACCCAAGGAAACAGAGATAAACAGGACTTCATCAGAATTAAACTCTTCTAGCCCTCAAAGGACCACACACCGAGTGAGATGACAGCCACTGAACAAGTCACATCTCTGTCTAAGGCTGAACATCCTTATCTTAATTTATTTATTTATTTATTTATTTATTTATTTATTTATTTATTGTCTTTTTTGATATAGAGTCTTGGTATGCAGTTCAGGCTGATCTTGAACTCACTTTGTAGCCCAGGTTGGTCTTGAACTTGCAATGATCCTCCTGCCTCAGCATTTCAAGTGCTGGGATTACAGGGATGTGCCATTACTCTGCCTGAGTGTCCTTCTTTTAAGCCATGAACATTTTGTCAGATTGTTCTATGAGATTTATCAGCTGGAAATAGCTTATCAGCTGGAAATTCCTTTCCCAACTGTTGCTCCTTCAGCACCCTAGATCTCCAGGTGTATCTTGCAGCTCATTTTGTGCAGAATACTCTTTGGCTTTCCTTTGTTCCTTAACATCCTCCCTCTCTGATTCTGTTACTTAAACAGCCGAGGCACGTAGGCTTTTCCAGGTAGGACTGCACAGCCATTCCCACCCCACCTGTTCATTTCACAACGAGCCCCATATTCTCTGCTTGGCCTCCGGTAAGCCTGGGTCTGGGGAGGAAGTAAGGTGGGATCATTGAAGTTGAGTCATAAAGGCCACATGGCCACCGCCTGGCGTCCAGTGCATGCTGTCGGGGGAATCATAAAGCAGGTAAATTGAGACTGGCTTCTCACCCTGTTAGAGAGCCTCCTGTGTTGTGTGCCTCAAAAGAGTGCCCTGTCTTCTCCTTGCTGAGTGGTGTCCCATGCCAGAGACACTCATGTTCACCTAACCATTCCCCTGTGAAGGACTTCTGGGCTGTATCTGATTTGGGAACGCTGCAAGCACAACAGCTCTGTGCACTGGTTTGCAGGTGTCCTGGTGAACACAGCCCAGGTGCCAGGGAGTAACTGCTGGGTCACAGGACTATTGAATGTTTGGGTTTCTTGCTTTGTTTTGTTTTGTTTTGTTTTATGGTGCTACAGGTTGAGCCCAGGGCCTCTACATTGACCTATACCTTAGTCTTTTTGCTTTTGTTCTGTTTTTAAGACTGAGTCTCTCTAAGTCTCTAAGTTACCCGGGCTGGACATGAACTTGCAATCCTCCTGCCTCACAGTGCAGAGAGAACAGTTGTGCCCCCCTATGCTTGGCTCCACTTTTAAGTTTTAAGACACTGCCAAACTGTGTTCAGAAGGACTGGGCCATTTCACATCCCCACATCCCAGCCCTTGAATTCTGAGGTCTGTCAGAGAGGGCAACTGTGACATGAGGTGACTTAGGACAGCAGAAACCAGCTGGCCCAAAGCAGAGGAGCGACATCAAGTTCACTTCAGTGGCCCGCCATCTTGAAGACCTCCAGCGCACTAAGCTAGGAAGGTAGGTACCCCTCTTTACCGGGGCAGTAGGCAGTACCAGGCACTTCTGGGACCACAGGCTAGATGAAGCAGAGTTCAGCCCATAAATAGCTCAGGGTGCTACTGGGGGGGGGGGTGGCAGAAGAAACTGCCTCAGGCTTCCTGTTGGGGCAGACTCATTAACACTGGTGCCACACTTGTGCGGGTTATCGGAAGGCACTTCCTCTGTGCAACCATGGCCTTCATGCCCCACCTCCTTCCCTGACTGAGCGGTGACTTCTGACCTGCACACACCTGCCCACCCTGACCAGAGCTTTGGAGGCCCGGCGCATCGGGGGCTCCTAAGGAAGAGTCCGCCTCCCAAGATGTAGACCCTATCTCCAGGAGAGGCCAGTGGCCCTGGGAACAGCACTTCTGGGCAGGGACGGAGAGCGCGGCGCTGCTGGGCCTCCGGCCTGCTCCTCCTGAGGCTGGACCCCAATCTGAGATGAAGCAAGGCAGGGTTGGAAAGCAACCCCTAACTCCAACCCAAACCCATGAAACACTAGTATTTTCGGGTGGGCTCAGGGCAAACAGACCTACCACTGTGCTGGGAGCCCGCCAGGAGTCAGACCGGCCCTCCAGACTTGGGCAAGACATCCCCGCCCGTGAGGCCCCTGTACCCCCACCCCGCGGGTCACTGGTAGCACTGGAGCCAGCTCCGCTTGCTCGCTAGCGCACTGGAGCCTCTCCGGCTTTGGATTGGACGAGAGAGGACCGGGCGGGGCAGCGGCGCGGGCTCAGCAGCTCCGTGCACACTCCGCCCGGACGTAGCACCTAGCCCGAGCCGGCGGGCGGCGCGGAGGAGTCGCCAGGATGTTCGACAGTTCGCAGTACCCCTACAACTGCTTCAACGACGACAACGACGACTACCCAGCCGGCAGCTCGGACGAGGAGAAGCGGCTCACGCGGCCCGCGTACAGGTGACATCCCGCGGTGGGGATTGGGGACAGAAGGGACCCAGTCTCCAGGACCTGCCTGGAGCAGCAGGAAAGAGGGGCTGGATTCTTCAGTGTGGGCTCTGGGAAAGCGTGGGGGGAACGCACTTTGGGGACCTCGAGGGCAGATGGCGTGTCAGCCCGCGTCCCCCGTGACCCCCGCGCGTGTGTGTCGCCCACCTTCAGCTACATCGCGCTCATCGCCATGGCCATCCAGCAGAGCCCAGCGGGCAGGGTGACACTGTCTGGCATCTACGACTTCATCATGCGCAAGTTCCCCTACTACCGCGCGAATCAGCGCGCCTGGCAGAACTCCATCCGCCACAACCTGTCGCTCAACAGCTGCTTCGTCAAGGTGAGACCCACCCCCACCCCCATACTGCCCCGTGCCCCAATACCATCCCGTCCCCGGCTTGGGGACACCCTTGGTGACACTGGGACACTGGCCCTGAGCACTCGGGCCGCCGTCACACCGCCGTCCCTCCCCCAAATCCCCACCCCACCCCACCCGCGCAGGTGCCGCGGACCGAGGGCCACGACAAGGGCAAAGGCAACTACTGGACATTCGCTGGCGGCTGTGAGTCGCTGCTCGACCTCTTCGAGAACGGGAACTTCAGGCGGCGGCGGAGGCGGCGAGGACCCCGGTGCGAAGGGGCGAAGGCAGGGAGGGCAGAGGGGCCCCCGAGGCCGTCAGAACCCGCCTCAGACCGCGCCCCCTGCCGTCAGGCTGCGGCGCCCGCGGGCCCCGCGGCTCTAGGCAATGACAGCCGCCGGGACATCAAGTTCAGCATCGACTACATCCTGTCTGCGCCAGACCCCTTTCCCGGTTTCGGGTCACCCTGTCTCTTACAGGAGGGCAGAGGTCCTTCCCTGGAGCCCCAACAAATGAGTCTCTGCTTTTGGACAGTGTGAGTCCCCTATGCTGTCTGGGGTCCAGGCCCTCCCCAGAAGCCGACTTAAACCCTAAACACCCTGGAACCAAGAAGCCTGGATATCCGTATCTTCAGACTTATTCCCAGTGCACACCCCAAGGTGAAGAGAACATGAAAGACTGTCTCCTAAGAGATATTTACTGTGACATGAGACTATTCATTCAGAAAAAGTTCCATGCTTGCAGGGAAGCTGCTTGGTTCTAGCCTGACTTCAGGGTTTGCTTTGAATTTGTGAGACAACTGCTCTGAGGAGAAAAGCCAAGAGAACATTCCCTGGAGTAGAGTAGCCTTTCCTTCCAGGTCCTGTGAGATATGGCTGCATAAATAGCCTTGTCCCAAAGTTGTTGGTGTGCCCAGTAAGCAGATAATGAAGCTGGCTTGCTCCGTCTGTGTGCATAAAGCTAACAGCAAGCTCAAAGACAGACATTACTTGGTCCCTGAAGAGCAGTCACCCCCAGGTGTACAGTGGGCTTCCTGTTTGCGCGATGTGGTCGATGGGAAGAGATGAACCTCTCGTGTGCGTGAGCAGAATATTCTGGTGACAATTTTCAAAGGCCTTTGCAGTTTTTAAACAGGAAAGAAAGCAGGGTGGGAATGAGGGGCCCAAATCTGGGGGGACACTAGGGCAAAGTCTTGCCCTGGTTGTTCTGAGATAGGGAAGGGCTTCATTCCACCTGGTCTGGCTCCTGAACAAGCAGCCACCCTAGCAGACTGTTGACAGCCCCGCTGTACTGCAAGGTGCAGGATCGAGAGCAGCCACAGTCAGTATACTCCATTTGAAATGTAAATGTTTTAATTACTTCAAAGAGACCAGCAGTTAGACAGGCAGTTTTAAAAACACAATTACACATTGTGAAACTATTTGACCAACCTTATCATTTTTCACGAGCCCATTTTTGCAGAGGTAATTGCTTTCCGTGACTTAATTTGAACATTAGTATGGATTACACCTAATCTGATCCACTAGGTGACAAAGATTGGTTAATTCTGTGAGCGGCAAAAACACACCCAAGGAGCCTGGCTGTCTGGATTAGAAATTGCAGTCTCGCTTTATCAGACTCTTAAAAACAGGTTGAGGGTGTGTGAAGGTGGGCAGGCAGCTGAGACCGGCGGAGCCAAGCGGAGACCTACTTGGTCCTGGTGGCATTTTTGTTCGGAAGGCCTAAAATTTCATTAACTCTTTAATTGCTCATCTACCATGTAAATAGAGAGCTTGTGTGTTCATTTAATTGTTTTCAAAAGAGGGGAGAAGGCATTCCTGACAGATGCTTGCTAAAGTGAGGGTGAGATGCCCGTTCCCTGGCTTTCACACCCGTCCTGTGCCAGAGCCACCCCAGTTCTGCCGAAGAAGAGCCAACCTCCATGCTATTTGCTGAAAGCGGAAGTGAGGGGGTGCAGACACCTCTCCTTTGTAAATGCCAGCTGCCTGTCTCCAGAACTCTTTGCTAGGAACGTCAACACTCTGATGGGCTCCCTATGCCAGCCAAGGATGTATGCAGCCCACATGCCAGACCTGGAGGTGGCTGCTGCCACTCTGTGCCCATTTTATGGATAGGATCGGCAGAGCTCCTTGCCCTGTAGGGTTTGTTCAGGGTGTTGGATGGCCACATGGGTGTGTATCTGTCTGTCCGACCTGTGTGTGTTGTGTTTCTCTGCAGTCCTCCTATTTATGTCCTTGGTCAGATATGCTAAAAGTATCAATCTAAATTACACTAGACATGATTTAGATGGTGATGTGATATAAATAGTACTATACATAGGTGTATGGCAGAGGGACTGTCCAAAGATATATTTTTCTGCTATCAGTTGAGCAAATAAACTTTGCATTTCACTTTTTTGGTTCTTGTTTTATTTCTGCACTTTGTTCTAGTTAGCAAATCCTGACTTGAAACAGAAAAACCCTTTGCTCTAAACAGGACAGACTCTGGAAGTTCAGCCTCAGAGTGGGAGGAATTCTTAGTGACCAGTCCCCTCCACACACACGATCATGGCCACACACCACCTGGGCAGCCAGTTGGAGGAGGCAGTGGGCAGCACCAGGCAGAATCTGTGTACTCTGAGGTGTAGCATTTGCTTTGCAAAGGATATCAATCATGTTTTTAAAAGGGAAGGGACATTTTCAATTTGCCAGCGTGTGATATCCTGCGACTTCAGAAATGTTCCCAGCCCTTGGAGTGAATGGCATTTAATACCAACAACATAACAGGGGTGAGGGCTGGCTGTGACCTATTCAAATGTCGCTGCCACCACGCAGCCTTGCCCAACGCAATTATAATTAAATACTTTATGCCTCTCTTGCAAATCTGCAGATTGATCATCGATATGTACATTACCACCACATTACCCGGGAGCAGATGTCTGCCACTCTCGCGTCATGGATCACCAGATTTCCATTAACAAAGTTGGGAGGTGCTGCAGAGCGGGGGTTCAGGGGAAATGTGTGCAAATTACTGTAGTTCTGACCAAAGTTCCTGAGCTGGGCAGCACTAGGGTATGCACTCATTCTCCCAAGCCATCAGGAGATATTAAGGTGTCCCTTCTCATAGCAGCTGGACCAAGGCTTCACCACTGATGCCACGGGGCTACAGAGGAGCCTCTAAAGTTCCCACCACCCAGCCTTCCCATGGGAATGGACAAGTCCCCAGCACAAGGCCCTCTTTCCCTTTTCTGACTGGTAGGGTCCTGTACCACCACATTGCTCCAGCAAGTCCTCCTGAGCTGACAGTGGATGACTAGACACCTCCCTCTGTGCCAAACTGGAACAGATTCCTCTACTGGGTGCATCTGTGGACCATGGAGCACAGGGTGCCACCAAACAACATGATGGAGAGTAAACACATCATGCTTTTGGCTCGTGGAGCTGAGGAAGGAGCCCATCAGACCCTGAGATCAGGCACAAGGAGGACATAGGGTTCTCAGGAGGGTGCTGCAGGACAAAGCCTTAGGGAAAGCCTCCCTTTTTGGTAAGCCCAACCTTGTGGTGAGCATGAGTGTGGGGCTTGCTGAACTGACCAGACAGCCAGTGTGGCTGCAGGTGGCACAGGAAGGAGCCATGTGTGAGAAGCCCCCCCAAGTCCAGACCAGACTGACCACTTCTTTGAGACACAGCTCCTTTGGCTGTGCCAGGCTGCTGCTGTTCTTCTGGTGCGCCAAGTGGAGCCGAGCAGGAAAGCTTCCACGATCCCCAGCACTGGGCCTTCATCCCTGAGGCCTCCATGTAGCCAGCTCATTCCAGCATACACAACACAATCTTGCTCTTGTCCCCAGGTCTTTCTGTGCCTGTCCCACCCTGTGCCTGCAGAACTGACGCTCCAGTTGCAGATGCACCTGAAGGCCAGCCATGCCTCAAATCTGTGCACCTAGAGACACTGCCTTAAAGTGGCCTTGGGGGTCTGTGATGGCCCTGGCCTCCTAGGGACCAGGTGCACTGTCTGGGAGCCGTGTAGCTATGCACCCTCAGAAGGGCTGCCTGCCACTGCCGCCCAGGGTCCTTCTCTTCAGAACATGGCGTGGCCTCACTGTGAGGGCCTGCCCTTGCTCTGCCTGGCCCTGGGCCTCAGAGGAAGCAGCATATAGACTGGCCATAGGGTGTGAGGCCTCCCTGAAATTCCCAGATACCCCCTTCTTATAGCAGCCTAGGACTGCCTGTCGTTTTCAGGGACTGCACCCTCAGTTCCCTGGAATGGCTACCACCCATCCAATAGGCAGGCCAGAGGACAAGGCCATCTTAAGGTAGTCAGGGCAGCCTGGCTGTTTTCCTCTTGATTTGACCTGTTTTTTTGGTTTGTTTGTTTGTGAGTTTGTTTTGATATTCTCAATGGGCCTCCTGGCTCCTACTCTGGGCTGGGCTGTCTGCCCTTCTGCCTGGGTTTTTCCTGTAGAGCCTAGGTGTTTCCCATCTTCTGGGCTATATGGCTGCAGAAAAGGCTCACGCTAGAATACTGGTGCCCCGAACCCCCAACCTAAGGCCGTGTGGGACCAAGGGTCCAGATCAACCAGATGTGTATATCCTGGTGCCCACCCTGGGACCTCAGCATAAACTTTCTAAGAGAGGAGCCCAAATAGGCCTGCTGTCTCCCAAACATGAAAACAAGCCTTACAGGATCTGTTTGGGGCTGGAAGACAGCAACCTGTGTCCCCTCCCCATCTGCCTTGTGAACCTCCCACCATCGTTTCCTGTCCCTCGCCTTCCTTTGCTCCAGGCTTCAATTTGGTGTTTCCCAATCTCCCTTTCTGGCTGGGGACAGATGTCAGAGCTCCTGGGGATGCTCAGATCTCAGAAGTGTACTCCTGGAGTTCAGCTTCAGTCTGAGCAGATCTGGGGGTGTGTCCCTGGGCAGCTGAGCTGTGTCTCCTAGTCTGTGGAGAGGTGGCTCAAGGGTTGAGGAACAGTCTGCATGGTCTCCAGGAACAGGGGTGCCCAAGACCCGCATCGAGGAAGGACCCCCCACAGCGAGGAAGGGCACCCACCTCGGCCAGGGCCAGACCAAGTGGAGGAAACGGGATAGAGGGGCAGCCTCCCTGATGTGGGATTTACAAGTCCACTATGGCAACAGAGCCTTAGTTATAACAGTGCCCAAGTACTGGGGGTCTCCCTACCCTGATATGAAGGACCCCATCTGACCACCCAGTGAAGACAGTATCTACATGGAAGAAGGTCAAACTGCAGTCAGGCCCCAAATGGACTCGCTGCAGGACCATCCACCCAGGGAAGTATGAGCAGCAGGCCCCTGGACATCATTCATGTACAGGAAACCTCGTACATGGGCAGCTCCTTATGTAGAAATGCTAGGTGTCCCCCGCCCCTGCCCTGTGTACAGAGGTGGTGTGGACTCATCCTGCAGGCCAGGAGGAAGAAGCCACTCTAGGGGACTGCTGCTATTCCTACACCCAGCCAACTGGCCTCAGGCACCACCCAGACAGCCACCCCCTCAGAGCAGCTGGACGAGGTGTTTACCGACTGCTCTCTGCATGCCCAGCCCTGTTCTGATCATTGCCATCTGCAAAGGCCCTCAGAGTCAGTGACAGGGTGCCCTGAGATTCACAGGGGAGGCAGAAAAGCCTGCACACCCAGGGCGTTGTCTGAATCTTGGATCTATCACACCTGTCCAATGAGGTAGGTCCCTAGTCACACTCAGGGGCCTGATGTGACAGTAGCCAGGCATCTGGGGTTGAAAGAGCACATGAAGGCATCCTCACACTAAGCCTCGTCCTTCGTTCCAGCCAGGGATGACAGCACAGCTCCCAGGGGGTTCCTGGTGCTGTCACCTTCCCCTCATGTGATTCTCCTCTTCAGGGCCACCCATAGAGGAGACCTAAGCAAATCTCAGCTTGACCCAGTAGATATAGAGCCGTGGCACCTCTCTCTTCCCCCCTGCCCCTCTGTCTGTCCCAGAATCCCCAAAGCTGGATGGGTGGACTCCACAGCTTCCTTTATGGCAAGGAACAGAGCTCTGGTCCAAACGCCTTCCCAGTCAGGCATCCAAATGCCCATTCTGGGTGCAGTGCCAATCTCCTCTCCTAGGGGACATAGGGACCATCTACTAGCTGTGGCCACTATGAGGATGGTGAGGCAGCAGATGAACATCCACCTGCAAGCAGCCCAACCTCCCTCAGGGCCACAGTGCAATTACTGGGCTCACTGTGGAGGGACACATTCTAGGGAGAGGTTACCAGTGTCCCCTTCCTGCCCACAGGTCAGCCTGGTGTGCAGCCTTTGTAAGCATCACCTCAAGAGAAACCTGGAAGAAAGTATGTGGGCACTTTCATGACCCGTGACATGATTTCTATCCACACAAATTAACAATCCATAAACATTTGCAGAATTACATGTTTTCATCTCATGGATAACACCAAGTGCGTCCCATGCAGACATGCCTGTTGTTCTGGGGAGACCATCAGCCCGTGCCGCTTCGACACGATTAACAGCCCTCACATGCATTGTACAATTACATTCCCACCAGCTTTAGGCGACTGTTAGAGCCAGATACCAAATAAGATGTGAGTTCACTCAACTGAAACTTGTGGTATTAGATTTATAATAACAGAGAGAGGTCATGTGGCTAGGCCATTTTTTAAGGAAAAGGACGTTGAGAGGGAACATTCGAACTCTTCCACTTGAGCCTGCACTGTATGCAGAGTACCATTGATGCTGAGTTCTGGAGTGGGAGGGGGACAGCCAACTCATCAATTCATGTTTAGCATCTCTGTATGTTCCTCTTAATAGCACACGACAGGACTGTCCCACACCTGTGCACACCTGTGTTTCCAGAGCCTTACACAGTGGCGAGGTATGGAGGGTGGGAACCCTGCCCTGGCCCAAGAGGGTGACAGGCCCCTTGTGCAGACCACAGGTGTAGGCTCTCCCATACTGGGCCTGGATGGTGGTAGCCTGAGCAAAACGGGGCTTCTTTGCTTCCCAGCAGGACCTGGGTGGGCAAGAGGGCTCAGCTTTGGGGAAGCCAACCTCTGACCCCAGGACACAGCCACAGGGCAGCAACCTGGACTCACAGCCGGAGGAAGTGGCACCAGAAGAAGGCCAGTACTGTGCTGGTGTCACTCAGTGGGAACTGGAGAAGGTGTGACTAACCCCCACGAAGGGATAGATCAGGAGTAGGCACTGGGAGGCTCTGCTGCTGGATGTACGGGGGATCGTCCGAGGCTGAGAGCCCCGTGATAATGTGGCAGCTCCTCATGACAGATCCAAGGAACATGACCTCCTATCACTACCACATACACACTTGACAGCACCCTCCTTTGACTTGGGGGAATCCAGGGCAGCACAATGACCAAACCCAGCCCAAGCTACCCCTAGATTTCCACCCCAACCTCTTCCAGGAGAGGAGGAAACTGTTTCACGCAGTCCTGGACCAGACCTGAAGCTCAGCTGCATCTGTGGCGGTCAAGTTTGGGGGTCCAGCCAGCCCAACCAAGCACAGGCTATCACAGCATGCATTCCACCATGTGTGTGCATGTGCGCCCGTGCACAGCCCCACAAGTGCGCTCACAAGAACATGCACATGCACAGCACGCAGCATGTGAAACACACCATGTGCAGGGCAGGTGAGAACGGGCGCCTCGTCTGTCCCCAGGCAGGGAGAGGAACAAGACCTGCTGAGTCCAGGCTGCTGGGGCCCGAGCTGCTGCTGTCATGCTCTTGTACCCGCAGCTCCGCCCTGGCAATGCCTCTCTCATCTGCTCAGTCTCATAAAAACCCATTTAGCTTTCAAGTCCTGGGATACAGCTGCCCTGTCCAGCACTCCCTGACCCCGGACGGAGCACATCCATCCACAGAAGCACATCTGGCCACTCCTTCCAGGCATGGTGGTGACACAGCAGCTGCATGATAGGCACATCTCACCTTCTCCAGGGCTACAGAGTCCTGCCCAGGGTCTGTGACTCCAGGCCAAGGACAGCAGAGGTCACACTTGTTCCAAAGCCCCTGCTGCTGCTCAGCCAAGTAGGTAGGACACAGACCCATGTGCTGTGGCAGTTGCCAGCATGCACAGCCCTCAGCCTGCTTCTGTGCACCCAGCTGCCCAGCCTAGAGCCACAACAAGTATAGGTCCTTCTCTCAGAGTCCCCAGGCTCTAGCAGCACAGATGCAAGTTGATGTCCCAGACCCAAAGCCAAAGGGAACACATGTGTCCAGAATTTCTGGAAAGCTGGGAACAGTTTCTCCCACTGTTCCTGTTTAAATGAATGGGCATGGCCAGATGTGGACCAAGGAGCCCCCAGCTCAATCTCTCTGCAGGGCTCTGTCTGGATCCACAGCCAGGGGGAAGACCAACAGCTATGGCTGTACAACCTCCCCCCCCCAAAAAAAAAAAAAACAGCTGTCCCAATGGGCTGGAGACCATGTCTTCCCCTACAAACTGGCCCCACTGGGATGCCTAGGGGACATTGCCTTGTGCCCCAGCTGCCCACTGACCTCATTCAGAACAGAGAACAACTTCCAGATGCAAGAATCCTCTCAGAAAGTCCTCAACACTCACACACATGGAATAAATTCTCAACCCTTATACCAGCCCTTGGTTCCCATACTACGGATGAGGAAACAAAGACTTGGAGAGGGCAGACCAACAGCCATCCACTGGCCCTTGGGAGGTGGGCGGCTCCTTCCTATAGCCTCTGGTCAGTGTGTGTCCCTAGGAATTACTTCCAGGTCATTTCAAGTTTAGGCTCCTAACTTTTCCACGCCTGGCCTGATGCTCAAGAAATCTCAGCAGGATACACACTGGCTTTGCAGTTCACAGAATCTCCCCATTGGGCCAGGCCCTCACCTTGCCCAACATGGTGACTCAAGTGGCCATATGGCCACACCATCTGGTTACCCTCTTCCCTAAAGGCAGATACATGGTCTGATGTCACATAACCAAAATTAAAAGAAGAAACCCCAGCATCAGGGCCTCTACTGTAGGCTCGAAAAGGTTTCTCTGGAGGTGGAGGGACAGTGATCCAGAAATTCTTTGGCAATGAGCAGCACATAGAAAGCTGATCACCAACAGAGTGAAGCCACAGCCAAGTTCTTGAAGTCACCTCAATCTCTAGATATCAGTGACAATCACATTCTATCCAGCTTGGGCAGCATGACTTGAATCACACTTCCAACTGAGTGTCAATCTACACACAAGTGTTTCAACAGTTGCCTGATCATGGAAGATGAATGCTTAGCCCAAAAAACACATCCATAATGACGGACATGACCAACAAGACAATCAGGGCCAGCCAAGTAGCTCAGTGGATTAAAGCGCCTTCAAGCAGGCACAGGGGCTGGGGGTTCGATCCCCAGGCCTGCCATGCCAGCCCCACCCCTGGGGCGCACTGAGATGGTAATTGAGACTGGGCATGGGGGTGCACACCTGTAATCCCAGCCCTTGGGAGGCTGTAAACAAGCAGATCAGTATGAGTCTGATCTAGCAGTGAGACCCTGAACACCCTGTAGACCCTTGCCAAAAATACAAAAAAAAAAAAAAAGACAGTCAAACAGGGCATACTGAAAGCCCGGATGGAAGCCCTGTGTGCAGACAAAGCTGACCAGCCAGAGTTAGGATTCTCCAGGAGCCTGTAAAGGGGTCAGCAATCAATAGGGCCAGTTGGCCTAGAGCCAGCACTTTACAAGCTCCCGACCCCTCAGAGCCCAGGGACCATGCTCCTGGCCTCTCTGCTTCTGCAGACAGCTGGAGCAGGTTGCATTCTCTGGGCACTGGGACTTGGATGCCAGCACCTGCTGTGTGCATTGGGCTTGGCCGGCAGACTCACATTTCTCATCATGCTTGGGGAGGCAGGGATGTGCAACTGAACTGTGCCCTTGAGTGTGTGTGTTTGGTGTGGGTGTGTTCCTGTGTGCGTGGGTGTTCCTAGGAGCCCAGGTGTTAATCCAAGTGTCAGTATATGCGGTTGTGCACACATGGGGTGTGACTGGGGTGTGCCCAGGTGTGCATGAGTGTGCCCTTGCATGTGGGGTGTGGTGTCCCAGATATGTGCTGGGGTGGGGATGAGCTGTCCATTTGAGTGAAGCCTCAGAGTTGCAGGGGGGCCAAGAGCTCACCCAGCTCTTAGCTGCATGGACACAAGGGGTCCATTTTCTTCAGCCTCACAAATGTATAGAAAAAGATGGGGTCGCATTTTTGGAAACACCCATTCTATGCTGAGACTTGGGTTAACAAAACAAAGGAACCTGTATCTCTCAGAATTTCCGGGGGTGGAGGGGCTCCCAGCCAGAGAACGGGGCTTGTGCGTCACTGGTGTCTCCAAGCACGAGTTCTGGGAACCCCTCATTGGGGATGCAGGGAGAAGAGCTCCTGGAAGGCCCCTCAGAGCTGCCGCCCCCCACCACCCCGAGAAGCTGATGGAAGCAATCAGCACTCGCCGCACTGGATGTAAAGGTTAATACATAAATCAACGGGAAATGTCAGATGGCTTTTAACACTGATTGAGGTGTAATTTGGGGTAAGGGCCAGGCACAGCCACTCACACTCACAGAACAGTGGCAGGCTGCAGAAGAAATCATGTCGTTTGTTTATTTATATCTCCATAATCACATCAAGATTGATGGTCCATCTGCTCTGGATGGAGGTCCCTCCACGCATTCCTTGGGTGTGAATGTTCGCAGCTGGGCTGGCCACGCTGGCCGCACAGAGGGCACACCACACACATGGTATCTGGGCCGAGAGAACTTCCCAAATGTCCTTCAGAGAAGAGCTGGCCCTGGGCCAGCCCTGAGGGCCTCAAGCAGGACCTCCCCATGCAGCCCACCCTCTGCATGGACCTGCACACTGGAGCGCAGGCGGGCTGACACCTTCCTGCGCACCAAGCTTCCTGCTCTGGGCGCAGCTCAGGGTCTCTCCTGGCCTCATTTGGCGAGGTTTGCAGAAGAGAATATGATATGGTAACCCCCTGTTCGGCCAGTTCTGACTTTTTAAATATTCCTGTGGCTTTAGTGAATGAAAGTGGCCTTTGAACACACCCAGCTCTCTGAGGCCAGCCTGCCCTCCAGGTTGTCTGCCTGCTAAAGAACAGGGTGAGTCCCTCTGCAACCGAAGGCACCTCCCCAGCCCACCTCAGTGAACTCTGAGCTCCCTCTGAGACAGCAAGGTGAAGACTGCCTCCTCCAGGAAGCCTGCCCTGACCGTATACCTGCCCAGGCTGGGTGAAAGACCTCACCATTTCTGCGTGCGTGCAGAGCACCTTCCTCTCATCTCCATCACAGCACCTGCTAGGAACCTTGACACTCACATGAGAGATTCTAGCAGCCCCATCCCCCACTGTGAGGAGCCGGCTGGGGGGCCCCCTGTTCACCTGGTCCTGTGGACAAGTAACAAATCAGTTGTCACCTACACAGTCTTCTACCAGATAAGAGCCAAGAAAACAACTGCTTGTTGGACTGGACTTAAAAAACAAAAACCCTAAATGCTGTTCACATGAAATACAATTTAAACTTTAAGGAAACACAGGTTAAAAAACAAAAACATAGACAAACATACCGTGGGAATCCTAACCTATGAGTTGAGATGCCCACGCCACCATCGGACAACACATGATGCAGACCTGACAGCAAAGCCTTTCTAGAGCTGGAGAGGGACACTTTGGAGCCAGAAACATAAACCTGTCCACAGCTTCAAAACACACACAGCACAACCATCAGAAGGAGAAAGCAGATGGGACCATGGCAACCAAGGCTGAGACTCCACCTGCCTCTCTGCACGGCTTGCAGGTGGCCAATGAAAGATACAGGATGAGGGGACCTGGTGGCACAGGGCTGAGGACACTCTTGTGCCACAACCTGGAACATACAGGAGCTTCATGAGTTCAAGGCCAGGCTGGGCTACATAGTGAGTTTAAGGCTAACCGGAATATAGTGAGACCCTGTATCAGAAAAAAAAAGAAGAAAGTAAGAAGAGAGAGAGAGAGAGAGAGAGAGAGAGAGAGAGAGAGAGAGAGAGAAAGAAAAAGTAGGAGGAGGAAGACAGGGTGGGAGGGAGGGAGGGAAGGAGAGAGAGAGGGAGGGAGGAAGGTAGTCAATAATCCATGCCTAACAATCCAGGACTCAAGGAGAAAAACAAAATGGAAATTATAAAATATGTTGGTCTAGAAGACAATGGAGATGCATCATAGCAACCAGGTGGTGCAGCTGAAGCAGTACTTCGAAGGATATACCCAGCCTTCCCTGAACGCAGCCCAGCTGAGGAGAGGAAAGCCTAGAAAAGCAGCCATGTGCATGGTCCTCTCACCCTTGCCCAGCCTCCCGTGTTCTGGCTTCAGCCTCTGGAGCAGCTGACACCAAAATATCACCCACACGGCTGATCTGGGCACAGAAAGCCACCTACTCTGTGACTACAGCCCCATGCCAGAAGGAGAAGGACAACGTGACAGGGCCATGGGCACGGCTCTCTACCATGGTGGTGTGGCACTTCCCGGCAGGCCTCGGGTCTGTGCAGGGCTCCCGGTTTGGGTTGCTAGCCTCGGTTCTTGGCAGTGTGGGGTCAGGTGTGGACCCAGGATGCCAGGCACTGGGCAGTCAGGAGCTGCAGGAGGAGCCCCACGCACGCCCAAGCTCTAGCTCCCCTACCATTAGCGTGTTTTCTGCTGAAAGTTCACCGGGGAGACAGACGTGAGTTTCGTGACAGAGGCAGATCCAGCCGTGTCTCCCTTTCCCTGTTGCTCCTTGTTCTTTTTATTGCTTTAAGTAGTGAATACCTGGATAGATTTTCCCATATGTTCACCATTTCCTGGCTCCCCATTTGTCCCCACAACTCATGCCCTCCTTCTGGGACCAATTTCCCTCTTCCTGAGTTCTGTGGGTAAGCAGTGCTTCTGCTAGCGGTCACCTCTTGCTCCAGCCCGAAGGCATCCCCCGTCCCACCTCCCTCCCTCTGTCCCTGTGACCTACAGGCTCGTGGTGGCCCTCTTAGAATCTGCTATCTACTGGTCCATCTGACCCTGACCATTTACTTCCCGCTGACATTTTATTACCATAAAAACCAAAAATTCAAATGGAAGTTAAGAGACCAAAGACCCACAGAGTCCCCAAGTTGTCACATTTTGCTGCCTTTGCTGTGTGGGATGACTGTTCTGGAATCCATCCAGCAGGATGCCTTCCAAAGGAAGTTGTGCGATCCTACCATGCGCCTTAAACGCTTCATGGTGCCTGCCTGTTCCCTGGAGTTCAATGTTCGTATACACAATTGTCTTAGGTAAAATCTATCAAGAGTGAAATGCCCAGATCCTAGATACCTACAAAAAGCCTGGATGGATGCATGCAACCCTACCCCTAACCCCGAGGCGGAAGCAGCTCAGCACCTTCTTCTGTTCCCTCCAATAAGGCTACTGGACCCAGCACAGCCTCTCAGGCCCTCCAACCACAGTGCTGCTGTTTTTCACTGCTGAGTGTGGTTTGACCATTTTAACTGAGCTTTTTACTTTTGTCTCCATCTCGACCCTGTGGATGCTCTTTATTTATTTCTTGCTTTCACTGCACGAGATAGAACCTCCAGGACACCTGGAAAGCTATGAGTCCACACCCTGCCTCGGCCCTGCATGGGCGGAGCGCAGTCACTCACCCATGAGCTTGTTGTTGGCTGCAGGTTTTCAAAACAGGAGGACGCGCCCTGCCAGGTCAAGGAAGTCGCCTTGGGCTCCCACGCTGACAGCACGGCCGTGTCCTCACCTGCACTCCTTTGCGAGCTGTCTTCTCCTCGGCTCCTTTTTATCACCGTTTCTGAGTGTTTCAGTGACCCTGTGGCAGGGTGTGGGTTTTCCATGCCTCTTGGGCTTGGGGCTCATCGAGTTTCATTAATCTGTGAGTTTATTGTCACTGTTACCTCAGATCTGGACACTTTCTAGCCATTATTTCTTCAGATATTTTTCCTGTTGCTCTCCCCACCTATCTGGGGTCATGCCAATTACACCCACAGAAGGCGTTCTACCCGCTTTTTCATCCCTAAATAATTAATCAGGTCCTGAGAGGCTGAGGTCGGAGAATAACACGTTTGAGCCCAGTCTGGACAATTTAACAAGACCCTGTCTCAAAATAAACAATAAGTGAAAAAAGCTAGAAATGTAGCTCAGTGAAAAGGCTTTGGGTTCAAATCCTAGTACAAAAAAAAAAAAAAAAAAAGAAAAAAAGAAAGAAAGAAAGAAAGAAAGAAAGACAGAGGTTTTAATATACGCTGTTCTGTATATCTTCTGTATGCCTGGTTAGCTTTTTGAACCCCCCAAACACATCCATAATAAATGTTTCGTGTCTTTGCCTGTGAATTCCAACATCTGTGTCAATTCTGCACTGGGTTAGCCACGCTTTTCACCCTGGGTCACATCTTCCTGGAAACCGACAACATCTCTCTCCCTTTTTATTTTTTACCTTGAGATAGTGCCCTGCTAAGTTGCCCACGCGGGACTCAAACTTTCCATCCTCCTGCCTCAGCCCCCCTCTCAGTCCCCAGATGACAAGTATACACTGGTGCTTGTGAATACGTGAGGTAATCTTTAATTGGATGTCCTGAATATGTGTGGTAATCTTTAATTGATGTCAGACATCATATATTTTACTTTGCTGGAGTCTAGATATTTTTTTTTTTTTTTGGATTTCTATAAATATTCTTGTGCTTGTTCTGGGAAATTTCTCCGCCATTATCTCTTCAAATGTCTCCTTTCCCTACTTCTCCCTGTGGAATTCCAATTAGATATCATGATAGCACCTTAACCTATCAGTCATCTACCTCCTTCTTCAGTAATTTATTCAGCCCTAACTTCCAGTCACTGATTTTCCCTTTAGTGACATCTAAATAGCCTTAACTTCAGTGACATACTGCTCCTCTGGGAAGGAGCTGGGGTGGTGGTTCTTCTCCATAATGCCTTAACCTTCACTCATTTTATAAACCACCTTCTCTCCACGTTTTCAGTTGTTTTAAAAAGACACTTAGTGTTGGCTTTCTGACAATTCTTTTATCTAAATTTCTTTCTTTCTTTTCTTTTCTTTTTTTTTTTTTTTTTTGCAGTACCAGGGATTGAAGTCAGTACCCTGCACTTGCCAGGCAAGCGCTTATTCTACTGAGCTATCTCTCCAGCCCCTATCTAAATTTCTTGAGGACATAGTTTTGCCACTACAGATTTCTTCTTCGAGGGGTTTGTGGCTCTTTGTAGTAAGCTCACAATCAGCAGCTTTATGGGGCATCCTGTGGCCTGTGCACAGCACGTGGCCTGGGGAAGGGGTGGCTCTGCGGTGGTTTCTGCAGGGCCCCAGGTTCTCAGGGGCGTGCGCTCTGTGCCAGGGTCCCCAGTAGGTGCTACTGAGCCATGTGGGGTACACTTACCACCCACCAGAGAGGAAGTCCCCTTCTTCTATTTCTCAACAGAAAACCTTTGCCCATAGGTCAAACACACTTCCAAGGACCCAGACTTTCTGCAGAGCTCTTGGCTCCAGGCCCAGGGTATGAATCCCAGGCCTGGTCCTCCCCACTGTGCCTCAGGAAACCAGCTTCCTCCTCCTGCAAGCTCCTCAGCCCCTCAACAATGAGCTCTGCATTTGAAAAGAATTTCTGTGTCTCACTGTGGCTTCTAAGTAATTTACATCAGAAGTGCACCCCAGGTAGTTCGCCCTCCTATTGCTAGAAGCAAGTGTCCTGATTTACAGAGCAGCAGATCAGAGGCTTTCTCAGGCCTTTCCTAGTGATGTGGGACCAGCAAACTCGAGGCCTCTGCAGCAGACCTGGGATTACAGCTGGATCCACTCACAAGATGCCCTGGGCTGCCGTGGGAGGGAGCGCAGGTCCTGAGGGCTCATCCCACAACTGTCTGTACCAACTGGAAACCAGAGGAGCTTTGGCATCTTCAAGAACCAGCCAGACCCCAAGCACCACGTGCGACACACCAACTTATCCAAACAGCAGAATCACCACGCCCTCGGTGCAGAGCCTGCTCCTCCAAGTAGCATTTCTGATATCAGGGATTTCCTGATCCTGTTCAGCATGCTCACCCTCCTGCCTGGCCAGCCTCAGCCATGGTAGACTCTCAGGAGGAGCAGGACACAGCTGTGGCTCTGAACCACAATGTCCACTCAGGAGGGACAGAAAAGCACCTGAGCCGAGCTCACCACAGGGATGGCCCTGGAGCTCATAACACAGGGCCCACCGGATCTTCATAGATGAACCCCAGCACCTCCACAAGCGTGGGGTCTGCATCAACACTTTTTCACTCTAAAGTGCTGCATCTTTGTTTTCAACTCTGGAGAACGAGTACAAGTTGAAAGTCTGGGTGCTGTACCCAGGCACATCCAGCAGGTGGAGAGAGACAACAAGGCCTCAGAAGACTCAACAATAAGAGACAAATAATTCATTCTAAACCTGGGCAAAGGATTTGGCTGGCTAGACGCTTCTCCAAAGACTGCACACAAATGGCCCTAAGTTCAAGAAAGTGTGAGCAGGCCTAAATTGTCAGAAAGCACAAATCCAAAAGCCACAGCGAGACGCCACCTCGCTGGCTCCAGAAGGGCTACAGTTTTCTTTTAAAAAGGAAAATAGCAAAGGTTAGTAAGGAAGTGGAGAGATTGGACACCTTGAACAGCTGCTGGAATACAAAATGCTGCCACTGCCTTTGAAAATAGTTTGGTGTATTCTGAAAGAGTTAAATCTAAAGTCATTTTATGCCCCAATAGTTCCACACATGGGTGTTTTACACCCAAAAGCACTGAAAAGAGGGACTTGCAGAAAATGTTCATGGCAGCATTACATATAATAGCCAAAAAGTGGGAACCATGCACTTGACTGTAAATAATGAATGGAAAGGCAAACTAACTTGTCCACACGATGGAATACTATGCAGCCCCCAAAAGGAGAGAAGCTCCAGTAGGCTATAAACTGGAAGAATCTTGAAGCCATTATTCTGGGTGAAAGAAGCCAGACAGAAGACCACGCACAGCACCATTTTACTGGCACAACATAGCAGATCAAGCAAGACAGTAAATGTTGGTTGCCAAGGGCTCAGGCTTACAGCTAATGGGTGCTTGGGCTTGTCTTGTGGGGATAAAAGTGTCCTAGAGTTAGGTAGCGATGATGGCTGTATAACCATGTGAATAAACTAAAAAGGATGAATTATAAACATTTAATGGTGAATTTTTTATGTGTGCTGTATGTATCTTAAGTTTGAAACGGCACCCACACCCACACCCACACTCTGACCTGGGGTGAGGTCATAGCGCAGCCCCGGGTGCCTGGAAACTGTGACCCTGTCACCTCCCTGAGCCTGCTTCCTTATGCCTGAAATAGGGGCAATCGTGCCTTCCTCCCCCGGTTATTGTGCCATATTGTGCCACGAAGCAAGATAAGGAGAGAAACACCCTGGGTTATTGTGCTAAGTACCTGTGATAAGGCCCGCAAAGTAACACAAGGCTCAAAAACAGAGCCCTTTAAACAGTCACCTGGCCCTGTTCCCATCACACCTGTGGGTGATTCCAGACCGAAACTTGGCAGTTGTCCTTAATCCACTCTGGCACTCACTCCCGCAGCAGATCCCAGCCTCTGGAGTGCACGCAAAGCCTCTCCTCACCGCTTGCCCTCAAGCCTCGCACCCGGATCGCTGGCTAAAGGTCACTCGCCTGTCCCTTCACCGCAGCACCCTCCATGGAACTCTGTGGTTGGCAGAATGAAGCCGTCTCTGCCCCCGCCCCTCGGGCCCTGGGCTCAGCCTCCTCTCGCTGCCCCTCTCAGCTGCGTGCGGTCCGAGTAATCTCAAGGCCTTGGCACCACCGCCACAGCGCCCTCGTCCTCCTCGCCTGGAGTGGTCCGCGGAGAGCGGGTGGCAGCCCCAGGGCAGAACACTGCTGGCCGCACCCCCGAGCAAGATTACTACGCTGCCACAGCGCTGTGGGCCTCAGTTTCCCCAACTGGGAAGCAAGGTGGCGGTGGATCATGGGCCCATCCAGCTGGCAATGCCCCTGTCAGGGCCCTGCCGGGGCACTGAAACCAAAGCCCTTGGACCTCAGGTCCCAGTTGCTCTGCACAGATCGGTGCTGCGCATCCGCGCTCCCAAAACCAACGCGCACCTGCGGTGCGCAGGTGAAGTGAAAGGGAGTGCTCTGCCACGTGGCGCCACCAGATGGCAGCAGAGCGCCAAAGAGGAGACACCGTGGCGTAGACTTTGGGGCGGTGGCCAGGCCCAGTCCAGGGACTCCAGGCCCCGCCCAGAAATCTGACCCAGCCTAGGATAGGCCCTGCCTGAAGCCACGCCCATTACAACAGGGCCACGCCTCTGGCTCCTCCCAGGACCCCCTCCCGGGAATCCACAGCCACGCCCCCACAGGCTGGGTCTGGGTCAGTGGTTGATGAGTGGGTGAGGTTGGCAGTGAAGACTGAGCACCAGGGCTGCTCTCTTTCTGATCATTTCCACAGCCCCAAAAACATTGTACCCAAAGACCCAGGGAAAGCTGGTGGGCAAAGCCCTGGCCCTAGCTAGGGTGGTGTGAGTTGCCCCCTCATGGACACCCGGAGATGCTGCCTGTCACCCCCACTCTGGGCTGATACATAACCACTCCGGGCTCCGTGGGGATTGGCCTCATATCCAGGTAAGCCCCGCCCCTGGTCGAATGGGCGCTCACCCCAGGCCAGGTGGGCGCTCACCCCAACAAATCTCAGGATGGACGTCCTCTCACCTCCCTTGCTGTGCTCTAGGGATGGGCCCCGGGCAGCTTCCTGTGGACTCGAAGGGGACTGACCTGAGACTTGGTGACACAGAACAAAGGCCCAAGGCCAGCTCCCTTGCTGTTCTGTTCCTCCTTAGCCTACCCATCCCCAGATACCCTGCTAGGGTCCAGGAGCTGAAGTGAAGGCCAGAGTGGTCTCTGGATTCCCGCTCCACCTTGCCGAGGCGGGGGTCAGGGCCAGGGCTCTTGGCTGTATCCAGGAGGCCAGATAGGTGGGAGACACCAAAAGGGCCCAAGAAGCCCATCCTATCTGCTGAGTGTCATGCACTCCAG
The DNA here is from genome assembly GCF_000260255.1 of Octodon degus. Taxonomy (NCBI): domain Eukaryota; kingdom Metazoa; phylum Chordata; class Mammalia; order Rodentia; family Octodontidae; genus Octodon; species Octodon degus. Next base: position 10,997,367 of record NW_004524607.1, read on the forward strand.
GCATCCTCGAGGGGGCCAGGAGTTTGGAGGTGCAGACTGACCCTAGTCTGCCTCCTGCAGTGTCCACTCCCTCACTGGAAAGCCATTACACATTGTTTTGTACTAAAACACAGATGTCCCTGGCATGGAATGCAAAAATCACCATGAAATCCTTTTGAAAAAAACAGCAGTGTTGAAGATATTTTGAACCTGGGAGAGGCTGTTCAAGGTCTCACCCGTGGGCCACATATTTAGCATCCTCTGAATTTAAAGCTGTGTCCACAGAAATGTTTGAAAAATGCCATGGAAACCATTCTCAGCCACTCACAGTAAGGTAAGAAAGAGTCTACCACAAGCCCAGGGGGCCTGGGCCAGCGGGAAGGGGGAGGGTGGGGGTGGGGGGCTGTCTGGGATAGGCCACCACGTGGGTGGCATATCTGGAGGAGCAGCAGGAAGGGCAGCAAGGGCTTCACTTCCAAGCCCCTCCTGGCCACTCCATTTGTCTCTCCTTGGAGCCCCCAGGCTCAGCCCCCCACTCCCAAGGACCAGGCTAGCATTACAGGGTTGCTTTTCAACATGAGACTGACCAACATACAGAGATTTCATTGAGCGCATTAATCAATGGGGAAACCAATAAAATGTTACAGTGGAAAATCAGAAGAGCACCCAAGGAAACTGGAGTGTGGAGATGAGCTCAAGGGGGCACCTGTCCACAGGCCACACTCTGCCATGTGTGTGTTGGAAGACCTCTGCATTTTCACCTTGCTGTCTAGGCCTTCAGACATTTGCCTGTTGGACTGTCCACCTTCCCATGTATCTTTAGTGGGGGTGGGTCCAGGGCACCTGCCTTTGTCCCTTACTGGCTAGGTGACCTTGAGACCCATTGTTCTGTGCCTCAGTTTCTCCCCTTGAGCAGCCCCTGCCCCAGCTGCAGCTCATTGAGTATCTGAGGTTGCTGTACCTCAGATGCTGTCTGCTCCAACCCAGTACCATAGCCCATGCCACACCCCTCATCCAAGTAGGGCTGCATGTCCATCACATACTTCTCTTCCTGCCTGGGCATGTGTTGGAAGATGGGCATGGGGCTAAAGGGTCCTTTCAGGGTGGTCACCTGTGTGCACTGGCAGGGCAGACACTGTCTCCTGAGAAACCTGGACCTGTAGCGTCATTTTGTGCCCATGGAGCAGAGCTTTGGAACTTCTGCCCCTGGGGCAGACAGAAGAGATAGAAAGAAACAGCAGCCTGGACAGCATTGCAAGGCCACTGGATCAACCAAACCCAAGCCCACTGGCCTCCATCCTTGTACCCACTTTCCTGGATCCAGCAGGCATTGAGTGGCCATCTATCTGATGCCTAGCCCATGCCGCCCTGCCCAGCAGTTACCTGGCACAGATGCTCGAAGGGTCCTCAGAAACCTGCAGACGCAGCCCTTGTGTAAAACAAGGCTTGCAGCAGGGTAGAGATGTGCTCCATGCACATGAAGCCAGATGCACCGGTTAGAGTTCCACGTGTTGTGTCCAGTGCAGTGTCCCTGTGACCACCTCGGCTGTTATCACAACTCTTCTTGAAAAGACACAGATTAACCCAGACAGTAGGGGCCAGGGGTCTCCTCAGGCGCTGGAGACCTCACGGTTTTCTCTGTTTATTTTCTTCTCTCCAGCCTGTTAGAATATACAGGATAAAACCTCCGCCTTTTGGCAGGAGGTGAAAAGATCGCCAGGCAGGGGATTTACGAGCAAACAGCCGGGCCCACCAGCAGCCTAATGGCTCCCTAATTTCATGTCTATAGCTCACAGGAGCTGGAGGTTTCCCTGACACAGGGCTCATGTCTGATTTCATTGGCAGTGCTGGGCAGGCCAGCCATGTGTCTTTTTTTTTTTTTTTTTTCTTTCTTTCTTTCTTAGGTGCTGAAATGCATTTCAGGATCCTGGAAGATTCAGTCACTCTACAATTACAAAAGTAGCCCTTATTAAAAAAGTCCTTGCGGCCTCCCACATCAAACAAAATTAATCGGTAACAAGCTGTAATGGTATTAGGTAATTTCCCAACATACAGCAACTCTGAGGCGGCCTGGCCAATGGGCCGACGCAGGGCCTCAGGAATTCTTCCCCTTTTATCTGTGTGCCCCAGGCCTTATGCGAGCTGTTTGTCTTTGCTTGAATTACATGTAGATTGTTTTGTTGAATATATTCCCAGGGGCCTGGTGGGTGTGTTTTGTGAGAAGCCGTGGGGTTGTGGCCAGGAACGTGAGTGAATCTGTGATTCCCATCAAAGGAGGGCAGCAGGTGTGGTCGAGGAAGCCACTGAGGCACAGCACCTTTCCTCTCTGGGCTCAGTGGCCCGGTGGCCTGCCCATGTTCCCAGGCAGCAGCCAGAGGCCCCCTCACAGATGCTCACAGGACTCCTCTGCTTCTGGCCTGGCCTAGCCTGGCCTTTATGGTCCTGTGTCTCTGGGCCTGCTGGCCTCACACCTGTCCCTCAGGCTGCCCTTCTTATTGCCTGCACAGTCACCCCATGAGAGAGTTCATGTTTCTGAGGCAGCCAGCGGGTCACCCCGTTGCGGTCTCTTCTCACAGGATGATTATAAGGAGGTGGGGCCCACATTCCCAGCCCAGGGCCATGCCAAGAGATGTGGAGCTCAGGAGTCACTGGGGAGAGCCTCTCCTGCCTGGCTCTGGTACAAGTTCCCAGGTCGGAGTGTCCTGGGGCTGCTGTGCTGCAAGGAAGCCCAAACTAGCATGAAGAGGCAACAGGAAGAGCCCTGAGATCCCAAAGGAGGGAGGATGCTGCCCCTGCGCCTGCTCCTGCACCCGCCCCAGCCCCGCAGCTCCTGAGACAGCAGATCTAACCCTAGCCCTTGCCTGGAAGAACTCAGCCCAGCCATTCTGAGTCCTGGCATGGGAAGGGGGAGATGGCAAAGGTCTGAGTCACAGGCTTGTGGCCTGCCACTCCCACTAGGTAACGGGAACAGCAATCTCCGTGGTCCCAGAGCCTCACATTCCATCCCCTCTGCAAGAGTCCTCCCCTCCCCCATCCTCACCATGGCTCAGATCAGCCACCCTCAGACCCCTGCCTGGAGGAAACACTGGCCCCAGCCTCACCACTGCTCTCCCTAGTGAACTGGCCACTCTTTGGTATTTATTGCTTATTGGCCATCATCTGCTTCCCATGAGAACACAGCTTCCCACGCCCACTCACTTCTCCCTCAAATGCCCAGCACACTAAACGCAGAGCCTGACTCACAGTACAAGCTCAGGACTCTGCCACAGATCAGTGCCCAAGTGAGTGGCACCCGATCCACGGCATTTCCAATACAGTTTGTCTTCTCAGTTGTTTTATATTTATCTTATGAGGTCATAGATGTCATCAAACACTCTAATTGATGGTTTTAGAAAGCTGCCTAAATCCCATTGCGTGAGCACTCACAATTTATTTAAATGACACACTATTCTCAAATCCTGACTTCTTGCTTGCTCCTGTGTTAAATCCCCACTCAGTCGCTTGAGAACTCCTGCAGCACATGTGGGATTCTGCGCCAGGGCCACACCTAGTCACAGTCCTACAGGTGTGTCACTGACTGTCCCCCAGACATAGGTATGGATGCTGTCCTCAGCCTTGCCACTTTGCTGGATAAAACAGTATCATGGGTTTAAAACACTAAAGGAAGGATATTTTTTCTTACGTGTTTACTATGTTTTCTTTTTTTCCTTTGGAAATTGCTTGTTTGTGCCCTTGCTGGTGCTTGCACTGAGGAACACCACTGAGAATCCCTTTGGATCAGCTGCTCCTGGGTTACCCAAGGGTCTCTGCCTTGTTCAGGAGATTTTGAACAGCTTAATAACAAAGATGACCCTGCAGTGCTATGTGGGTGCTAGGTAGGTGCTCAGTGAACACTCACTGCCACCTGCTCTGCTGCTGGCTGACGTTCCTCAGGACCTGCATCTGTCCTCAGTCTGCCACCAGACACAGCTAGGTTAGATGGCCTGTGTCCTCGGCCGTGAGAACAAGTACATAGGAATGAGTACAGCAAGAAATGCTAGAAATAACGACAAATAAAACACTAAGATTCTAGCAGCCAATGTTGAAAGACAGCGGTCAGCTGAGACAGGGTAACAGCAGCTCTCTAACAAAGAGCTTGTTTCTCAGACACAAGAAGCTGCTCGGATACAACAGGACAGAGAGCAGCAGCCTAATGGAAACATGAGAAAGGATGAAGGTGCCCAAAGGAGAGAGGTGCAAGCTTTTGTATCTAGACGTCCCCCCAAAGCCTCCTGCATTCCTAGGTGAGGCTTTGTGAGTTGACTGCATCATATCTGTGTGATACTGGATCATACGTAAGTGGTACTGGGTTAATCTACTGATAAATTTATAGCTCATGTGAAGGCGAAACCTGGTGAGAAGAGTTGGGTCGCTGTAGGAGTGGCCTGGAAGGGCGCATGGGCCTATATGTATCACGCCTCCTCCCTCGACCCTCTCTGTTTCCTGCCTCCCCTGCCATGGGCTTTTCCCCCCTGCCATGCTCTCCTGCTTTGGAACCAGCGCTGTGGACTGAAACCTCTACAAATTTTGAGTCAAAATAAACCTCTCCTCCTTTAACTTTTGAGCGTCAGTATTTTGTCCCCACAAAGAGAAAGTAATTAAGACACAAACCAAAACTTAACAGAGGCTCCACTGATTAGGCAGACTGGCAATGACCAGAATGCCAGACAGCATTCTCCATGGGCAAATGTTCAGGAAAGCAGGCACAGCCACACATAGGCCATTAGGGTTGGCGCAACTTTTATGGTCAATGAATTGGTAATATCAATTAAAATATATATATAAATACATGTTCCCTTTGGCCCAGCAGCGTTACTATCCCTGCAAGTAAATGGCTTATGTGCAGGGCCATTGCCTACACCATTATTATGACTGAAAAGTCCATTCATAAGAGATTGCTATACAAATCAAGCTAGATCCACACATTGAAATGCAACTTTTCAAAAGACTGAAGATCTGTTGATCACCCAGGTTTCAGAAGACAGCTGCCCAAGTGCATCCAAGAGCTTGTGAGGTAAAGGTCCAGCGATTGCAGAGAAGGTGCATGTGGGGATGAGTCAGTCCTTCGCATCCAGAGGAGCAGCTGCAAAGGTGTGACAGGCACCGGCAGAAAACAGAGGCGCTTCAGCACTGCCCTGGATGGCCCTGGGGGAAGGACAACAGAGAGAGACCTTAGCCCAGGTGACTCCCAGGTTGGGGAACAGGCTCAGAGGCAGAACGGACCCTATTGTCTTGGGCTCAGACATCCTATCACCAGGCCCAGAGCAGGGTAGGTGCAAGGAGGCTGCAGAGCCCACTCAGAGTCTCAGCTGAAGTCTGCCGTGCCTATGATAGTAGAGGTCAGGGCCTGCTTCACGTCCTGTGAATCCCCGAGAAACACCCAGCACTGCCTCCTGGCCACCCTCGAGGACAGCCCTCCCTCCCTTCAGCTCTAGATTTGAATTCAAGAGACCTGACCTCTGCACACTAAGGTTTTCACAACCCATGCCCCCATACCTGCCACTGCCATGTGGTCCATGCGCCCACATCCTTCCTGCCTGGACAGGAACCTGGGCTCAGCCTGCACTCTCTCTTCCTCCCAACCTCCATACAACCTGTTAGAATCCTGTGTGCTCCTCCTCACAGCATGCCCAGGGGCTGTCCATCCTTTCCAGCCTCTGCACTACTTCTGGACAGAGGAGGCCGGTGAGTCATCCCCCAGAGTCACTCCAGTCGCCATCTAGCTCTGTCTCTGTAGCTATCACCTAATGAAGCCAAAGTCACTTTGTGTAGTGCCAAGAGTGAACCAGCCTATATGAGGGGCCCAGAAAGTCCTGTGTGACTTTACTTGTAGGTTTCATAATAACATGAAGACACTACAGAGTTCCAAGACCCTCACATCTCACCTGAGGGACAGGCAGCACTCGTGAGGGCTGGCCCCGTGTGATATTTAGATTTTATTTCTTGTTCCGCTGGGCACCTTGCTATTTCTACACTCACCTGGGATTTTGAGCCATGTGATTATACTACCAAGTCATAATTTAATTTTTAAAACTATGTCCCAAACCCACACTGGCTAGGGACCAATGACTCCAGTTCCAGTGCCTACACGTCCTGCCTGGGATGCTTGGAGCAGAAACCAAAGGAGCAGAGCAGCTGCTGCACATTTAGTTTCAGAGCCAGGCTCCCATAGGCCCAGCTGCTTGTGGATTCGGGCAGCATGGGGACAGCTGCTCTAGTACTTACAAGCCTGGAGGGGCACAGCCTCCGCTGCCCTGGCCACAGTCTGCCAGTGAATGCAGGGGACAAAGTTCAGAGCAGAAGCTCTGAGGAACAGCCAGTGAGTTTTTCTCCAGGCTAATTATCAAAGCAGGTGACTGCCGGTGCTGCCTCTTGAGCTCTAGTGACAATGTCCACCGAAGCATGCCCAGCAGCTTCCCAGCAAAACGCTACCCAGTAAAATCAGCCACTGCCAGGGAATGAAGTCACCGCTGGGTCTGGGAGTGGCCATAGCACTGGGATCACCCTGCACTTGGATCCAGACAAACACTTCCTTAGGGAAAGGGCAGTGATAGGAGTGGACTCTACAGGAGGACACCGGTAAGGTTGAATGAAGCCGTGCCTACCGGACCTCAGCAGGAGCCACCATCCAGGGAAAGGGTAGAGGTTAGGCTCAAGGACAGAAACTGCTCCATCCGCAGGGCTCCAGCCACACCTGAGAGCCAGTAGCAGTCAGCAGGGGGCGCCTTTCTCTAATTCTCCACAGGTGCTGCTGCACATCTTCCAACTGCTGCGGTGGCCTGCCCTATTTGCTTCTGTAAATCTCCGCCCCACAGCTTTACAGCACAGATCCCAGCCAAGATGAGACAGCAGCCCTGGAGCCCTATTCCGTGATAGGGGGCTCCAGTGTCTGTCCTTCCTCAGGCCTCTGACCCGTTGCAGTTGCTAAAGGAGAGGCCAGGATGTCAGGCCACGCTGCAAGTTGACTGGACTCAGGCCGGGAGCTGGGAGCAAGAACCCCATAAGAGGGTCTGGGTCTGCTTCTCCCAAGTATGGGACCAGTGCGCGGGCCCCTGCAGAAGGCATTGTCCCTAGGGCTGGCATCGCAGGGCCCTGGATGCCCCTCCCAACACCACTGCCCTCTGAGAGGCCTTTTATCCCCACGCCACTGGCCGCATCAAAGAGCGTCTGTGGAAAGTCATATTTTTCCCCAAACCAGAAAAAGTTCAGGCTCAGAGCACAAACATTCAGCTCATTATTTAGAAATAACAAGTCCTCCGGGTCCTGGTATCAGATCAAAGCTCAGAAATTAAACTCTCCAGAAAAGGAGGCGGCCACGATCAGCAGATTTGTGTTTGCTTATTTTTTTTTTTCATTTGGTAGCTAAAAAAAGGGCCTCAGAATCTGCCTAGCGGTTTGGAAGTCTGGCCCGGGGTTTTTGAGCAGGGAGGAGACAGTGCGCTCCGGAGGCTCCTGGGCGAGGAGGCTGAAAATATTTGGTTGACATGACAATGAAGAAGCTTGGCAGTTTATCACGCACCAGCCTCCGGGAAAATCCTCGCCCCGCACCCTGAGCCCCAGCCCTGTTCACACACACGGATGCACACACACCCACACGTCCTGCACAAGTGCCCACCACCCACAGCAGGTCTAGCCCACAAGGGTGCGCACACCAGCTGAGCCCCCAGGAGAGCTTCAGCCAGACACACATGTGCACGCAGGAATATCATGCACATGCGCAGGTTCACAGACCAAGAGGCTGAGGACTCGGGCACACCTCTACACTCACCCAGGGAATGTGGGCAGAAAGCTGACCCCAAACATGTCACATAGCCAGGAGACAGCACATAGGTCTCTACAGACTGAGCAGGCTCACCCTCAATGAGGACATCACCTCTCACTGTGCTTCCACTCAAAGAGTCCCCCTGCACCCTGATATGTTGGTCAAAAATGTAGAGATAGTGCTGGCATGATGCAGAAGTGTCACCATTACTCTACTGTGCCCTCTACTGGTCTTCCTCTCCTGCTGGGCCACACCAGGGCTCTGGATAGATGCTCACAGGGACATGAGGGACATGAATCTCTAATGAAAGAGTGAGAAGAGCCCATGTGAAGCAATCAGGGAGGTGGGCTACCTCACGCTGTCCCAGTCCCCATGACTTGGGGCAGGGGAGCCAGCAGATGGAAGACTGGGATTAAGAGCTGAGCCCACCATATAGCAACGCCCCCTAGCTACAAGGATTGGTTTATTTGTGGGCATGTGCTCTGGATTCAGCCAATTAGATGGCAAAGTAATTAAGGGTTTCTGCAAAGAGCCAGGCCTGTGTTCAGGGAAAGCGGGATGAACCTGCTGCCTTCTTTGGTGTCTTTTCCACATGGGGACACTGACCTGGAACAAGCACAGCAGAAGGCCTTGGAAGCTAGTCCTGATGGCTTCACTCAGCAGAGAACCCACCCCACCCTAAAGTCTGCTATAGCTCCCAAACTCCCCAGCCCAAGAATGCTACGCCTCTTTATCACTTGATGTAGTTTGAGTTGGGTTTTATCTGAAATGCATGAGATAGGCATCAGTCTTCTGGGATAGCTAATGGACCAGCTAGTCTCTGATATCCTGGCCTGGGGCCCTGGGCCTGTATTGGCCACTGTCCAGGTCCTGGGGCTCTGGACACCAGGCCTCTGTCTGCAGGTCTCCTGCCCGGAATATCTCCCTCCAAAGGAGCAACTGGCTGGTGTCTAAACCTGGCCAGCATCAGCTCTCTTTTCAAGGTTCTTAATCTCATCTGCTGATAAGGTAACACTCAAGGTACCAATGTTTTACGCTAGGGTTATTCTGCTCATCACCTGTGTATGTTTGTGTAAGTGTGATGCGAGTGTGCACCCCGAGATCCATGATGGCCTTGCCCCGTGTTCACCCATGTGTGTTGCAGACAGAGGCTGGCTTAGCCTGGGTTCCCATAGAGGACCTCAAGAAGGAGGCATGAGTGAACTGAGGAGAGAGAAGCCAAGAGAGGGATCATTCTAAGGTTGCTGTCCTGGCCCCCAAAGGCCCCCAAGAGGCTACCACAAGGCTGAGGAATAGAGCCAGCATCATTGCACAAGGTGGGACCTCCTCATACTTCTCGGGGACAGAGGCTCCTTGGCCTGGGACCCTTGTTAGAAGAGCCATGGCTGGAGAGACCAGTAGATGTCCCCTCAAAGTTCTCCCAGAGAGCCTGTCTCCAAGTTTAGCACCAAACAGGCAGATGCTCGTGAAGAAATGGAAAACAGCTGGAAATACAATGTGACTCTCCCTTTTTTCTCAAAAAGTGATGAAAATAGTGTCCTAGACAAGTTCGTTTTCTAGGCAACGTTATTTTAAGCTTCAAGTATTAATGGCATGAGAATTAGTGCAAATTAAGTAATTAGGCACAGGCTGGCAGCTGGTGCTGGCAGGTGCTAATGGACCCACAATCCCAGCGTTCCAAGCTTTCTGGCGCCCGGCTGGACAACTGCAAGGAAGGTCAAGCCCCTTAGTGGAAGGTGCTGGGGGTGGGGCACTAGTGTCCTTGGGCACAGGCCACGGGCACAGGCCAGCTCAATTTGCGAGACCAGGCTCCCAGAGTAGCCATAGGGCCTGCAGATGCCGAGCCTGTGAGAGTCGTGTCCCTGGGCAGCAACCTCCCCTGAACAGCCTGTAGGCCTGGTTACCCTGAGGCTTTTGGCCTCCACCCTGCAGCTGGTCTCCTGCATGTGCTGATGTACAGGGAAGGCCGCGCCCTACAGCCCTCCCTCCACAGGGCACTGTGGGCAGTGACTCCTCAGTGTTACCTTCACAGAGCAGTGCTTTGGGAGAGCTTCCAACCCTCTCACAGGTGAGGAAATGAGGCTCAGAGTCTTCCTAGGAGTGTAGGGTTGGGTGTAGAGTCAGGTCTATGGAAGGCAGACTCACACAACCACAAGAGCTATCACCCTGGATGGGAAAGCCCAGAGCAGAACACTGTGAAACTTTGGAGGATGGCCTGGTGGGGCAGCCCACAACCACATGGCCATGTCATGACGCTAGTGTCACCTTGCATGGCTCTGGGTGAACCCGCCCTGTCACCCAGGCTTGTTCACCCTGACAGAAGATGGATGCAGGGTGTGAGGGAACCCATCCTTATCACAACCTCTGAGTACACACCATGCTCCGACCTCCAAACTCCAAGCCTCATCTCCTCTCTGAGCCCACAGGTCCTGGAAAGAAGCAGCTTTCAGCAGCATGCTCTCTCTTAAGGACAGTCCCTAGGTGACCCTCAGGGCTTCCGCCCTCGCACTTGGTGCCACAGGGCAGGGGCTCACTTCTGGTGTATGTGGTTCTTCCAGGGCTGTGGAGATCTGGCAGATGCTCCGGAGCTCTCTGGGTGCTGCCCTGGCCAGTCACACCCTCCCTGCCTCAGCCCAGCCCTGGGCCACAGGAGAGAAATGAGGTTTATGCTTTCCTTGCTCAACAGTTTTCTTTGACCCAAGGCCCAGTGTTGGCTACTCCATGGTGTCTTTCCAAGCATGGCAGCAGCTGGGTCCCAAGTGTGGCCAACAGACTGGTGTGGCTCTGGGCTGATTTGGGGGATAAGCACCCAGGGATGAGAGGCTACCCCCTGCATGCAGCTCCAGGAACATGCTTTGCAGGGTGTGGGGTGCTGGTGTTCAGTGGTCTCTGCCTGGCCCTGGGCCAAAAGATGCCATGGCTGGCATGTGGGCTGCCCAGGAAGAGACTGAGTGAGGGTAGGCTGTATCAGAGCCTGCTTTCCCTGGGGCAGAGCAGTAGCAAGAGGCAGGCACACACAGGAGGGCACATAGGGCCACCTGGGTCGCTATAGGTGAACTTGGAGACAGCATCCCCAGTGTCTGCTAAGCAAGTCCCTTGCATGGAGAGTAGGCACCAGGGCTGTGTGCTGTGTACTGGGCTCAAGGCAGGACTCAGTGGGGGGTGGCACAAGAAAATAACAGTGTCTACAGGGGTGTCTGAGGAACAGGAGTTCAGATAGGCTGGCAAGTGTGTGACTCCTAGGCCTCTACCTCGAGGACCATATTACGGTTCTCATCTAAGGTGTCTCTAGGAGGCTCACTGTGACAAAGGCTTGGTTGCTGACAGGCTTCTTAAGTGACAGGATCAACTTCATCACATGGATTAATCCAGGAAGAAGGAATGAGTAGGAGGTGATGGAGATAGGAGTGAGCCTTTGCAGACTCTGTCTGGCCCGTGACTGCTTCCTCTCTGGCCCTCTAACTTTGTCTGCTTCCTAGTTCAGGCATTGAGCAGCTTTCTTCTATCTCTGTTTTCTGACATGATACTCTTGCTTTTCCACAAGCCCACAGCAATGGAAACAACTACCCATGAACTGAACCTTCTGTAACCATGAGCCAAAAGAAGTCTGCCCTCCCCACTTGAGTTGTTGTCCTTGGGTATTTTGTCCCAGTGAAAGAACAGCTGACTCACAGAGACTGCAGCCTGGAGGCTTAACAGAGGTGAGTGTTCAGTCCTAGAGGGTTGGGGTTGGAGATAGAATTGGCATCAGTCCACATGATGTCTCTTGTCCTATGCTGTTTTGTCCCTGTCTGTGCCTTTATCTGGCCTTCTTCACTCTGTCTCCTCTTCTGATAGGAAGACCTGTCATCTGATTGAGGGCTGATCCTAAATCTGGAGTGATCTCATCTCGAGGCTTTAACTAATTACATCTGCCGAGACCTTGTTTCCAAATAAGGTCACATTCTGAGCTTTGGGGTGGACATCAATGGGGAGGGGTGATGATACAGGCTGAAGAAGGTTTTCCAGTCAGAGGGTCCGGAGAGGCCCTGTGATATCTGCCAAGCTGTCTCACAGGTTTGTGGCTGGAATGGGGTTGAAGGTTCTATAGGCCAGGAGTTATGCAGTAAAGGACCTTTGAACCGTGTCCCCCAGAGTCACTGTGGTGAGGGCACCCTGTCCCCATGAGCCCTTTCTAGCACCTGGAACACTGTAGGTAAAGCAGACATCCCCTACAGTGGCTTGGTTTAGATCGCACAGGGCTCCACTACTACCCTCAGAGGCCCAGAAATTTCCACACCTAGGCTCTGACCTCCCCTCTGCTCTTCCTCACTCTGAAGATTCCCAACTTCTTTTACCATCAAACATGAATTTGAAGCTAGGGAGATAGCTCAGTGGCTTAAGCATTTGCCTGGCAAGGCAAGGATATGCGTTTCATCCCCAGTACTAAAAAAAAAAAAAAATGTGAATTTGAGATAGGATGTCCCCAGGGGCAGGTGTCAGCTGCTGTGTCCTGAGCAGTGCTGTGGAGGAGCAGGAGGCCACCACCCACCTGCAGACAGCTCCTTGGTCCTGATGCTCTCCCTGCAGTGTCTATAGCCTCAACCACGTCAAGTGGGCAGTGGGGCTGCAGGTTTGCTCCCCGGGCACCCGGTGCCCTGCCTTTGGCCTCTTGTTTACTAGTGGGGAAAACAGGCCTGGGGCGGGGTGCGAGTCTGTCCCTGGCCCCAGCTGTGGAGCAGCTGAGCTCATTGGAAACCACCAGTAGGTCTGAAAGCAGCCCTTGTCTGCTGGCCCTGGTCAACAGCCTCCATGGCAGCCCAGTGCTTCTATTGACTGGAGATAAGTTCCGGGCCAGAGAACAGTCACTGTTTGGTTGGGCATCTGCCGGCCAGGCCAGGAGGGCTGGGCCTGGTGAGTCCCCAGGCTGGGACCCAGCAGCCGGTGCTGCCAGCTCCGCAAACACACTGCCTAGCCACAGGCTTTGCGCCATGTCCCTTGGGCCCCAGGAGCCCTGCGGAGATTACACCTATCAGCTGCACACCCTAGTGCCAGTGTGTACTTGGGTCACATGTCCTCAGGGCTCAGTCCAGAGCAGGTGTGTGAGGTGACATCATATCTCACCAGTGATCACTCAGTCTTCCGACTTCCATCAATATTTACGTTTCCAGCTGCGTGAAGAATCTAATCAGACTTTTCATGAAACCTGCCATGCTTCTACCACTTTTGCTTCTGGTGGTGGCATTGAGCCCAGGCTGGGCTGGATTTGGAGTTCACCCCGGGGGTTCCAGGTGACAGGAGGAGAGGAGCTGAGCCAGGCCACAGACAGTCCCAGTCCAGCCTTCAGGCCTCAGACCTGGGGAGGAAGGGCCTGGAGCCCTTGAGGACCCAGAAATCCCAACCACTGTGCCCAGACCTGAGAACCACATGGGCCAGCCAGGGAAAAACTGAGGCTCTGGGTGAGAGACCCCCAAAATATGGGAGAGCCTTCCCAGAAACTTCCTAGTGGAAAGTAGCAAGTCTAGTTAACACCCCAAGTCGCAAGTGCACCAATACAGCCAGGCCCACCCCTGTAACAGGCAGGTGCCTGTGGCTGGAGGGGAGTGGCTCATGCCCACTGAGAATGTCCCAAGCCATGTCCTTTCCAGCAATAGTGGGATTTTATCCTTATTCTCCCTCAGTCACTTTGTGAACTGCCAAGGGCCATGGTTAGAGGCTTGCTCCTGGCCTCCCTGCTCACTCCAGGCAAATGGACCCCTAAAATAACAAGCAAAATAAGGAGATGACAACATGGGGGCAGGGACCCCTGCAGTACTTCAGCTCTGGAACATGGACTTTGAGAAGGTGAGAAGCCCAGCTGGGTCACGGCCCTCTAACCACCCAAGGGGGCCCAGAGCCTTGGAGACTGTCTAGGTGGGTTGGGCTGCCAGAGCCAGGAGACAGACCACCTAATGTCAGAACAAATAGGCTGAAACCAGAGAGGCCAGGAGAGATAAGATAGGCATTCAGGCCTGCGGTGGGGGCAAGCAGGAGGAGGCTGTGCCCAGCTACCCCCAGCCTCAGCCCAGGAGAAACAAAGAGATCAGAACTGCCCACGTTAATCATTACTGGTTGGCCAGGGCAGGGAGGCCAGGCACTGTTTGTAGGAGGCCATGTGGCCCCATCTGCCATTCCAGGACAGGGCCATGTGTGATCCTAGAACCCAGGATCGCATAGGCCAGAGATACAGCAGAGAAGCAGAAAGACCTGAGCCTGCCTCACTTTCAAGTGTAGCTGACACCAGTTGCCAAAGAACGAGTAGATAAAGGGCGGTGGTGAGGGATAAAGGCTGCTCTGGAACCCAAGGCCAGCCCCCATATTGTGAGTAGAACTCAGTCTCCACCATCAATAGGTGTCGCCCAGCCACCATACACTAGCCCAGCCCCATGCTGGCTGATGTGGTATATACGGAGGGGAGGAGAAAGGTGCCACATCTTCCTGTGCTGGTGGGGCCCCCTAACCCTGCTGGCAACTGATGGTGAGTGGGTCCCAGAGTTCCAGGAAGTCCATACTCAGAGGAACCCAGAGACTCACAATCTCACAGCTCCTTCAACAGCAGTGGCCTGTGCCCAGGGGCAGCATCCAGGGATCTAGTCCCCTGCCCAGGCTTGCACACCTGAGTACAGTAGAAGCCAGGGGGGCAGTGGGGCTGGCTTGTACCCCCCATACCCAGAGCAAAGAAGAAGCCCAGGAAGAGCAGGCCTGGGGTGTCACCCCCTCCTAGCATGTCATGTCCTCAGAAGCCTCTTGGAATCCTCCTGGGCAGGAGGCCTTCTACACAGCTGAGTCCACAACGCAGAGCACCAAGGGCAGAAGCTGAGGGCACCAGGCAGCTATCAAGGATGCTGGGAGGGCCAGAGTCTCCCCAGGTTCTGCAGCCACAGCTGGTGGGAGGTGCCACAGGGATGGCTGTTGGCAGACCCCTTCGTGAGCAGTTCTGGCCTAACTCTGGCTATCTTTTGGCTGTCATGGATGATCTTATACCAGGACAGTTGAGCTTATAGATGAAATAGACAACGCCCTAGGGGAAAGTGGCTGTTCAGGCTCATACGGGGGAAAATCAGGGAACATCGACAAGGACATGACAACCCTATTTGAGCCCAGATAAGGACTTGGGTCACAGAGCAGCAAGAACCCAGCCTGGGCTCTGCACAAAGGGCACAAAGGGAAGACCACGGCTTCACTGGCTCACCCTCGTGTTTATGGACCCATGTGCATACACTTCTGTGCACACCTGTGCATGTGTGTTTGTGCAATGGCTGATGTGCACAGCACATATCTGTGTGCATACGTGTCCCTGCACGGGTCTGTCTGTGTACGTGTGTGGCTGTGCGCACATGTGTGTTCATACATACAGCCGCACACATGGATATTCATTCACACAGTTGTGGAATCTGCACGCAAGTCCGTGTGCATGTGCTGGCCCCAGAGGCATCTGCACACAAGTGATTTATCACAATCCTGCCTTTGCTGAGTATCAGTTGCCAAGACAGTATTTTCCAGAGCAAACTCTTGATCTAATAATTCATCCTGGGGCAATGATCTAACCTTGAAATGAAACAGTTTCTAATTGATTTGTTTTTCATTTGACTAAAATTATGATCTCAGGGAAAAATTCTCTTCTATTTTAATTTTAAAACAAAACCTCAACTGCCTATTGCCCTGGGTTCGTAGCAGGGCCTTCTAGGATCAGTCTCCCCGGCACCTTGGCCTCATCACAACCGTCCACACCCTCATTTCTGTAGATGCCTGCATTCACTTCTTCTGGGTCTGCTTTTGCAAAATTTCCTCTCAACACAGTCTAAAGGAAAACTGACCATGGATAATTTAGCGGTTAGCAATTCTATTTTGTGAGGATGATTTCAACTGTTGTTATTTTTTAGAGAATTATTTTAAAAGGAATGTTTTCTGGGGGTGTTTTTTCCTTGCTGTGTCTTATTTTCCTTTTTTTTTTTTTTTTTTTT
>NW_004524607.1:11013248-11030372 GCF_000260255.1 Octodon degus
GGTTAAAGTCCAAGGAGGTGCCTTTGGGCATTCGAGCCCGGAGTAATGGTTAATTTTAGTGCCAGTTTGAAGGATAAACAAGAGAATGCCCGGGTTTCTCCTTACATCTCCTTTCTGGTGTGCCGATGGGGATGTTTATGGAAGACATAAGCGTTTGTACTGGGGACCCCAAAGCAGATGGCATCACCTGAGCTTAGAGCCAGCCCAGCACAAACAAGCCCAGTCCTTCTGCCCTCCTGACAGCTCACTGTGCATCCTGCCCTGGCGCAGGCCTCTGCTCACTGCCCCAAGGCGCAGGCCTCTGGGCCTCATGGAATGCATGCCTCTGGCTGCCCTGGGCCCAACTCATGGGCACAGGCAGTCCACCTCTGCCTCACAGTACATCTGCTTCTGCCACTGCTGTTCATCCTCTCTTTGGGGGACCCTCAGGACCCTCATATGCCCCATGAGATCAAGATGTCCCAGTCTCCAAGGGATGAAGCCAAATGCTAAAGTCAGTGCCCATTACTGTGACCTGGAAACGATTCTGGAATCCCAAGCATGGGGCTGGAGGTGTCTTGGGCACTGTGGCCTGGACATCAGTTCTCCAGTGGTCCCCATGTCCAAAGCCACCCTTGGCAGCTGTTGATTCGTGCAAGGACCTTGACAGGATGCAGGATTCTGTGTCTCTCACCCACCCTGAGCCAGGCTCCCCTTATGCTCCAAGCATGCCAGCCCAGACTAGAGCACTGGGCAGGAGGAGCAGCAGCCACCTATGGTCACACTGCATATGAAGCTATCACCTTGGACACCCCACCCCTCATGCCCATCACCAGCCCTGCGCACAAAGCTATGCAGAGCAGCTGGCTCCCCTGGGCCCCTTCCACACTTCCTCACTTAACCTGAACTAATAATGACAAGAGCTATAGGGTTCCCTGGCAGTTTCTTTCTCTCCATCTCTCCTTTAGCAGCTCAGTAGCCTACAGTGAGGTCTTGTGCCAGGGCTGAGACCAGAGAGCTTAGGGGACACCATCTGTGAGAGAGGGGGAAGCCCGGGAGCTCTCTGTCCCAAGAATGTGGCTTCTCTGTCTGTGTCTCCACTGCCCCTGACTTCCAACCCCTTCCCCAGGGTAAGGACTTGGATTCTAGGCCCATCTGCAAAAAGCCTGGGGACTGAGGCCACATGCTCTGGTGCAGGAATTACCACAAATCAAAGAGATTCCTTTCCAACCACTGCCCTCCCTATTAGTGTAAGCTCAAGTCAGGCGCTCTCTTTATTTATTCATTTATTTTCTTTCTTTCCTGGTATAAGGATTAAACACAAGGCCTTGACATTGAGTTATAGCCTTCTTCCTTTTCTAAGTTTTATTTTTTGAGACAGGGTCTCCCTAAGTTGCCAATTATGCAGGCTTTGCCTGAACTTGCAATTCTCCTGCCTCGGCCTTCCAGAATCTGGGATCTCAGGTGTGCACTACCATGCCCAGCTGAGTGGATCTTTTTGGTTCCCTCCTATCCCCACTGCTGAAGCCCAGAGCTCTGCATGCCACAGACCCCAGGAGGCCTGCAGGAGGAGAGGCTCACCCCTCACACCATGCCCACAGCTGGGGCTTGTGTCCACAGCACCTCCTACACCGCTAGCTGCCTACACAGTGATCCTGCTAGACAGGGTGGAGCCTCTCCCTCCATAGAGACTCTACAAGGCCCTCAAAAGACCCCAAGGCATCCACTTTTGCCCTGCCAGAAACAAAGCAACACTTTACCCCTTTGGCTGCTCATCTTCTTGGGGTGGATGATACCACAAGACCCAGGCCTCCCTCCCTTTGCAATGGAGTTGTAGTCTGCACTGTGGAGGTTTTCAGGCTCAGTGTGGTACAGTACAAGGTCTCAAGGGCTGAGTAAGAAGAGGAGCTCTTGCCTGTCTCCTGCTCTGGAGTCCCCAGATTGTTCCTGCAGAGACTGGTAAGTCCCCTATGAAGACCCCAGTCTGCATCCTTGAAAGCCCTCCTGTGGGCAGCCTTGATTTTGCCCAAAGACCTGGACAAGTATTTGGAGGAGAAGGGGCCTGGGTCTGTCCTCTGTTAAGAGGTTGATTCCTGGGTCACAGCTGCCTGGAGAAGGAAGGGTGCATCCTGCTGCTATGGGGTGCAGACACTGACAGCGGAGAATGCCAGCTCGTGGGAGACTGAGGCAGGGAGCTCCACCCTCCACCTATGTAAGTAGAGACACAGGGGCTCAGAGAGGCCATGGAGCCTGCCCAGGGCCACCCAGCAGCAACAGCAGCAGTGGGAAGCCAATTCCCCTGGCTCCAGCTGCCACAGCCCAGCATTCAGCCCGACCTGGTTTCTGCAGACCTCTAGAGCTGGTTTTCCTCTAAGAGTTAAACAAATGTTTCTCTCTCAGAATGAAATGCCACACAGTCATCTGCCATGGTCCAGCCCCCAACCAAAAGTGCCCACGGGTTGTCGGGAGTGAGCCCAGACCAGGGGAGCAAGTATACTCGCCTCATTCAGAAACCCAGGATAGTTCCACCTCTGCCCTGGCAATCTGTGTTGGACCAGAGTGCCCTGCAGGCAGCTGTCCCATGAGGGAGACTAAGAAAGGTGTCCACCAGTTGCTCTGGCTGCTTGTATACCCAGACCTGGCCACTAGCAAGAGGAACTGAGGTGGCCTGCAGCCTGGGCGGCAGCCAAAGTCAATAGAAGCCACATGAGAGGAAGGCAAGGGTGTGGGATGTTTGACCTGTAGGAGGGCTCTGGGGAGAGCACTCTGCTGTCCCACAGTGGGCCAGGGGAAGGTGTGCCTCTGGCCTGTGAGGAACACCAGACAGCCCAGTCCCCACTCCAAGCAGAGCCGGCTCCTTTCTGTTCAGAGTGAGGTTTCCCAAAGTTCGCAAAAGGCTTCACACCCACACAGAGCACGGAGGGCACAGCCGCATTAGCAGCCCCCTGGGGCACGCACATGGAGCTGCTCGAGGAGGACGTGCTGCAGTTTGTGACATCATTGTCTTCCTTCGGCCCGTGTAGCTCACATTGTCTAGCTTTCCTAGACAATGTTGCTTTTTAATTATTTTTTTTTATTTTTACATTTTTTAAAAGACAGGGCCTCGTTTTGGAGCCCAAGCCTTGTGTTATCTACTCCTGCCTCAGCTTCCCCAATGCTAGGCCTACAGGCCTGTACCACACTTTCCTCTTCCTTCTCATTTTTGGCAGTATTCAGGCTGGAGCCCAGGACCTCCGCACTGAGCCGCATCTTCAGCCCTTTTTCATTTTCTGTTCTGAGACACAGTCTTTCTGGATTGTGCAATCTGGGCGGATACTCATAATCCTTTACCTCAACCTGACAGAGTGCTGGCGTTATAATAGCGCACCACCATTCCAGCTTCCTACTTCATAACTTCTAACAAACTGAATCACACCTCTGACTTCTGCACCTGGACCCCAGCTGCTTGGATCCTTTAGCAGGTGGTCAGCGCTGTGCCCTTCAGCTTCCTCTGAGGGGTGAACACCCACGGGCAGTTCCTGCTGTTGTGCGGTGCTTTGGGGTTGTGCCTCCCCTTTTGGCTTCCTGAATAACAGATCCATGAACCTCTCACCAGATCCCCATGTCCACCATGAGCAGATTTATCTGAGACAGATGAGGGTGCAGCTGGTAATCCAGGGCCCTCATGCCAACAGTGCCAGAGGCAGATCCCTCCTGCCCCTTCCAGACCCTCTGCGTGGTCAGTGACCTTCTTCAGAAAAGCAGCGATAGCGGTCTTAGCCTGCCCCTTCCCAACTAGAATGGGGCCAAGTGTGGGCTCAGACCAGGCTCCTCCCAGACTGTCACATGTCTGTCTTGGACAAAAACAAGGGCTTTGCCGTGTGGATTCCTACAAATGCCCCATGATGGTTAGAGACCTCCTTCCGGTTGGATGCACAGGCGCAGCTGCTCCTGCTCTGTAGTTTGTTTTCTCACTCCTTTTATGGTGGCTTTTCATGTACCAGAGCTTGTGAGGGCCGGCCAGATAGCTTAGCAGATTAAAGCGCCTGCTTAGGCAGATGCAGGGACCAGGGTTTGATCCCTGGCATGCAGTGCCAGCCCCACTCCCCGGACAAGCTGAGACCCGATTGAGAATGGGCGTGGTGGTGCATGCCCGTAATCTCAGAGCTTTGTAGGCTGAAAACAGGAGGATCACTGCAAGTCTGATCTGTGTAGTGAGACCCTGTAGACCTTATACTAAATACATAGAAAAAGCAGAGCTTGTGAATGTATTACAAACTGTTCATCTCTACCTTTATGACTATTACCTTTGTACATTGTCTAAGAAATCCATCCTTAACTCAGAGCTATAAAAGTATTCTACTAAATTCTCTTGTAGGTTAAGTTTTGTTTTCAGACCCACCTAACCTTGCTGTCTGGGCCACATTGCATGAAGAAGGATTGTCTTGGGCTGCATATAAAATAAACCATAATTATTTGTAGCAACATTTCCTTTCTTTTTAAATATTTTCTTATAACTTTTTTTTTTTGAAAGAGGAGAAGTGTCTTGGGGCCACAAGTTGGACACCCCTGCTTGAGGTTTGCCCAAGGTAAGGCAGCCACAGTTTTCTCTGGCTATGTAGAGACCCAGAGTCCTAAAACCACGGACCCAAAACTCTCCATGTCCCCTCCCCACCCATATGGGGACTTACCTCAGTGTCACCAGTGGGTCCTCTGTCCATGTCTGGGTTCTTTGCTTTTCAATACAAATTTCAGAATCAGTTTGTCATAATCCACCCCTCACAAAAGGACAGACTAGAAATTTGGGTGGGGATGTATGAAACCCAGTGCTTTGATGGAGAGCTGTTGTTTTGGCCACAGGCACCTGGAGGGACAGAAATATTTATTGCTTCATGTATCTGGATCTTGTTGAGATTCAATTTCCTTTATAAAAATCTCACACACGTTTTGTTTGCTCTGTGCACTTAATATTTTCAAGCTTTCATGAATGACGTCTTTTCCAAGTTTCAGTTTTTATCATTGACACATAGAAAAGCAATTGATCTTGCATATGGATTTCTTTGTATCCAGGTAGTTTCCTGGATCCCTTATTAGTTTGCAAGATCTATCTTGTGTCCAGCCTTCACACACAGAACAACATCCTCTGTGACCCTCTGTGTTACTTCTGCCCTCCAGTCCTGGTACCTCTCCCACTCCTTTCTGGCCAATAGCTGGGACTCAACCCCTCAGAGGTGGTGTGCCAGACGGCTCAGGCTCCAGCCTCAGGGTGGAGCTTTGGTCGGCTGTGGGGTTTGTCAAACCTTTTGTCAAATTTGGAAGTCTCTGCTCCTAGTGGAGCTATCTTTCCTGAATGGGCATTACGTTTTATGCTTTTTATCTTCTATTGAAATGAGCCTAAGATATTGCTAGGAAGGATTAAATTAAGTTATTGGTGGCATTCAACCACTTTTTGTTCTAGAATAAACTTAACTTGGTCACAATGAATAACCCCTCATTGGTGTCTTTGGGGAATTGTCATCTTCCTTCCGGGCCCTGTTGGTGACGGGTTCGGTCATCAAGGACTGAATACTTCTTATAATGCTGTGGGAAGTATTTCCTGTTTGGCTGCTTGCTGTAAGAATTAAGGGTAGCATTAGGTTTCTCGAGCATATTGATAAAAATTTCCATTGAAAGCATGTGAACCTAGGGTTTTCTTCATAGGAAGATTTTTCATTTTAAACACAGAAGAGCCAGTCTTGATGGCCACTCTCCTGCGTGGCTTCTGAGGCTCTGAGCCAAGGTGCTCACTGTGATGACCTCAGTAGCCAGGCAGCTCCGCCCCAGGGTGGCACAGGTAGCTGGGTCAAGGGTCAGCTGGCGGCACAGGTCAGATCCGCATCTTTACTACCTTGATGCCGATAGCTGAATGCTGCCAAAGCTACCTCCAGCACCAGTGCACCACAGATATTCAGCCACCCCAGGAAAGAACAGACCGCAGATTCAAGCCTCGCAGTGAGTGAGTGACAGGGGCAGGTGGAGCGGAGCCCACACCAGGCTGCATCTGGAAACAGGCAGCTCTAAGAGAGCTGAGGGCGACAGGAGCCAGCAGGTGTGAAAGCAAGGGGCCCACGCGCCACTGCTGTGTCCTGGGCATGGCTGCGCCTCACATCCTGTGCATTTTCACTTGGGACGTTCACACCATCCACTGTGTCACCCCCAGTGAAAAGTGACCTACACACAGCCAAAAATGAGGGCAGGGCAGGCTGCACTGCCCAGTTCCCACTCATGCTGGCAGTGACCTCCTGGAGGATTCTCTGGTGCCCACAGCAGCTCCAATCTTCTTAAACATGGTGAATCACTGTGTTCTTGGTTCACGAGAGAATTGTAGCAGTGTCAAGGACAGCCAGCTAGCTAGGGGACCTGTGACAAGCTCTGCCCATGGTGCCCAAGTACTTTGACCTGGGGCCACTCTGCCTCCCCGGTGATTCTCCGACTTTGTGTGCCCATTATGCAGATGGTTATCAATGGGCTGGGACAGGGACAGCAGTGCATCCTGCCCAGAGTGCAGCTCATGTGGCCCCCACCTGTCCCTTGGAATGCCTCGTCTGCTTTGTGGCTATGAGTGAACTCTGGCTCTACTGTTATCTTCTCCTTGTATTTTCTGCCTCTGAAAGTGTCCTGGGGTTGGGAGTGTGGATCAATGGTGAGCATTTGCTAATCATGTGTGAGGCTCTGGGTTCCAAACCAGCACCTTGAAAAAAAAAAAAAAAACACACACACACACAGAGAGAGGATTTCCTAGAGTGTCTCTCCCTGTCCTGGTCTTCTTTATTTACTGTGGTCCCAGCATTGCTTTTTAATCATCCATTTGCATATTTTCCATGTAACTATAGCATCGCTTCCATGTCTAGCTGTTGCAGATCTTATGCCTATTTGATTTGTCATTTTGTCTTGCCTATGGGTTCCCAGAGCACAAAAGTTTTGCATTTTGATTTAGATAAATGTTTATCTTGATCTACTAAACTTAGGAAAACACAGAAGCAAAACTCATTCATTTCTGTCAAGTTTTAACTTTCCTAGCAGCCTGGTGATGCCAAGATTGGCTCAGCCTTGTCTAGGCAGGAACTCACGGGGATTGTTGGTCTCTAGGGATCTTAACTTTCCCATCTGTAAAATGGAAATCAACACCCCAGCTTTCAAGGCTGGGCTCAGACTCCTAGAGACTAGGTAAGCAAACTTCCCCTTTCCAATGTAGCTCCCTGGCTGGGCTGCCTCCACGGCAGCCTGGTCCTTCAGCCTTCCCGGACCTCATCTGCCTTCTGTGGAGAGATTCTGATTCTCACCAAAGCACATCAGGATTTGCTAGAGGTATGGATGCCCCAGAATCTATATTCTTATTAGTTCCTGGTTACGTGAGGCTGCAGTCTGATGCCAGCAGATGGAGGGGGGGACTCAGGCTGGGGGAGGGCAGGGCAAGGATGGTTCCCAGGGCAGGTGGGCTGTGTCCACAGACCAACATGGTCAGCTGGGCAGATCAGTGCAGCCTCAGAGGCAGCAGTAAAAGATGGGGCATGGGTTTCAAGAAGAAAAGATACTCTGGAGTCACCTTGTAGAGAGGCAGAGAAACTGAAGCAGAGCCAGGGCCAGAGAGGCCTGGGGTGAGACGCCTAATCTGAGCTGGGCTATGTCCAGTCACATGGAGAGAGAACCACAGTGGGTTCCAGGCCATGCTCTTCACTTGCTGCCTCAGAGCACTTTCCCAGCCTGCAGTGCCAGCTACCACAGCCACAGCAGTGCAGGGACCCAAGGCCTCCCTCTGGAGCCACTGAGGCAGAGCTTCCCCTGCCTCCGGGAGGGCTGAGAACATCCACCTCTGAGAACCATCACCCCACCCCTACCTACTCCTTTTCCCAGTGTCAGGCAGACCCTGGTTTCTCTGCTGACTGCCCAGTGGGACTAGAGTATCTTTCTAGGACCTGACTGACATCAGGAGGAAAGAAAGAAATGGAACAAGGTCTTGCAGGGCCAGGTGGCCCTCCTAGTGCTGACAGCCTGGTCCCATGTCATCTGGAGGCGACAAGCACACGTCACTCTAGGGGCTCAACAGGCCCCTGCCTTGGCCAACAGGCACCAGCAGCACCTTCATGTGTGTCTGGGATTGATGTGCTCCCAGTAACCCACTTCTGCAGCTGGAAGCTCAAGGGGCCTCTGCTGGCTGTGGGCCTCACAGCTTCTGCTGCTCAGTGACTAGTAGACCGCTATGCCTGTTTTCACCAAGCAAGCCCTACCAGGGCTTGGGGGGCACCATCCAGACTGTCCTCTCTGAGAGTGGGCAGTCACATGCCATGTATCATTATTGCCCTCAAACCTCATGTCACAAAGCTGAGACTTGGAAAAGGGCCCCTGAAGAGCAGCGGCTTTAGAGGGCGGGACATTCCTGGACAAGAGCAGACAGGAGAACGCAAAGTAACTGCTCCTGTGGAATTCCGGATGTGGCTCAGGCACAGGCCCGGTCTTGCAGGGCCAGGCGGCCCCTCCCGGTGCTGACAACCTGTCCCCGGGCAGCCTCTACAGGCTGCAGGTGGCCTGTCACAGGCGGAAGATCGGGGCTCCCCCAGGGCTGAGGAGATGGATAGCATTCCTGGGACCCGCCCAGCCCTGCACGCCCATTCCCCAAGAATAGACAGGCTACCCAGGCACGGGCGCTGAACTCACAGAAGTGTCCACAAAGCCCAAGGCTGGCCCAGGCTGGTGACAGGGACCGCAGCGCCCCGTGTGCTGGCAGGCAAGACACCTACACAAACAGTAACACAAAGGCCACTCTCTCTGTACACCAGCCATGTGCCAGCCCTCAGCGGGCACTTTATGACACGTTATCTCAGCTGAGCCCCACAACAACCTGGCCAGGTGGGAATTTCACTCCCTCTACACAGATAAGGAAACACAGCTCAGAGAAGCGGAGGCCGCCAAGGTCATGCAGGTTATAAAGCGGCTGATTCTGGATCCCACCCAGGCCCACCTGGACACAGAGCCCACCTGGGCGTTCACCACACACTCCTATTAAATATGTGATAAATAGACTCTTTGTTTAAAGAAGACTTTCAGGAAGCCATGCAGCAATGCAGGCTCCAGGTAGAGAATAGAGGCAGATGGGGCGCTGGCTGGCGCAATTCCCACCACACGGCCAAGAGGCCAGGCCCGCAGGGCAGGGGCAGGGACAGCCAAGGGAGCTGGCCACTAGTAGTACTGTGAACCAGAAGTAGCCGGGTGTGCTCGCAGAACCCACAGGAGGCCACCCTTGCTGGGGCACAGGGCCTCAGGCGCTGACCAGGCTCAGGCCACACAGCTCTCTCCCATCATCTCCCTCCCAGTCACCCCCTTCCACAGATTCTGCAGAGGCCACAGAGGGTAATGGCGAGCAAAGGCCACCTGTGGCTGCATGAACATGGAACCTCAGCTTCCAAGCAGCCCCCAGGATCCTGGGCTCCACTCTGTGCCTGACCCTCACAAGCCCAGCCAACCACGGAGCAACCGCCCAAAGACAAGGACCCTCAAGCCTCCAAGGTAGACATCCTGGTCACCGGCAGGGATTGGGGAGCCAAGCTTCCTGGACAGAGACCAAGCCATACTTGGCACCAGACAAGGGCAGGAGCTTATCATAAAAGATAGGTGGGGGTGGGATTGACCTCAGGAGCGAACAGTCATAGTCACAGCACCATAGCGGATGCTACTGACAAAGAACAGAGAGCTATTGGGTGCAGAATTCAACCAAGAGAAAAGACTCAGGCTGGGGTACAGCTCAGTGGTAGACACTTGTCCAGCACCCGCAAGGCCTGGGTTCCATCCCCAGCACCATGGAGGAAGAGAGGGAGGGAGGCAGAGAAGAAGGGGAGAGAAGCTCAGCGGAAGGTAGACAAGGTCTGAACAATAAAGCTGAAGAAATCTTTCAGAAAGCAGAGCTCCAAGGCACAGCGATAGAAAATTGAAGAGAAAAGATTTTATGAACTGAGGTCAGGAGGCCCAGTCAGAGTACAAATGGGAGTTGGGGTGAGGGGGAGAAGAACAGAGAAAATGAAGAGAAGAAAATTATTTTTAAAATTTCAAGAAATTTTCCAGAGCTGAAGGACACGCAGGGGTGGAGGAGCACTCCAGGGGTAGAGGGGCGCAGGGCCCAGCTGTGACCAAAGCACCAGTGTTCATATCTCAGAGCCACAGATGAGCAGCAGCCCAGAGACGTGGTCTCCTGCAAAGGATGCCTAGTGACTGGCTTTAGCGCTGTCAGCAGGGCTGGGCAAAGCTCCCAGCCTGGGCTTCATCCAGCTGGGTTTATCACACCCTCTAGGGTACCTTCTCCTACTGGGCTCCTGGGGCCTTGTGCCTGGGGCTTGGAAACTGCTAAGGGCTGGGGACGTGGGAAGCAATTCCTATGCAGTGTGAGTGTGCATGTAGACACACATGCATGAGCACACGCGTGTGCCAATGGACACGTGGGAATACTGTGAACACACTCAACTTGCCTGCCTTTCAGCAGCTGTTAGTACAGTCCACACGAATGCTGTTCACTCCACAGACCCACTGTTCAGAGACCACGCCCAGGGCTCGGGCAGAGTTCTGCCATGCATAAGGAGGCACAGCTTTGCCTTCCTCTGCCCACTGTTTGGCTGAAGAAAAGTTCACTCACCACAGGGCACATGCATCTGAGAGAGCAGGGAGGAACTTGGTAGTGGACACCTCTTAGAAGAGGAACCCTGGTCATCAAGGCACTGTCAGGGATGCCTGAGACTCCTCCCTTGAGTAGGAACCACCAGGGCCTCTGCCATACATATGTCTCTCATCACCATCAAGGTGGCTTTCCCCAGCCAGGCCTCAGGGCCACCCCACCCCTCCAAGCCAAGGCTCAGGCCCTCTGCAAAACATGGGGCTCCTGCTGCCCAAGTGTCTGCATATCCAGGAAGCTGCTTCACACAGTGCTTCCCAGGCAGGGTCTGTGTGCCCTGACATGTCTGTGCAGTTCTTCCCTAGAAAGCAGACATCGGGTTGCATGTAGACAAGTGCATGGGTCCCCTGTGGGATGAGCACTGGGGACCCAAGGGGACAGGTACTCGAGAACCTGCATGACAGGCACATCAGGAGCTTTCCTGGAAGCCAACAACTTCACTACAGTGGAAGAGTAGCTTTAGCCTGGGAGCCAGGGCTGGCCCATGGAAGAGGCTCAGCCCCAGAAGGTGTCAGACGCCACTGGACACAGCTGGCCCCTCCAACCACGTTCTGTCCACCCAGAAGGCAGGGAGCCTATGCACACCAGGACTTAACCTGGCTCCAGCCTCCCCTCCACCCCCCATCCAGCCACCAAGCCTGGGACTAAGGTACAGGATTCCCAAAGAGTAGACAGCCAGCCCTCAACAAGTTGCCCAGGCCCCTCTCCACTCCTTTCTTAATGGTTAACTGGTATAATAAAAACAGGCGATAATGAGCTTTTTGACTCCTTATCAGCCTCTCAGCCAAGGAGGCTGTGAAGGCGCTGAGCGTCCCTCTCAGCCCCAATGGCCGACCACCCTTTCATCTGCAGCCAAGCTGTTCTAAAAAGAGCTTTTTCCCCCCTCAAACCAAACGCTCTCTGCCAGTGCAAATTTTGCAGTAAAAATAGAAAAGGAAATTCTTAACCCGCTGTCTCATGTGTGACCAGTGGTTCTGCAGGGGGGACAGCAGTCCCAGGAATGCACTCCCCCTCCCTGGGCCTCCAGGCCTTCCCCAGAGCTAGGGAAAGCAGTGCGGCACCACGGGGGCCCTTTGTGCTCTGCCACCAGCCAGCCACAGCTCTGTTGTGGGGATGGAGACTCCTGGACTGCCCAGTTCCTACACTGTGATCTGCATCTGGGCTGTGGATGACGCCCTCTCCGAGATTCAGATCCTGAGGTTTCACTTCCTTCAGACCTCGGGTACTTGTGCCCAGGGCCAGCCTGACAGCAGAGGCCCTGTTGCCCACCTGAGGCAGTGTCCACAGCCATTGGGAAGACAAGGAGCCCAGCAGTTCAGCTTGGAGCATCTGGCATGGGACCAACTGCCCCGTGTCCCTAGGGGCCTGGACCTCTGGTCCCTCAGCCAGTGTGGGAACTCAGCAAAGCACAGTCTGGAAAAACAGTCCCAGTTGAGGCTTCTGGAAGTTAAGGGTCTGGGCTCTATGACCCGAAGACGGAGTGAGAAAGAAATGAATGAGGGAGCTGGCACAAGGCCACTCTTCTCTCAGGCAAAAGGAATGAGAGGCACCTGGGGATGGTGGCAGGCCTCGGCCACCCTCCACCTTGGAAGGCTTCCCTCAGGACGCACGTTACCCAGCCGCCTTCTCAGGACGCATTTTCTCTCAAGATAACTCTGAGCTCCTGGAGTCTTGCCACAGATCTCCCGCCAGCCACTCCACTCTGTGGTGTTTCCACACCTTCCCCTTCCTCTCTGGCCTGTAGTCAGCTGGGATGCACTGGGCTAGGCCAGAGGCACACAGACACACTGTTCTGCTCCATGCACTCGCCACCCCCTGTCCCCTCCAGTGGGCAGCTTCTGCCAGTGCTGGGGTCCCACAGGGCATGGACGATGGAGACAAAAACTTGCAGTCGGGGAGAGAAAGGCACAGAATCAAGGTACTCCAAGAGCAAGCTTACGCTCCTCTCAGTGCCCGTGCCCTGACCACGCCCAGACACTGCAGCTAGGGCAAGGGAGAGGCCAGCTTCAGCACAGAGCAGGGGTGGTGCCTGACCCAAGTGGGCTGTCCTTCTGCTGGTGGAGCACAGTACAGGGTGGGGAAGGCCAGAGTGAGAGGGACACACCACCCTCTAGCTCTGTCCAGAGCTGCTGTTTTGGGGGGACCAGGATATCAGTTCAGTTTCACCAGTGGGCACACAGGACTTCTGTGGTCTCCTGTGAAGCTTGGTCAGCTGGACTAGATGCTGCACAACCACTGCACAGACCTGGATAACATTGATGAGCCGGGCATGATGTCGCATGCCTGTAATCCCAGCATTTGGGAGGCTGAGGCAGGAGGATCATTTCAGTCCGAGATCAGCTTGGACTACAGAGTAAGCTCAAGGCCAGCCTGAGCTGCACAGTGAGGCACTGTCTCAAAAGCACATTTAAAAAAAAAAGCATTCATGAGTGTGGCCTGGTCTACAGGACACCACGTAGTGTCAGTCCCCAGAAGCCTTGATGACCTGGTAAGACTGAGCACATAGTGGAACAAACAGATTGGAGGATGCCAAACTTGGCGGCAGCCCCCATGGTCCCCACAGACCTGGACATCACCCAGCCCTTAACCTAGATCCGAGCCCAGAGCTGGCTGCCAACAGCCCACATACCCCTGATCCAGGGTCTGTGTCCGCTTAGGAAGGTTCAACCATGCTATGGCACAGGGGTGGCCAAAAGTTGGCCTCTGAGCCCAAGACAGCCAGTGTGTGGCCAGAGAATGGGCTTCCCACTCACAGCCCTGTGCCTGGAGCTGCCGGAGATCCACCAAGGTGTTTGCCTGGGAGGTTATCAGTAGCACGGGGTTCCTTGGAGACTTCCAACATGTATCTCTTCCTTTCTGACACCTAGCTATTTTC
The DNA here is from genome assembly GCF_000260255.1 of Octodon degus. NCBI lineage: Eukaryota > Metazoa > Chordata > Mammalia > Rodentia > Octodontidae > Octodon > Octodon degus. The sequence goes on from NW_004524607.1 coordinate 11,026,778, forward strand.
ATGATACTCTACTGCTCTTCTAGAGCTTTCCAGGCCTCCCAGTACCTGCCAACCAGATTCCAGTCTTCTCAGAGGAAGTGGCTTTGAAATAAGACCAGACAGAGGACAAGCAGTCCAAGTGTGGGGACCAGGGAGCCAAACCCCTAGGAGTGTGTGTGGCCGAGTGACAGGAGATGTGCCGTCCTCCATCCCTGGGGTCCTCCCATCATGGAGGACAGGACAGCTAGCCATGGGCAGCAGGGCTCTAAAGGGACTTTAGGGCTGTGGAAACCCAGGGAGGCAGGAGCTGCCCAGGCTGCTAAGTCTGCGCCTGCAGGTGGGCTGGGACCTGGCTGAGGCCTGCAGCCTTGCAGGAAGAATCTCGCTTTTATTTCTAGCTGGAAATGAGAGAGGGAGTTTGGGACAGGAGGCAGGGCCAAAGGGCTCCCCACTGCACACAGGGCAGGGGAGGAAGGAAGCACAGACAGGAGGCAGCTTGCCGGAGGTGGAGGGAGGTAGCCTGGCCAGACACCCGCTGCGCGAGCTGGGACATGCCAGCCGTCAGCCCACTCCCCGCGTGCCCCCATCACTGCCGCCAGCCTAGCCCACCCCCCTCTTGATGCGTCCCAGGAATTCCTGGCTTCACATCCGCCCTGCACCATCTGGCAGCTGTCTTCCCTGCAGGTCGGGGCAGGACCCCCAGGGAGAAGGGGTCCTTGTCTCCTGTCTGTTTTGAAGCCAGCTCAGTGCTCAAGCTGTGGGGACACAAGAACACCACAGAGTGGAGGCCTGAGACACTAGGCCTGCCCCCAGGGGACAGTGGGTCAGTGAGAGATGGAGCATATATCAATTCTCCTGATAAGAGTGGAAGGCACTTAGGGTCTGGAATCTAAGGACCTGTGTGGCCTCGGCAAGTTTGTTCCTCCCTGAGCCTCACTTTTCTTGTCAGAGCAATGGACCCACTAGCCTGTTATGGGGACACCTCATCAAACACAGCAGGCGCAGGTGTGCCCAGAGGCTATAAAAGGATGGGTGGGTGAGTGGTTAAATGAGTAGATGGATGGGTGGAGGGGTGAATGGGTGAGTTGGGATGGGGTAAGTGGGGAGTCAGTAGATGGGTGGATGGATGCATGAGTGGGTGGGGGTGTGGACAGATGGGTAGCTGGATGGGGCAGTACAGATGGAATGAAATCAAAAGACAGATGGTAGCATTTCCTGTGTACCTACTATGTATTTGCCCTATAGAGGCACCAGAGGAAGTCTATGGAGGCTGTCAACTCTCCAGAAGAGAGCTGAGGGTGGAGTGCAGGGATTTCTGCCACTAATAATTGCTTGCGTGCTCACCCATTGCTGGAGCCAACTTGACAGAAGAGCCCTTACCCTTTTGTACTGGGGCAGATGCAGTGATGAGCCTGGCAGGGCCCTTGGGAGATCAGACTGTGGTCTGGGTGCAGGAGAGAAGGACAGGGTAGGGCCTGAGCCTCGCTAGCCCTGGTCCCGCTCCATGTCCCTCCCCATGTGGGCCCTAGGTCAGCTCACAGTGGACGCTTCCATACCAAGCCTCGTGAAGACCTCCATGGCTGAGCATTTGACTTGCATGATTCACTTTCCGAGACACAGAGTGTACCACACGCCAACTGTCGTCAGGAGGTGACACAGCTCAGGGTGGGCTCTAAGCAGAGGCTGAAGTCCAGAGCTGCCCTGGCCTTGCCATGCACTGCATTTTCTCAGAGGACCCTACTCCATCTGTACGCATGGTCCAGCTCCTGTCCCTTATATCTCAGCCTTCAGTGAAGATCTGATCTTGCACCACAGGACAGCTTGCCAGCAGGAAAGTCCAAATCGCCTACCAGGGAGAGGTTTCGCTTGTCCAGCTCATCACTGGCCATCAGCCTTGTGTTCTTTGGACTAGGTCGGTCAGCTGCCAAAGCACAGGGGCCAGCTGAGCACCTCTTCCCCTCACCCTGTATCATGAATCATCACAGAGCCACAGCCAGATCTGAGGTGACCAGAAATGCCTCCCAAAGAATCAGAGAGAGCCTCCTGCCCATCCTACTCCATGTACCCCCACCACCATCCAACTACCTTCCCCAGGCTTCTCCAGGACCCGCCAGCCCTCACATCCTTACACTTCACAGGCTCCCTGGCCAAGATTACCATGCTACCCATGATGGGAGCCACTCAACATAGGTGGCTATTGAAACTTAAATGGATTAAAACTCAAAACGATGAGGACCTCTGGTGTTTGAGGTGCTCTGCTGGACAGCTCACTCTCACCCAGAACTTCCATGGTGGCCAGAAGGTTTACTGAATGGACTGCACTGGCCCGGAATGTTCTCCCCCTCCTTGACGGCCTCCTCCTTGCTGCCTCTCTGATCAGCCAAGTATTTTGACTGCAGTGCCTTGGATTTTTATTTAGCTGGGGTCCAATGCTCCACATCCCAGGTGCTGCATATGAGGCATCCTGCTTGTCTGTCCCCAAAGCTTGGCCTAGCACTGGCTATGCACACATCTGTGGGAACAGGAAGGGACCATGCTGTCTGGCAGTCTGTGGAAAGGCATTGAGCTTTGGACTCAGAACTCAGCTAGGAAGTTGCCTTTGACTGGATCTGGGCCCACCATGGCTTCCCCCAGTTGTGCCCAGAGCCCTGGCCTCTCTGCTTTCTGGAGGTAGCCCTGCCCTGGCCACACTCAGTGCTTTAACCTTCAATGAGCTGTCCTTCTCAGCCATGCCTGGGCCTGCATGGGACCATGCCTGACCTAGAATTCACTGCTCTGAGCCTCAGTTTCATTCTCTGCAACATGGGCTAAGAATCCCAGGCTGGTTCGCAGGAGGACAGGAGGACCCATTGACCTGGGCAAAAGATGGCGAAGTAGGTGCAGTCCCTGTACCTGGGGAGGGGATGTCACTGTCACAGGATGGACACCAGCCCCCTCACTGCTCTTGGGGAGGACAATGTATGCCTCCTTGGGGAGGCTGGGCAACAGAAGGGGCTGGCTACAGGCTCACAGCACAAGACAGAGTTTGGAACCAACTCGGCAAAAAAAACTGAGGGTTCAGGGGATCAGAAGCAGGTCAAGTAGGCCCCCACCCCAGGGGGCATGGGGTGAGAATAGAGCCCCCCCCCAAGACAAGCAATAGACCCTCCTCCTCCCCAGGCTCAGTAGAGGCCTCCCATGCACATACAAGGACCTGGGCCTGCACAGGTGCCAGCCCCCATGGACTCTCCCTCTACCAGTCTGGAGCCAAGGCTGTCAGCACGGTCAGAGGAAAATACACAGTCACCTGCTCTGGGCAGTTATTTTGTCTCCTGTGGCAGCAAGGGAGCCACTAAACCCTGGCAGAGCCCAGCACTCTCTTGCTAGCAATGTCACCTTGAGCAAGTAGCTTCTTGGAGCCTCAGCTTCTCATGTTTGAAATGGGGCAGCAACAGCACCTCATTCATTCAGTCCCCAGCAAAGGCCATCGACCTCTGGTGTGCAGCCTCCATCCTGACTAGAACTTGGGATTTCATGGATGCAAGACAACCTCACCTCAGGAAGACCTCAGGAAGAATCTGTCCTCTCTGCCGACTTCTCATGGATTCAAGACAACCTCACCTCAGGAAGACCTCAG
>NW_004524607.1:11030472-11036376 GCF_000260255.1 Octodon degus
TCCTCTCTGCCGACTTCTCATGGATTCAAGACAACCTCACCTCAGGAAGACCTCAGGAAGAATCTGTCCTCTCTGCCGACTTCTCATGGAGTTTGGGCTTGGCTGAGTGAGACCAGGCTTCAGAAGTTGGAATCCACCCCCCAGGGTGAGGTGTCAAGAGGAACATTAATCTCATCATGTGTAAGGGCTGCCTCTGGCAGTGACTGGGATTCTGTAAACTCACCAGCTACAGCCCCACAACTGAGTCTTGGTGGCTCTGTGAGATGAGAGAGAAAGACCAGAAGGCACACAAGCACACACACACACACACACACACACACACACACTCTCACACACTCACATACTCACACACTCACTCACACATGCTTCATCTCTGGCCATGTGACATCCTGCACTACCTTAGACTCTGCCCTGGAGAAGGCCATCAAGACGTGGCCCCTCGACCTTGGACCTGCAGAACCACGAGCCAAAATAAACTTCTCTTTATAACTTACTGAGTGTGGTGTTAATGGCAACAGAAAACAATAATGCAAACACCAAGGTCTGGAGGGGAGGGGCTGACTGGGCTCCCCGGCCAGGATCCTCAGGGCAGTACTGAGCACCCCAGGCAAGAGTCTTCTGACCACACGCCAGCCCTGACTCTGATCTCATCCTGACCTCAGTCCTCTCCACGGTCTTATGGACCTCTGTAGGCAGCACAGTGTCCCCACAGCTGCAGGCCCTGGTCACAGAGAAGGCAGGCTTGGGTTTTGTGAACTGAGCCACCTCAGGACACTACCAGCAGTACTTCAGAAGAGACAGACAGGTCTGTCTCAGCGGCCCAGTGCAGCTCAGCCTCCTTTTCCCATGACTCCAAAATGACCAATGGGAGCTGAGGTGGCCCTCAGGCCACAGGTGACTCTTCTGTCACCACTGAGGCAAGAAATCCTTGAAAACTTTCAGGACATCAACTCTCATCTGTGAAATGAGCTCCATGCAGCACCATACAGGCCACAGCAGGACCTAGGTCAGCGGCTCCCTGTCCCTGTGCAGCCTGGGGTAGTGGCATACAGAACAGAGTGCTGGTGTGTGACTGGAGGAGCCAAGAGCTGGATACCTAGAAGACATAGCTACTCATGTCTCTGGCTGGTCCTGGTTCGATACAGTAAGAGGCCAATGACCCCCAGAACCACCCCCTCTCCTAGGAGGAGGGCTCATTGTCCAGCTGCCTGGCCAGGAAAGGGAGGAAGTCAGGTGGCTGGTGGTTCCTGCCAGGAGCCCCAGGTTCTCTTCAAGGTAAGGACCTGGAAGGAGGCCAGGGCTCGTGGGCTGGCAGCTGTCTCAGCCGTGGGCGGTCCTTGGGCGGTCCTGGAGTGGGTTGAGATAAGCATCTTTGGAAAGTGTGGCTCAGGAGGAAGTATCGGCAGTCACAGGACTTCCCGGAATTGGAGACGGAGATGTCCAGTGGTGCCTTCCACAAGTGCCAGCCTCAGACATGGGTTTCTGGCCCTGTGCTCCCTGACCCAGTAAGAGAGTCCCACTCCATGAGTGAGCTGGCCCCCAAGCTTGTGTCACCCTTCCTCCTCAGGGATGTGCCCCAAGTGGCCCCACACCCCACCACTGGCACACAGATTTCCCCTCTCTGAAAGGACACTGGTCACATTGACTTAGGGTCTGCCCAGCTTCGGTATGACCTCATCTTAACCAGTTACATCTTTGGCAATCCCATTTTCAAATATGGTTATATTCTGAGATCATGGAGGTTGGGCCTTCAACCCTTGAATTTGGGCGAAACTACTCTGCCCACATCAGTGGCCTTGGTACAGAGAAGGGACAGGACTTTCACATCCCAAGATCCTCAATCCATAAGACACTGGAAGATGGGTCAGAGAAGGGTTCTAGTCTGAATTCCTCCACAAATGATCTTCTGGTAAAGTCATTAGGCTAAACGGTTAAAGTAGGGCACAGTCCCAAAAAGGGGAACAGGAAAGTCGACAGCTGATGACCTCCAAGCTGAACATAGCTGATCACCAGTCACGTGAGGTTACTCTGAATGGCATTCAGGTTCCTGGTCCCACCAGGGGCAGGAATTCACATGGCCCCTTCCCATCTCCAGGTCCCATGGGTAATAATGACCTATGGAGTGTGGACCCACCCTGCTGCAGGTTAGGTCATTCCACCTCTCTGAGCAAGTTCTGGGCAGGACCTGGAAGGTCGAGTCTCACTAAGGTAAGAGCTGGGGCTGCCAAGAGCAGCCTTCCCTGAAAGGGGCACATTGTCCAGGGCCCCTGGCAGGATGAAGGTCAAGAAGAAGGGCTCATGTAGAATGGAGAGGCCATTGTGACTGCCTCCACCGTGCTACAGCCCAGCTCCTATGTGGCCATAAGAAGTTCCTGCTCACCATGGATCCCACACTGAACAGCTCCTCTTGCTCCACAGGGTCTCAGTGGAGCCGAGGTGGGCTCAGGCCTCCTGAGCTAGCAGAGACCATTACACCACCAATCACGGGAGGCTGCCTCAGTCCCATCCTGCACACCTCCTTCCCAGGTCAGAGCTTTGGCTGCTGGGTGAATGTCATGCATGACCTGGGCCACCTGTCAGAGTCTCGTGGAGCAGGTGAGGGTTTGTAAACTCTGCCTCAGAACCACATAACTAGGTGCAGGGACCAGGTGAGGGCACTGAGGCAGGAAAAGGGGCTGGCCCAGGGTCCCAGTTAAAAAGAGACATTCATAGCAAGCACAGTACATGCCTGTAATTATAGTACACCAGAAGACAGATGCAGAAGAATCTCAAGTTCAAATCCAGCCTGGGTAACTAAGCAGCCTAATGAGATGCTATCTCAAATTTTTGAAAAATTTAAAAGGACAAGAGATATAAATCAGTGCTAAGGCCCTGAGTTTAATACCTAGTAGTAGAGGGAAGAAGGGAGGGATAGAGAGAGAGAGGGAGCAGGAGAGGAAGAAGAAGGGGGTGAAGGAGAGAGAAAGGAGGAGAGAGGCACAAAGACCGAGAGACACCCACACAGCCTGGACACCACCTCCTTCCTGCTGCCCCTTAGAACACATCTGTGAGCTCAGGCAATAACCAAGGCCACAGAGAATTACCCAGAAAGCCTTGCACCTGTTGTTCCATAGGGAGGCCGGTGGTACATAGAGGGTACCTGCAAGCGTGAGATCCCTCTGAGAAGGAACTCGCTAAAAACACTGTCCACTGGCCTCAGCTTTTACCCCACCCTCCCCTCACCCACTCAGCTTGTTCTGTGCCTGTAAATCCCATGCACAGTCAATCTTCAGGGATGGCTGATGGGGTGAAACCAGGGCTATTTATAGTGACAAGGAGAGCAGGAAAGTGGCCAGCACTGAGACCAGCCCCAGCTCTGCTGGCCCTCCTATCACACATCTCTGGCTCAACAGTTCTCAGGGGCAGGTCCTGTGGCTGCTCCCCTTTACACGCACAGAGAAGCTCAGCAACTTCTCTGAGGTCACACAGCTGGCAGGAATCCCAGAGTAAGGGCTGAGCTTCAGGAAGAGGCCTGTGACCTATGATCCAATGGATCAGATCTACTAGGGCGGAGAGCAGGGGCATCCAGGGGACAGGGTATCCATGTGGGAGGATGAGGACCTTCTAGAAAGGGATGAAGTCTGCACAACAATGTGGATGTGCCAACCTCCTTGGTCTGAACACCTCAAATGGTGAATTTGTATCATATAGATTTTACTACAATGGAAAGATAAAGAAGATATTCCTGTACCCGTTGAGTGTCTGGGACCAAAGGCTAACATGAATCTGGGGCTGTTTCTTCACTTATTCATTCAACAACCACAAATTCTTTGCCCCTGGCCATTGCAGGGAGCCAGGAAGCCAGGGTTCTGGCCCTGGGAAGGCTGCACCCTCTGGGAGAGATGGAGGAGAGGAAAAGGCATCTGTAGAGATGAGCAGGAAGAACAGGCGAGGATGAGAATGAAATGAAGTTTGGTTCAGGGTCCATGTTTGGATGGGGCTTCTGAATGGGGCCAGGGAAAGACTTTTAGGAGGTGACAGGCCCCTGAGACCTGAGTGACAAGGAGCAAGTCCTGGACAGGTCTAGGAGGAGGATGTATCCAGAATAGGACACTGCTCAAGCTGTGTAAAGTTCCCAAGACAGTGGGTGTTTTGATGTGCAGCAATTGGGCTGGGGCAGGAGGGCTGGGGCTTGCTGCAGAGGAGGTGTGGAGGAAGGGCAGAGCAGCAGGCCAAGGCGGGGTCCACACAGGCTCACACTCACATGGGCACACACACTCACGCACCCTGCCATCAGTCAGGCAGCCGGCCTGGAGGACTCGCTCTGCACACTGCTGGCCAAGGCTATCTCCATACCGTCCTGTGGGACTGGGCAGCTCACAGTCAGGCAGAGGCTGGGTCTGTAAAGGATTCACTAGGTAAGTACTATCAGAACAGACTTCAAAATAAAGTACCCAGCTGTCCAGGAGGACAAATGGAGGCCTGCGGCAAGGCCATGATCAGTGTCCAGCCAGGCTGGCCAGGAGGGGTGACTGGGGCCTGAGCTGAGCAGGGGCACAGACCACAGACATAGACTGAAGCCCACAGGCTGTGCCGCGAAGGGTGTTCTCCACTGAATGTTCCCACCCGGATGGGGCAAGCCGACAAGGCTGTGCCTTCCGCCTCCTGCCCTACACTCTGAACCGCATCACAGGCCCCAGGGAGCCACTCTGGGCTGCACTTGGCAGGGCCTGGTCTTCTGCTGGAGCTGGCCTCCCTGAGCCTGGGCAGGCCCCAGTTGCACATGTGGGGAGGCCATGCGTCTGAGGGGCCCCAGGCTCCCAAAGGCTAAGCAAGCAAGAGAGGGGCCTCACCCAACCACCTGTTTGCCTTGGGGCTCCCTTTCCACAGCCATCTGTACCCCAATCTCCTCTCCTTTCAGCTTGGGCATAGAGCTCTGCCTTCTCTGAGTGGAACAGCAGGCTGGTCTGTCCCAGGGTAGAAGCTGGGGTACCACAGGTCCAGCACCAGTAAACAGGTGATGTTTACTGGTTTGGCTCTAATGAGCCAAAGACACCAGAACTCCAGCTGCTGCCACCCTTATCTCATCATGGAAGCATGTGGGGCTCCAGGGAGAGGAAGCCCGTAGCTCACCAGTGAGGCCTCAGTGCACAGAACACAACACTCAGCAGGTGGAGAAATTCAGAGGGTTTGACCTGCTCTGACTCTCACAATTGGCAAGGAGTACATGGTGTCTGAGGAGACTAGGACCTAAGGGGTATGGAGGGAGGGAGCAGGGGCTCCCTAGGGCTGTGCATTGGGCTGGGGTAGGCATCTGTAAGGCCTGATGGAGCCCCAGTCCAGGATGATCTCTCATCAGACCTCTGAGCTCTGCTTGCCTCACTTTGACCCGTGTGTATCTCCTAGCCCTCCACCCCATCTCCCAGACCCTCCCCACCTATCCATGAGTCCCAGGACAACAGGGGAAGTGCAGGAAAATGCTCAAAGTCCAGCCCTTAGGGAACAGGTATTGCCAGGCCTTCAGGGTCTGCTAATTCCTGCAGTGTAAACGTTTCCAGCCCAGAAGTCAAGAAGATGTGAAGCAGATGTGTACCACAGAGGGTAGTATAACACCCAGAGGTGGTTCACCCTACAGGTACATGTGGGTAACCTCAGCAACTCAGGAGGTCACACTGTGGCCCAGATCTCTGTGTTTCTGAGAGCAGCTGTGCCTGGTCCTTGCCTTGTGGTCTGAGTCACTTTCCCACCCAGCTACAGCACTGGGGGAATGAGACAGACTTTGGAGCCCAATAATTAGGAAGTGATACATTAAGGTACCCATTTATCCCTTGAAGAGTCAACTTTGTTGAAGTATAATCATTGGACAATAAACAGCACATACTTGATGTATAAAAATTGATGTCTGCCTGCAAACAGGTGCAGAGG
>NW_004524607.1:11036661-11039536 GCF_000260255.1 Octodon degus
GGCACGCCCCTCAGCCCCATGCTTTGAATTCACCAGAATGTCATAGGCATAGAATCGCACACCATCTTTGTTCCTGGCTAAGCCACACGGACTCTGTGGCTCCTCCCTTGGCTGGGGCGCCATTCCTAAGTGTGGACATCCTAGAATCCATTTGTGCTTCCACCTGTTGGACATTTGGGCTCTGTCTGATTTGGGACTATTTCAGATAAAGTTGCTAGGAGTGCCTGTGCTCAAGTCTCTGTATGAATACATGTTTTCATTTCTCCTGGGCAAGTGCTAGAAGTGAACTAGTCAGGTCCCACAGTAAGTGTACGTTTAGTTTTATTTTTAGCTCTTTGAGAAACTGCCAAGGTGTTTCCCAAAGTATTTTTAATTTTTAATTTTTTTTTGTACATTCCCATCAACAATGTAGGGAAGTTCCAGTCTCTCTGTTCCTCATCCCATTTAATATGGTCACTCTTAATTTTAACCATTTTTTAAATTTTTATTTATTTAGACATTTGACACAGGGTCTCGCTATGCAGCTTGGACTTGTAGTGATCTCCCCTGTCTCAGCCTCCCTAGGGCTGGGATTACAGGCACGTGCCACCACACCTGGTTTCAGGGCTGCCACAGTATGTGGTACTAGGGATCGAACTCGGGTCCTTGTGCTTGCCAAGGCAGGTGGCTTAGATATACGAGCTATCTTCCCAGCCAATTTTAACCATCCTAATACATGTGTATTAACATTTCAGTATGGCTTCTTTTTAATCTCCCTAATAACCAGAGATGTTGAACATTTTTCATATGATTATTTGCCATCTCTTCTCTTTATATATCCTCTTTTCTTTTTTCTTTTTTTCTTGCCTCAGTCTCTCAAAGTGATGGGACTATAGTCATTTCTTTTTCTTACGTTGTTATGTTTTAATTGCTGAGTTTCAAGAGAGTAGGTACTCCGAATGCAGGTTCTTTGCTACTAGAGCTTTGCACTGAGTTATATCCCTAGTCCTTGGTTTTTAATTTTTATTTTGAGACAGGTGTCACAGGTCAGTTTTTTGGTTTAAGTTTTTTGTTTTGTTTTGTTTTTTTGGTTACAGGAAATCAAGCTCAGGACCTTGTGCTTACCAGGAAGGCACTTATGCCACTGCGCTATCTCCCAGCCCAGGTCTCACTAGATCTTTAAATTATTGTCCAGGCTGGGCTTGAACCTGCCATCCTCCTACCTTAGCCTCCAAGAATGCTTGGATTACAGGTGTGCATCATAGCATCTGGCTATGATTTACAAGAATTTTGTACCAGGTTTTGACTTGTGGTGTTTTTGTTTTTGTTTTGGTACCAGGTATCAAACTCAGGACCTTGCGCTTGCCAGGCAGGTGCTTAAGCCTTTGAGCTATCTCCCTGGCCCCTGATTTGTGTTCTTATTCTCTCTCTCTCTCTCTCTCTCTCTCTCTCTCTCTCTCTCTCTCTCTCTCTCTCTCTCTTTTGGTGGAACCGGGGATTGAACTCAGATCCTTGCGTTTGCTAGTCAAGCGCTTATCCTACTGAGCCATCTCCCCGGCCCCTCTTATTCTCTTAATTTGAAGAGCAGATTTTATTTTTGAGGAAGTCACTTTATTAACTTTTTCTTTCTATGTATTGTGCTTTTGGTGTCATAGCTAAAAAAGTCTTTGCCTAAAAGTCCCAAAACTTTTTCTTCATTTTGTTTAGAAGCTTTATAGTTTGAAGTTTTGCTTTTAAGTCTGTAATCTATTTTGAGTTACTTTTTGCATATGGGACAATGAATGGATCAGAGTTCAGATAGATAATAGATAGAAGGCAATGATAGATGACAGGTTTAGACAGACAATAGATATAGAGGTAGATAAATTGATGATGACTGATCCACATCCAATTTTTCCCATATCATTTGTCCCAAAGGTGCCTGTCTGCACACTGTGGCCTTTGTCTTTCTCGATGGTCACACACGCAAGTCTGTTCTCTGGCCCTGCTCTCTCCCATGAACCTATCTCTCTATGTTGACACACTCTGCTGATTACTGCAGCTTTATGACAGCACACACCATCGGTCTTCCAGCTTTGCTGTTCTTTCCCAAGGTGGTTTGAGCTGGTCCAGGTCCTTGCGGTTCTGCCTGAGTTCAGCAAAGTCTTCCCCTGCGAGTGTGAGGTCCTTGGTGGAGGTAGCGCTCCTGAGATGGCTTCCTCAGCAGTGGGCTCTGCGTCCTCCCCTAGGTGCAGAGGCTCAGACACAGGACATTCACCTTATTCCTGTTGGTCTGTGGAGCCTGTAGAGATGGCTCCTCTCTAGTTCCTGACTGGATATTTATGTGTTTTCTCCTTTCTAATCAGTCTACAGGTTTCACAACTTTATTAATCTTGATTTATTTTATGCTGTTTTTCAGATTCCCATTTCATGAGCCCATGCTGATCTTTATTGTGCTTTCTCTTGCTTTCTTCACTTTCCACAGGCTCCCTTTCCAGTTTCTTGTTATAGAAGCTGAGGACTTGGCTCCTTTTTTTCTTAACATAAACACCCTGAGCAGGATCAGCCAACACTTCCTGTAAAGCAGGGTTCCCCAGTCCCCATACCACAGACTAGTGCCAGCTGAGACCACACATCAGGAGGTAAGCCAGTAGAGCTTCATCTGTATTCATTTGCAGGCACGCCCTCCTTACTTTTATCAGCACCTGAGCTCTGCATCTTGTCAAGAAAGCCAAACCCGACTATGAATTGCACACGTGAAAGATCTGAATTGTTCATGCCTGTAAGAATCTAAACTGTAATCCCAGCACTCAGGAGGCTGCAGCAGGAGGATTGTTGTGAGTTCAAGACCAGTCTGGGTTACAAAGTGAGCTCAAGGCCAGTCTGAACTGCATAGCAAGACCCTGTCTCAAAAAGA
>NW_004524607.1:11039986-11057363 GCF_000260255.1 Octodon degus
AAGAGGCCTAATAAGCTGAGGAGGTGGGGTTGTGATGCTAGCACTAGGGAATGTAATTATCATGTATCACACACATATATCAATAAGCAAAGAGCCCCTGCCCATTTGTGCAAAATTATCTTCCATAAAATTTGTCCCTAGTACCAAAAAATTTGGTACTGCTATAAAGGATCAGGGACTGAATATTTTATCCCTGTTTCTAGTGACAGTTTCTGTTGTAATGTTCATTTTGCTTGCTATTTGCAAGGACACCCCTGCTTATGTAGGACATCCTCCCAACCTTCCTTCTAAACTCAGTTGTGTCATTGAATCTAAGTGTGTCTCCTGGAGAGGTACAAGTTAGGTCTTGTTTTCCTTCAAGAAAGGTTGGCTGTTTCTGTTGTGATTGGACTTCAGTCCATTCACATTTATTACTAGTATTGATATGGTTAGAGCTGCCTGCCATTTTGATTATTTTTTTCCATATATCTCATCAGTTTCTCTTTTACCCCTTGCTTTTCTATTTAATCACAATTTTCTAGTGTATTATTTTAATTCCTTTGATTATTTTTTCTCTATCTATATATAGATATATATTAAGCATTTTTAGTCTTTGTTTAGCACTAATAATTTGCATCTTAACTTATCAAACATTACTTCCTATTTATACTAATTTATTTCCAGTAAAATATATAAATTTTACTTTTTTTGAGAGCCAGCCAAATAGCTCAGTGGATTAAAGCGCCTACAAGCAAGGGCCAGGGGTTCAAACCCCAGGCCTGCCGTGACAGCCCCACACTCAGGGCGCTCTGAGACAGCAATTGAGACTGTACATGGTGGTGCACACCTATAATCCAAGCTCTTGGGAGGCTATACAGGCAGATCACTACAACTCTGATCTAGTAGTGAGACCCTGAACACCCTGTAGACCCTTCCCTAAAAAAATACAAAAAAAAAAAAAGAAAGAAAGAAAAGAAAAAAGAAATTTTACTTCTTTATTTGTTTATTTGGTACAGAGTCTAACTGTGCAGCTCAGACTCATAGTGAGCCTCCTGCCTCAGCCTCCCAAGCACTGGGATTACAGGCATGTGCCACCACACCCAGTCTTGGTGGCTGGCACGGCACACTCGTGGTTATAGGCTGGCACAGCATGTGGTACTGGGGCTTGAATTTGAGTCCTTGAACTTGCCAGGCAGGTGCTTAGACCACTGAATTATCTCCCAGCCTCAGAAATTTTACTTCTGTGTGGGCCCATTTCTTCCCTCTTTTTGTGCTATGGTTATACCTACACCCAAAAATACGTGTTATGAAGACTGTTTAAATGATTATATACATTTTAAAGGGACAAAGAGAAGAAAATATATTTTTGAGGGCTTTAAAAAGTGTGTTTATTTTATTACTTCTCATTATCTTCCTTTTCTCCACAGATTCCACCATTAACTTCTATTTTGGCTTCATTCCACCTCCTTCCTTTTGGTTGTTATTGTACATTAAGTTTCTACCTGTTATAGTCCCAAAGCAATTGCTGTTTAGAAACGGAGAGGGAATATGTAGTTCTCCTGTCTTATTTGTCCACCTTTACCAGTATTCTTTGTATTTTGGTATGGTTTTAAATTATGATCTGTTGTCACTTCCTCTTAGCCTACAAATCTTGAGTATTTCTCCTAAGGCAGGTCTGCCAGCAGTAAATCCTCTTGTTATATTTTGTTTGTTTACCTAGAGTATCTTTATGTCACCTTCCTTTGTGAAAAGTAGTTTTCCTGGGCACAGGACTCTTGATCTGCAGGTTCCCCTCCTGGCACCTTGAGCATGTGTCCCTGATTTCTGGGCTCACTGTGCCCAATGGGAAGGCAGCTGTTGATTTCATGGTGCTTTCGCACATGACAAACCCTTGTTTCCCCACTGCCCTTGGGATCATCCTTTTATCTCTGTGTTTCAAGTTTGCCTATTATACGTCTGTGTGTGGATTTCTTCATTCATACTCCCTGAAATATACTGTGCTTCTTGGAAGTAGATGTTCCATATTCATCAAATTGGGGCAGTGTCCACCACCATTTCAGGTACTTTTCTCCTTTGGCCCACACGTCCACTGCGCTCATGCAGAAGTTGGTGCTCGGTGGTCCCAACCTCCTCCCTGGTTCTGTTCATTCTTTCCCTTTTTTTTCTTTCTGCTCACATAGGCACTGTTATGCTATCTTCAAGATCACTGATTCTTCCTTCTGCTGCTCAGATCTACTGTCTCGGGTGAATTTTTGTTTTTGTTACTCTACTTTCAGCTCCAGAATTTCCATGTGGTTCTTTTTATAATTTCTCTTTATTGATGGTCCTGATTTTATGAATCATTGTCAACATGTCTTTGTTTAATTTTTTCAACATGGTTTCCTTTACTTCTTTGACATTTTTAGTACCTTTCTTTGAAGCCTTTGTCTTCCAAGTGCTACATCTGGATCTCTCAAAGTCCTTTTCTATGCCCACTTTTCTTCCCATATATGGGTCACATTTCTCATTTTCTGGTGCATCTTATAATATTGTCTTGAAATCTGAACCACTGTACATAGCATATTGTGGCAGATATGGGTACTTGTCTGCACTCAGGGGCCTGTTATTGTTTGTTTCTACCCTTGTCCATTTGTTAAATGATTTGTCTGAACTAAAGAAGTCTGTGTTTCCCACAGTTTGTATCCTTTGCGTCCTTGTTCATAATCTCACTTTATTTTAATCTTTGGGCCAATCCTAAGGATCAGCATTGGCTTAGCCTAGTTTAATGGCCAGCTACTGGTTGGTCAGAGTTTGTGCCTGAGCTCCAGAAGGCAATGAGTTTCCCCCTTTCTGCTAGCTCTCTGTGTAGCTGGAGAGCTTGTCTATTCTGGGAGCATGTAGATTCGCCCACACTCAGGTAGCCCCTTGCTATGGCTTGTGTCTAGTTGTCTCCCCAAAGCTTCATGCAATCAATGGGACAGGCTTCTAGGGTTTTTGATTAATTCATGATCCACTGCTGGGACTAGGGATGTGAGTGCTGCACCCACCCTGGTGTGGAGAGCCTGAGTACAATATAAGGACAGGAGAGAGGCTTGTCAGCCACACTGCTCTTCCCTTTTGGCTTTTGCTCTTCACTGTTTTTCTGCCGCCATGAATGGCTGCCCTCTGCCATGTGCCGCTCTGCCTGGGAGCCAGCCAAATAAGGACTGAAACCTCCACTAACTGTGAGCTAAATAAACCTTTCCTTCATTAATTTTGGGTGTCAGGTATTTTGTCCCAGGAATGAGAGAAAAGTAACTGAGACACCCTCATCACTATTCAGGGAGTAAATTGCAAGTGACCACACAGTCTAATGGAGCAGGGGGAACTGGCTTTAGCTGGGATCATCCTTCTGTGATCTCCCCACTAGAATCACTGTTCACCTGCCCTGTGGAACTCATATGAAGCTATTGCAAGCTGATCTTTGTCCCCAATGTTTCAGACTGTAAATTGTTCCACAATCTGATCCAAAGGAAATAAGATCCCTGGGTAGGGGAAGATGCTGCCAGTGTGTGGAGCTAGCTATGGCCCTTCTCTGGTCAGGAGCCCTGTGCCACGTGGCAACCAAGAGTGGAGCACTCACTCTTCACTGAGCCCATCTGTGTCCCACTTTGGAGCAGGAGCTATGGGGGGGGATAGGAGAAGGAAAAGGTCACCATCTGGCCACCACACCACCCAGAACAGGTCTCTGATACCCAGAGCCCTCCCACTTGGGGTCTACCAATGTTAGTTGTCTGCTAAATCCATTCAGATAGTTCTTTCACACCAGGAAGTGGAAAGGTAGGGTTGCCACATGCCACCACATGCCTTTGAACCCACATGGACAACTCTGTTACTCCACAGAGCTCAGGAGATGAGGCTCCATGGTCTTCCCTACAGTTCAGTAGTTAGAAGGAGAGCAGACATCCCTGTCGAAGGGGACCTCTTAAGAATGCTAAGATAGGGACCACTCTACAATCATTCACTGACTGATGAAATGGTGTGCATCAAGTCACAAGTTGGTTAAAACTGATTGCACTAGGAAAGCCTCTTCCATTTTGGAGGGAGGCTGGAGAAAGTAAGTGTACTGTCCACCCCACCTCCAGATCCTTGAGAATAACTGGCCAGCAGCACAGTGTCAGGGGCAGGGACAGCCCACACTCCAAGTGCCTAAGCCACCAGTGGCCTGCCAAGTTTGTAGATTTTGTTGCACAAATGCCCCTCAATTTTCAGTAAGCCATCTAATCAACTGCAGGCATCAGAAGACTGCATTGTTGATTCTGTTGTTATAAGAGATGTTCATCTGGGGGGGAGGTTTATCTGAACTTTTCACACCATCATTCTCAGAGCTCACTTACCTTCAAGGAGAATTAAATAATAAATGCAACTCATCTATTTGTCCCATGTTCAATATCTATGAGGCTTTCCTTCCTTTTGTGTATATCCATGTATATCATATACTGCTTTGCTTCCACCTAAAGATCTTTCTTCAATGTTTCTTGTTATACTGGTCTGCTAGTGATAAATTGCTTCAGCTTTGCATGTCTAAGTAGTCTTTAACTCATCTTAAAAAAAAATATTTTAACTGAGTATAAAATTCTACATGTAAAGCTTTTTCAATCCGTAAAACTTTGTTCCACTGTCACCCAATGGGCATTGTTTCAAGGACAAATCTGCAGTAATCTTCCTGTTCCTCTCAGTGGTATGCTTCTACCCTGACTACTTTTAGGACTTTCTGTTTGTCACTCCTTGAGCACTCTGTGATGTGTTTGGTGTGGTTTTCTTCATGTATCTTGTGCCTATGACATATGAGCTTCTTAGATGTAGGGATAATATCTCTTGTCAAATTTGAAAATTATGTCTTAAAAAACAAAGAAAACAGGAATAATTCCAGAAAAAAGCAGAGCCTCTGGCTTGGTTTACCTGGACAGGGTGGGGTGAGGGCCAGCAGCATGAAGGGCTCCATAGGAGCGAGCATGGAAGGCTGAGGAGGCAGCGCTGGGAGTCTGGGCAGAGCCGAGGAGGCCCAGGGCTTCACTCTTCTGTGGTTACATGCTGAGGGGACAAGGACTATCTGAGACTACACACCACCAAGGCATTATGGGACACCAGCTGAGGGCTCCATGGGTAGTGTGTCCTCTGGCAGTCAAATTCTGGATGCTACAGCTGTGGAATAAGCAGTGCCGGTCCTATTGGCTAGCATACCAGCTTCCTGCGCACCCAGTAAGGGACAGTCTAGTTCCTGGAATTAGTTTCATTCTTCTGCTCCTGCCAGTTGAATTACACAGACAAACCAGGTGTCCGTCCAGGGCACTGCTAGTCTGCAAGGAAATAGAAGCCTGGGTCATTATCATCATCTTTCTTTCTTTCTCTCTCTCTTTCTTTCTCTCTCTTTCTTTCTCTTTCTTTCTTTCTTTCTTTCTTTCTTTCTTTCTTTCTTTCTTTCTTCTTTCTTTCTTTCCTTTAGACAATATCTCACTGTATGGTTCAGGATGGCCTCACACTTGTGGCATTCCTCCTGCCCCAGCCTTCTGAATGCTGGTATTACAGGTGTTCATGACCATACCCAACCTGTCCTGGGTTTTCACATCAGGAAATCAAGATTCAGCAAAACTTTGCTGTTCTTTTCCTTTTCTGTTTTTCTTTTCTTTCTTTTTTTTTTTAATGTATTTTGTCTAGGGTCTCACTACACAGCTTGGACTTGTATTGATCCTCCTGTTTTCAGCCTCCCTAGTGCTGGAATTACAGGCATGTACCACCATGCCAGACTCAGTGGCTGGCTCAGTGCTCCCCAGGGGTGGGAACGGCACAGCATGTGGTGCTGGGGATCAAACCCTGGTCCCTGCAAGTGCCTAAGCAGGTGCTCAGTCCATCTTTTCCATTTAAGCCACCTATCCTTTCTTTAAGATTTTGATTTTATTTTAATTCCTTCCAGTAGTATTAACAATGCTTTCTGTTAAGTAATTCTAGGGATGAGTATGTAGAACTGTAGTCCTACTGAATGTGTGGGGTGCAAAGCAGAAAGAAATCCCTTGAGGGGGATACTCATGGCTGACTACACACACACACACACACACACATACACACATATACACAACCACATGTAGGCACAGACATACGGGAACCACACACAGGCAGTCGCTGGGTTGTAATGAAGACAGCCTGGAACCTGTAGGCCACACTGGTCTTTCTCCTTCAGTGCAGGTAAACCAGAGCAGCCACCTGTCTCAGGTGCTGGACAGATCCCTCTGGTCTGACCCTTCTGCCATCCTTAAGGCAGTCTATCCTTGTGTTAAAATCAGTGTCTTTTTGGTTACAAAAGAATACTCAGGTAGGACAAGTAGAAGGACAGGGAAAAACAACACCTCTCTAAGGGAAGGCCGTAACAATAATAGACACAACAATGTGAAGGTCAGCAGTAAAAAGAGGACTGAAAAGCACATGGAGAATGGACATTATTCTCCCAGGACCACTGCATCATTAAGCTGTGGGAAAGACAGAAGGGGAGCTGGACTCAGAAGCCCTGCCACACTCAGCTGCTGCACCAGAAACCATCTCTGCAGCTGGGCTGCAGGAGAAATGCTTTGCGTGACGTGACAGAACCCCTACTGCAAGCTGGCTCCAGGCACAGCTGGCTCCAGGGGCCAGGTGGACCTTTGGCTCTCTGGTTTGTTTCCAGGTCTCAGATGGCTTTTCTCTGATGGCAGCTTAATCCCCAGGCAGTCTCCACTTGTGGCAGGAATGGCTGATCATCTGCAGGTCCAGGCTGGCCTAACATCCCTATCTCAGAGGCAGGGGCACTGTCCTTTCCAGGAACTCTAACCAAAGTCTGTGGGCAGGTGCCGATAACCTCCCCGCTGACCTGCCCTGAGCCAGGGACATACAAAAGTCAGCCAGCCAACTCTAAGTGAGGGCTCCTGCTTAGAAGAGGGAAGGTAAGATAGACCCCTCCCCAAAGCAGCCGCCTAGAAGAGCAGGATGGTACTGCGAAAGGGGAGGACACGCACAGGGTGGACAGGTGTATTCTGATGCCCAATGACCCAGAGCCTCCTACAGTCTTTCTGAACTCCAGTTCCCCTTCCTAGAAGGTGGCACTCCATCACAGAGCTGCTGTAGACATGGAGGGGCTGTAGAATGCACAGACTGGGCCAGGTGGTCAGCCTCCCACTGAGGAACTTGGAAACTGAACAGTCTCGGGAGGTGCTAGGGCCTGGCAAGCCCCACAGCAGTCAGGAAACACGAGCTCTCAGGAACAAAGCCAGTGCCCTGTATAGGTAGATGGCTACACTGAGCTCCCAGGAGCCTCACCAGACTTAAGCATGTAGCTGGTGTCCAGTCTATCTTGAAGACCCTCAGCCTGGTGGCCTGTGGACATGAGGCTCTGGGCCAGTCGCATTAGAAATAGGCCTTGGAAGGTACAGACTGTTGCAGCAGTCAGATGTGATGGTACATACCTGTAATCCCAGTACTCTGGGAGGCTGAGGCAGGAGGATCATGAGTTCAAGCCCAGCCTGTGTAATTAAATGGCAGTGAGAGCTTATTCCAAAATCAGATAGATGATAGATAGATAGATAGATAGATAGATAGATAGATAGATAGACTGTGGATGTAGCTCAAGATGACAGCCCTGGGTTCTATCTCCAAGACAAGGAAGGAAATAAGAAAGAAAAGAGTAAAGAGAGAGGAGAGAAGAGGCAGAGGAGGGGAGGGGAGGGGAGGGGGGGGGAGGAGAGGAGAAGAGAAAGAAGAGAAGAGAAAGAAGAGAAGAGAAGAGAAGAGAAGAGAAGAGAAGAGAAAAGAAAAGTAGAGAAAGAAGAGAAGAGAAGAGAAGAGAAGAGAAGAGAAGAGAAGAGAAGAGAAGAGAAAAGTGGCAGCCACTTTGAGAAACTGTTTCCCAGTTTCCTAAAATGTTAAATGCCCAGATCCCTCTGTGTTCTTTCTACTCCTAGACTTTGAGCCAAGAGAAGTGAAAGCTCGGAGCCATGATTACATGAGAATGTTCACAGCAGTGTCATTCACAGGAGCCAAGGCCAGGTGACAACCCAGTGTTTGGCAGCAAGAAAATGGGCCCTCCTGAATAAGGGATGTAAGGGACAGTCCTCAGCCAGAGCAGGCAGCAAACCATTGGTACCGACAACAGATATTTCAAACAAACCTCTGAGACATTACACTATAAGAAACATGCCAGATTCTTTGCCCTGAAACTTTGGAAGGATAAATCCAACCAGCCTGGAAATCAGCTCAGAGGTTGCTTTGGGTGGGGGTGATGACCGGGAGGGGTGACCAAGAGACCTTTGGGGTGACATGTGTGCTCTGCCTAGACATGTTCTGTCAAATCCAGCTCAATGGTACATTTGAGATCTGAGCACTGGTTGATCTAAAGCACACTTCAAGAAAAGCCTTCTAAGCAAAGGAAAGAAATCAGGCCTCAGGGCATCATCAGAAGGTTAGAAGTTGGGACTGGAGACCCCTTTTCCAGAGGAGGGGCTTCTGGGAGCTGGTCAAATTGCTTCCTGACCCAGCACTGGCCCTGTGCACGGCTGGGCTTGCTTCGTGATACAGTGATGCATTGCCCACTTAAGATATACGAACCTCTGTGTGCATTTACTACTTGGATAAAAAAGTTTGCAGAATCAGAAGCCTCACCAGAGAGGGGCTAGGAGCTGCTATATCCAGCCTCTAGGCCTCTCCCGCCTCCTGGTCTACAACTCCTTCCCACCACAGACCACAGTCATGAGGCAGCCCTGCTACCACTCCAGGACCCATGCAGTCAGCCCATCTTCTCCGTGGGGCTCTGCAGGTTGGGTACAGAATGAGCTCCCCCTCTGTAGACTCTAATTTTCACAGTGCAGCAGAGGCTCTGAGACCTCCTTTCCTCCCCCTCACTTTGGCTCTGGGCCTGAACACCCATCCGTAGAGGGGCCACTCTTATCAGGACCATGCCTCCCCTACTATGGGAATCGAACACCCATCTCCTGGTCTGTACATCCACAAAGGCCAAGCCCAACAAGCTCAAAGCCCCTTGTCCAGAAGAAGGGCCAGGACCCAAGACAGCAGAACCAACATCTGAGCTTCTGGAGCAGCCAGGGTTTGGGGGGGAGGGAGGACTGGGCCACCAGATGGTGTTTTGGAAGAATGGAGACCTGGGCTTGCTTCCCTCCCCTGAAGCCCCTCAGGCCTCAAGTCTTCCCCATTTCTGTTCTTCCCACCTCCAGACCACCCTGATTCACCAACCTGCCTTCCAGACAGCTGGAGGCATCACGTGCCTGGCCCCAGGCCTGAACCCCCCAGGGAGATCCAGCTCCCAGGCTGAGTGGGCCCTTTCCTGGTCGAGCGGAGCGTGCTCCCAACATGTCTTCAGAGACAGCGGTGTGGCACAGGCCTGCTTTGAATATCAAGGTTTCCAAAGATCAAAAAAGAAAGAAAGATATTTTGGAAACATCTAATGCGCCAACTAATTAAGCATCTGATTATTAGCAAGCTTGTTCTCAGAGAGGAAGGGAGAGGCAGCCAGGCCCCATAGCCACCTCGATAAAAGTCAGATGGAGAAGAGCTTCTCACACCAAAAGCTCAAGCAGTAAAACAAAAACAGACAAATAGGACCACATCAAATTTAAAAGCTTCTACACAGCAAAGAAAATAATCAACAGAGCAAAAAAAAAAAAAAATCCCTTTGGGATGGGAAGAGTATTGCAAATCATGTACTATGTCTGGTGAAGCCGATCTCCAGAACATATGAAAAAATCTTACAACTCAGCAACCACAACAAAATCCTATTAAAAACCAGCCGAAGGGCTTGAATAGACATTTATCCAAAGATGTGCAAATAGCGAACAAGCACAAAGGACACATACCACATCCCTGATTGTTAGAAGGATGAAGGTCATTTTTAACCATGAGAGGCCCCCCTCACACTCTCAGGACGGCTGCTGTCCAAAGCAGAAATTGGCAAGGGCTGCCGAGGATATGGAAAAACTGGAGCCCTGCTATTGCTGGTGGAATGAAAACTGGCACAGCTGCTTCAGAAGATACTATGCAGGTTCCTCCCCCAACCTGGAATTACCACAAGATCCAGAAACCCCGCTTCTGGATATATATCCAAGTGGGTTGAAAGCAGTGTCTTAAAGAAATGTTTTGTACCTGTGTGCACTGCAACAAGAAGTATCACAACTACCCAGGGGTCGAAGCAGCTTGAGCAGCCTTCGTGGATGATGGATGAGCACAAAGTGGTCCATTCCCATCATGGAACAGTACTCCGCCTTCTAGAGGAAGGTCATCCAGACACAAGCTGCAAGTGTGAGAAGGCTGTGAGTGTGAAACCAGTACGCCTTTGCTCAGATGAGGTGTCCAGTCCAAGTGAAATGGCAGAGATAGAGAGGTGGCAAGTGGAAAGGCCCTAGGGAGGGCGACAGGGCTCACTTAGTGGGCCCAGAGTTTCAGTCTGGGATGACAAACAGACAGAGATCTCAACAATATCAGTACAGGGCTGGCCAAATAGCTCAGCAGAATTAAAGTGCCTGCAAGCAGGTGCAGGGGCCAAGGGTTCAATCCCTCAGCTTGCCATGTTGGCCCCGCTCCCAGGGGCACACTGACATGGCAATTGAGATGGGCATGGTAGTGCACACCTGTAATCCCAGCTCTTGGGAGGCTATAAACAGGAGGATCACTGAGTCTGATCTAGTAGTGAGACCCTGAACACCCTGTAGACCCTTCCCTAAAATTAAAAAAAAAAAAAGTATCAATGCAGCTAACGTTGCTAAATTACATTTAAAAGTGGCTGAGATGGTAGTTTATGGTATGTGGGGGACTTTTTTAATCACAAAAATAAGACAGAGAGAGAAAAAGGGATTCTCCCTTTACATCCTAAAACCCAGGTTGCTACAAAGTTCCAGCCACCCAAAAGCAAGGTGACATACTCATTGGCAATGTGACTTGGGTAGGTGAGGAGTGAGCAGTACCGTAGTCAGGGGGTGCTGGGGGTGGGGCTCTGCTGTACTCAGGGCTGTGGCATCCCCTCTCTGGGCCTCTTCCTCTCATGGCTCCAGAACATGACAAGTGTCTCCTCTTGTACATAAGGGGGACAAGTAACAAGAGGCTCTTGAGAAGATTCTCACTGTATAACTCAGGGCAACAGCTGAGGAAATGGAGACCAGAAAAAACTGGTGCCCAGTCTCAGGGAAGGTGATAAATATCCATCTATCCCTCATCACCCGACTTAGTCATCCATCTACCTACTCATCTTCCCAGCCTAAGACTCAGCCATCTATTCACAGTCATAATCCATCCATTCACTCAACTACCCACCCATCTTCCCAACCAACCATTCATCTATCTACCCACCCACACCAATCCATCCACCCATCTACTCATCCATCCATCTACCCACCCAGTTACCCATTCCTCTATCCACCCACCTACCCATTCATCTACTTATCCATCTCACCTACCCATTCACCCATCCATCCATCCATCCATCCATCCATCCATCCATCCATCCATCCATTTACGCACCCACTTAACTACTCACCCACTTGTACACCCATCCATCCACTCAACCATTCACCCACCCATCTATCTACCAACCCACCCACCCATCTATCCACCCACTCATCCACCCATCCATCTATCCACCCATGTATCCACCCACTCACCCACCCATCCATCCACTCATCTATCTACATACTCATCTGTCCACAAACTCATCCACCTATCTATCCACCCACCCATCCATTCATTCACCTAACCATCCATCAAACCACCCATCCATCCACCATCATCTACTCACCCATCCATTCAGCCACACACTTAACAAATATTCGTTAAATGCTTATTTTTTTTGTTGAGAGCACAGACTGGAGAAAATGAAGGAAAAAAATCCCTTCAGTCTTAGAGCTCACAAACCATGAAAGGAAAATAAATGATAGATGATAGATAGATAGATAGATAGATAGATAGATAGATAGATAGATAGATGATAGATAGATAGATAATAGAAAATAGATATATAATTGATAAATAATATAATTGGCAGATCAATATTAGATGGAGGACAACTGATATATAGAACAGTAATTGATAAGGAACAGATCAATAGCTCACACACAGCATACAGAAGGTGGCACTCATTTTAGCTTCAAAAAAGGGGCCCACAGGGAGGGGCTAGCAGCCATGGGTGAAGCAGGAGGCAGTGGTCAGACATGGAGGTGGAGGCGCTAATGCCCCCATTAGGCCAGAACAGTAGGGCTGGGAGATGGGGAGGGCAGCAAGGCCCTAGGAGTCACCTAGAATCCAGGAGGGGTCCCAGGCTGGCAAGGCCACATAGGGAACAGGGAGCTTCCCCTTCCTAAGGCACAGCAGTGTGTAGCCCAAGGCCTTTTATAGCTGGGCCAGACTCCTTATCCTTGAGCGCCAGCCTGTCCACCTCAGCATGGGCTCTCCAGAATCTCCTACTGTGCTAGGCAAGTCAGCCTTTCTGTGCAAACCTACTAACATGGGCCAGGTTACCTTGCAAGGCCTGGCAGGAGGACCTTCCATGTGGGCTGGATCTGAGCCAGTGGGAGCTCTGCCTGGGGAAAAAAGACAAACAACAAGAGCCTAAGATGCATCGCAGACACCTAGACTTCCGGCCACGCAATCCTCAGGCTGTGCCATGGGGAGACATCCAGAGAGGGTTCATAGCATGACCCAGGAACAAGGTGGCAGAGCTGAGTGGGGTCTTGTGGCCTGGGGCTGTGAGCGCAGGCTAGCAGGAAGGCGGCAAACACTGCTCTCCTGTGCTTCCTGCAGGGAGGGAAGCAGGGCGGAGCTGGACAGACCCCAGGCTCAGCCCCAGCATTTGCTCCCTTCTTTTCTTTTCTTTCCTTTTTTTTCTTTCAATACTGAGAGTTGATCCTGGGGCCTTTCCACTAAACGACATCCCCAGCCTTTTGTTTGTCTGTTTTGTTTTGTTTTGTTTTGTTTTGTTTTGTTTTGTTTTGTTTTGCTTTGCTTTGTTGAGACAGGGTTTCATTAAGTTGTCCAGGCTGGGCTCAAACTTGAGGTCTTCCTGGCTCAGTCTCTCAGGGGGGTGGGATGGCAGCCATGTGCCGCCTCACCTGGTTTCAACCATGTGTTTCTTGCCATATAAAGGCACATGCTGTGGAGGCCCTGAGGTATCAGATGTGCCTGCCCAGGATCCCAGAGACAGGAGGAGTCAGGGCACTAAGGTGACAGGAAATGCAAACAGCCAGGGCCACAGGGTGCCTGCCAGCATGGTGGGAGGGAGCCAGCGGCCTCTGCACAGGGCTGAGCAGGAGAGGCTGGGCGGTATGGCACAAAGGTAGGCAAGTCTGTGAGATCCTTTCAGGCAAGTACTAGAAATTCACCTGCCTGGAGCCCCGGCCCTCAATGAACAGGAAACGTGAAAGAGCTGGGGTTGAGCTCACGCTGGGCAGTGAGCTAGAGGAGGAGAGGGGTGCATTTGCTGGATCACCTTGGTGGAGGAGAGCAGCTGATGAGAAGGGAAGGTTTAGCCCAGAGCTCTGGGTGGCTTCCTCTCACAGGCCTGCGCCTAACTGAAAATCAGGGGTCCCCGCCATGATGGGATCCAGATGGCCCCACACAAGCCAGTCAGGTGTTGGGGTTGGACCTCAAGGACCCAGTCTGGCTTCAGAATGGCCCTGTTGTGAGTGATCCACTCCTCAAAGCCAGGAAGCTCTGGGCTGGCAGCATCTCTGTTTCAGGAGAAGCTAGCTGCTGAAACACAATGCCATCATGACACTGGCCTCAGACTTTCTCAGAGGACAGAATCCCAGCCCAGGCTGAAAGCTGAAAGTTCCCCAGGGCCTCAGCTCGGACCTGTGCACTTGGGTATAGCCCGCTGTGAAGCCACTGCCAGCCAGTAGCTTCCCGCCGGCACATGGTTCACTCTGCAGATGGGGAAGCAGGCTCAGCCAGCCAATCTCAGCTGTGTCCCTGGAAGTAGGCACACTAGGCCGCTGTGGCCCAACGTCAGCCTGTGGATCTGCTACACTACCCTCCCCACCTGCCTGGCAAGCTCATGCTCTGTTGGAGGGTGGGGCAAGCCCCATACAGAACTGCAGGACTTCCATGTGATAGATCAGGGGTCCCCTGATGGGAAGGGGATCCCACACGAGACAGCAGGGTTCCCTGAATAAGAAAGTCTGGGTTGGAGCCTCTGTCTGACTTCCCTTTTGGACCTCTCGCCTGCACACCTGGGCCTCCATCCTTCCATCTGTGAAATGGAATGCATGGGGTTTTCCAAATGAACCCCATGGCCCATGGCTACTGGATGAGGTGAACCTACTTGTATTGTATATCTGAAGACACTGACTAGCCTATGTCCAGCTCAGTGTGGCCATGAGGACAAAGTCTCACCTTCTCTGAGAGGAAGATGCCCAACAAATACAACCCAGACACTGAGCAGAGGGCCTCAGAGCTCAGCTTGTGCAGCCACAGTAGCAGTAGTCATGAATCCTAGAGGGTGACACCTGCATCTGGACAACTGATATCTCCCAGGCTGAGCAGAGGATGGAGCACAAAAGATGGGAAACATTGGAGGTAGAACATCAGGAATGCAGAGCTTCCTGAGGATGCAGCATCCGCCCTAGAAGTTGAGCCTTTCCTCAGGGGCCCCGCAGCCCTCAGTCCATTCATGTGCATCGCAAATACCTACAAAGCTGGAGAGAAGTGGAATATCTTACTCCTTGTTTGCTACGTATTCCACGCATTCCTGTTCTAAGCCTTTCCCCTTTCCTGCCTTCCCTGGAGTTAGTCAATGCTTTGTGGCAGCAGCTCTCACAGTGTGGTCAGAGACCCTCCTCAGGCCCAAAGGGTTGAAAGTTGTCCCCTGTCCTCTGACACCCATCTTCTCCTGTGAGCACAGGTCATCTCCCAGAGCCTGCGTAATAGGTGACATCACAAACACTGAATGCAAACACAGGTAGGAATCCAACTACTCTGTTAAGCCTCACCTTAAAAAATGTAATGCAAATGTGTGAAACAATGCTGTTGTTCTCACTGTTTATTTTGGAGAATACTGCTATTTTTCCTTATATGTTGATTAACTTACAATGGGTCTATTATATTGTAATAATGTAGCTAAGAGTTGAATTTGGGGTCTCTCCTTCCCAGCTTGAGAACAAGGACATGACAGCTCCCTCCCTTTACCTTCATGTGACCTTGGGGTGCTGCTGTACACCCTGGCCTTGGTCCCAACCCCAGGACAGAAGCCATCTCTCTGTCCCCTTGGCCACTTCTAGTTTTGGCAGGGAAGTCCCACTGGCCCCTCCCCACCCACCTCGGAGCCCATGGAAGGCCACTGGGCTGTCCAGCAAAGGCAGCTGGGAGACAAGATGTTTTCTTGGACTTGCATCCCAGTTGGCCAGAGGCAACTTCAGTTTGTCCAGGGAGCCTTGGCTCTGTCCTCTTGGAATCCTGCCCTCTCCATGCTTACGTCCAGGCCTAGGGGCAGCCAGGAGTGAGCGGGAGGGCTCTCAGCCAGGCACGTGGCGGGGGGAGGGGCTGCGGAAGCTGATTCTTCGGCCCAGAGGCCAGGAGCTGCTTTCTTACTGTTCTATTTCCCAACACAAGGAGGCCGGTGAGCCTTCCCTATCCCATCCCGTGGAAGAGGCTGATGTCCAGCCAGGACAGAAGCAAGGCATTTTTCTCCAGCTGTCCAGGAGTTCAGGCCAGGCTCATCCTTGAGTGTTACCAAGGACAGAAGCCAAGGGCCGTGGCCCAGGGATGTCGCCCAAGCCTCCCGCTGGAAGCCCAGATGCCCTCTAATGATGCAGCAGCATCAACCTCAAAACACTCTGAGCAGGCAGGGCCAGGATCTCAGCACCTGTTTTTGAGACCTGGTTCTCTGTACTCCAGTGTTCTGCACTGAAAAAGCTTCCTGAAGTGCCATCAAGGAGACTGAGGTGCCCACAGGGCCAAGTCCCCAGCTGCTCCAGGCTGGCTTGGCTCTCAGAGCATCAGGGAACACACCCAGGGAGAGGCCCAGGGAGACAGACACTCTCTCCACTGCTCCTCCAGGACACCTGCCCATCTTTTTTGCAAAAGAGGTCTCCAGGTTTCTTGGTGTCCAGTAGACAGTCTCTATCTTCGGGTGCCTCTGCTCAGGTCCTGGCAAGCGCCAGCAGCTGGCAGCCCAGGAACTCTCCCCAAGCACATGGCTCCCATCAACGAGCAAGCGCAGTAGACCTACCCTGGACCTGCTGCACCTCCTCGGCCAGTCTTGGCCTACTGTTTCCCTTGGGGACTTTCAGAATCAAGAGGATCCAACCCTGGCTCCTGGGCTTACAGCTTTGGGATCTCAGGAAGATGGAGCAGATGGAAGTGGAAATGGAGATGGATGGAGATAACGGTGGAGATGGGCAGATATGGATGAAGGTGTATGGAAGTGGGTGGAGGTAAATAAAAGTGGACAGAAGTGGAGATAAAGATGAATGGAAAATAAAAGGAGATGGAGATAGATGGAGGTAACAGATGTGAGCAGAAATAGATGAAGATGGATAGAGTGGTAGAAGTTCATGGAGATGGATGAAGTTGGAGGCAGGTAGATGGAGATGGACAGAGGTGGATGGAGGTAGAAATGAATGGATGTGAAGGCAGAGATATATGGAGGCAGAAGGAAGCAGATAGAAGTGATAGTGGAGATAAATGGAGGTGGAGGTGGATGGAGGTAGATTCATTTGGATGGAGGGGAGGTGGAGACCCATGGAGGAGAACAGAGGGAAGTGGATGAAGGTAAACAGAGGCGGGTGGAGATGGATGAAGTGGGTGGAGGTGGAGACTGGTGGGTGGAAACAGATGGAGGTAGTTGAAGATAGTGGTGGCTAGAGAGGAATGCAAGGAGATGCAGACGGATTCAGTTAGCTAGAGGAAAGGTGGAGGAGAGGTGGGGACTCATGGAAGAGGATGGAGAGCAGGGAGCAGGGACTTGGATGGAAGCTGCACACCACATATGGTTCCAGCCCCTCTGGATCAAGCCTTACAGCTTAAAACGTGACATGTGAGTTGATGGCCCTGATTTTATGTAATATTTGAGTTGGGGGGAAGTGAGGTCTGTTCTTTTCTCTGTACCTGTCTCACTTTTGTACCACCTTGTGCTTGAACATGCCCCTGCCCACAGCACTGCTTTTGTGACCTGCCATATGACTGTGTGTGTTTGTGTCTATTTCTGAGTTCTTTTTGGACCCATATGAACATTGTGAATACTACTGCTACTTCTCTTTCTTCATTACCAGAGTTTTCTAGAAAAAGCCAAGAGGACTGAGCCATCTAGCTGCCTCTTCCTCTCAGCTCTCCTCATTTAAGGTCCAGGAGTCAGAATTACTTGCAAAATCCATCTCCCTCCACCACCACCTCCATCCACCTCCACCTCCATCCACCTCCA
>NW_004524607.1:11057743-11084690 GCF_000260255.1 Octodon degus
TCCATCTCTACCTCCATCCACCTCTACCTCCATCCACCTCCACCTCCATCCACCTCCACCCACATCCACTCACCTCCATCCACCTCCACCCACCTCCATCCACCTTCATCTCTACCTCCATCCACCTCCACCTCCATCCACCTCCATCTACCCCCATCCACCTCCATCTCCATGCACCTCGACCTCCATCCACCTCCACCCACATCCACTCACCTCCATCCACCTCCACCCACCTCCATCCACCTTCATCTCTACCTCCATCCACCTACACCTCCACATCCACCTCCACCCACCTCCATTTACCTCCACAGCAGATGGTGCTGGGAAGGGAGAGATGTTCAGCTGAGACTGCAGGTTTGCATTTGGGGTCTATCAGGACCTGAGGTATTTATTTGGACATTGGGAGAGGCAGAGAAAATGTCTCCAACAGGGAATTACTTTGGAAGGAAGAAAGCTGCAAGGACAGGCCCAGGAGAACCATACATAGGCTGGAGCATTCCAGAGGTATACATAGGACCCACAATCCCAGAGATAGGGAAACTGAGGCCCATCTAGGCAGTAATAGATCTGATGGACAGGAGCAAGCCTCTTGGCCCCTTCTCTCATGACTCAGTGTTTCTGGTTCAAACCCCTCCTCCATCCCCACTCCCAGAGAGGCAACTGCCAGTTTTCTCTGAACCCTGGCTCAGGCACAGCCCTTTTCACAGGGTATACCCCTCAGCCAACAAGGGCTCATCCAGCACAGCTGGTATTCCTGGTACAGAGGACATTGGGGACAGGAGAGGATTTTTTAAAGTCATACTTCTCTAAAAAGGATACAGTAGGTACTTCCCAGAGAAGGAGACAGCCTGAACATGCTGATGGCCAGGTGGCATCCCTTGTGTGTCAGGGTGACTCTGTCAGAACCCTAGTGAGATGCAAGTATCATTCCAGTTAGGTGTCCAGGAGCCCTGACAGCAGGCACAGCACCCCGGGGACTCACACAAGCCCACAGCTGCCTCACTTGGCTTCATCTTGGCTCAGGTGAGAGGAAATGCCATGGGCACTTGGCCCACAAGAGAGCAGAAAGCAGCTGCAGGGGTACTGGACATGCCCGTTTTCCACCATCCTGTACCTGGGCCTGGCCTGGAAGAATGCTGGAGGCACCCTATGTGAAGAGGGGGCCCTGAGAGGACAGTCAGGGCAGCTGGGGCAGTTCCCTTGGAGGTAGAGACTGATGACCTGCCTCCCTCTCTGCAGGAGTGGACAGCATTGTGCAGAGTGGAGGGCTGCGTCCCAGAGTGGCCAGCTGTGTGCAGGAGTAGACTACTGTGTTGTCTTAATTACTTTTCTCATTGCTGAGAGAAACTACCCAATACCCAAAGTTAAAGGAGGAAAGCTTTATTTTTAGCTCACACTGGCTCCAAGGTAGGATGGCATGGCAGAAGGGGCATCACAGAGAAGCAGCAGCCTGTGGCATGGCAGGGCCAGCAAAGGCAACAAGTAATGGCAGCAGCCTGCCTCTCCCTCTTATCACTTCCTACCTGCCTTTTGGGTGGTGCCACCCACACCCAGGGTGGGCCTTCCCATTATCCACAACCAAAACTATACTGAACCAATCAGTGGGATAATTTAGCAATCATGTACTCTTAATCCCAGTATCACATCCTTAATGTCAGCATCATACATCCAGCTGCCTCCAAAAATCCCCACCTATGACCACATGAAGTTTTGGAGGGACATCTAGGAACAGTCATAATTGTGCAAGACTAGACAGCTGTTTTTCATGGATGGGGCGGAGCTGGGTTGCTAGGGGCACAAGGCTCTGAATCTCAGCATCTGCTCTGAAGCCTCATCTGGACAAGGGTAATGGCCAATTGCCACTGTATAGAGCATTACAGGACAGGTAGCAGGGTCAGCAGGGGCCTACGCAGCCAGCAGGGGCATGCAGGCCTGGCACGCGGCCTCCAGGATGTGGAGGAAAGAGAGCAACTCAAGCTGGAGCTGACAGCCAGGTAGATGTGGAAGATCCCTTGAGGGACAGCTGAGGACCTGGGGCTCACAGTGGTGACCCTCCCTTCTAAGCTGTGCCCTACTTGCTGAAGGGTGGTGGCCCCAGCAGCAGGATCATCCTGCCACTGCTCATGGTGGGACAAGCCCATTCAGGATGGAGGTTGGCTATCTACCCCCACTCCTTCTTCGCTAAGCAAATGTCCCTGCTGAGGAGACAAAGCACAGAGGGCAGCAACCTGATTTGCAAGCAGCCATTGCTACCAAGCAGATATCTCCAGATCTGCTGATCCCTGGACCCCCTGCCCACCCTTTCACTAATGACTTCAGCTCAAGACAACTGACCAGAATCTAGTCCACATGACCTCTGCAAGGCAGAGGAAGTAGAGAAACAAGGAAACCAATCCACCCAGCCAGCCACCCGGCCACAGGCTGCCTCTCACATCCCATCCACCTTCATGCACCACAAGGCCTAGCCTTTCCTCACTGGTCCATACACAGATCAAGCACTCACTTGGGCCCTGTGTCACCAGCCCTGTCCCTGGACTCTGGGGCCATGAAGCCAGGGCTGCCACTATCCAACCAGCTGTCATGGGCTCTGATGTGGAGATGGACAACTCTCCTAGGTGGCTGGTTTCAAGGGCCCATGTGACTGGGTTAACAGCAGCTCTGCATAGCCACCTTTTCTGGAGCACCTCCCCAACTCTCCCGATGAGTAGATTTCCTTCCAGGGGAAATCAGAGAACATTATGTTTAACCACATTTGAAGGTTTTTTTTAACAACATTTTATTATGAAATGCTGTTGCTCCCTACCTGGATCCTATGATGCATATTGGCTGCTGTCTTTACCACGCACTTGTCCATCTGTCCACCCACGCACCAACCCACCTCATTTCATTGGGCATGTTTCAAAGTAAGCTGTGAATCATCATATCTTATCACAAATCCCCAGTATTATCATGTACCCAGAGCTCACTATCCGGCTATGGTTGTCCTGTTTCAGGTCAGATTTACCAACACTGGAAGACACACATCTCAAGGGGAGGTGAGTCCTTAAAGGTGCATCCACCTATTTGACAGAAGCACTGGACCCACCTTGGGAGACCTGGTAGCCATATGCCTGGGCTTAAGTACAAGTTCATTTAAATCAGACAGGATTGAAAGCTCGGCCCTCTAGCACCCATGTGGCACTGGCCATCACTGCCACTTTTCAGGGGATGTGCAGCTGTGGGCGTTTCCACCCTGGTGAAGCTGCCCAGAAGCTCTCTTCAAACCACATTTACAATTTAAAGTGGGGTCTTCTCTGGTGCAGCCTCTTTTGGAGGGGCTCCCTGGAATGTTTCCCCCACTGCAGCGTACATGGAGTTGAAGGGACCCTGCAGCTCCTAGAGCAGCCAAGCTGCCCCATGCCCGGATGAGGAGCTCAGGCAGGCATCGTGGGCACAGCACAAGTGCTCGGCCTCATGCCCAGGCATCGTGCAAGCCTCTCTACTTCCTGTCATGCATTTTTCATGGGAGGCAAATGGTTCTATGAGCATTAGTCTCCCTCCGTGGGGCACGGCCTTGACACAGTAGCCTCAAGAACTTTGAAGTATTCAACCCAATATTAATAAATCATGGACTCGGATTGAAGGAGCCATTAGCATTACATGGCTGTGCTGGAAGCTGTGTTTGTACAAAAGCAGGCCTGGTACAGAAAGAGAGGAAGCTGCCTGCTGCCAACGGGTACACCTGTCCCTGGCCCCAGGCCCTGAAGGTGGGCTATGCGACCTCAGCTGTATTTCCTGACTTCTCCCAGCACCAGGGTCCTCTCTGGGTTGCAGGGAGAAGGCACTCCTGCCTCTGTTTCCCATCATATTCGGGGATACAACCCAAATTCCTCAGCCGAACCCTCCCAGTGGCCAGTAATCCAAGCCTGCTGTACCCTGGAACTCACACTCTCACCTTGGCCTGATTTCCTGCCTCCTAGGAAAGCCATGGTTTGATTGGCTCCGGTCATGGACAGGGCTCAGAATAAGGCCCTGGGGCAGAGGCCTGATGGCCAGGTCCACATCCTGCAGAGCCACCCTTGGCCACCTGCATAGTACAGCCACCCCAGAGGAAGAGCAAGTGGAGGCAGGTCCCAAGTCCACATGGGCATCAGAAGGGCCAGTGGGCTGAGCAGAGCCATCTGTGCCCGTCCTGAGCCAAGGGCCTCCCGCTGGACACCATTACCTGGCTCCACCCCAGCCTGGGTATGCTGCTGGCATCTCTCAGGAAGCATTCAGGGTGATCCAGCACATTGCAGCCGCCAATTGTCAGACGTCCCAACGTCAACTGAGCAGCCTGCTAAGCATGGCCATTACTAAATATTAAATTATACAAACTCAGAGACATAAGATATATCAAAAGCAAATGTAGCAACTCTCCGAAGTCACCCGTTCTTTGCTAGTTCTTATTGTGCTGTCCTCTACTTCACCTGCCTGCTGGGACACAACACAACGGAGCCTCAGTGCATTCTCCTGCACTGCCCCAGCTGTCCCAGATGCCCTGACAGATGAAGCAAGGATCAGACACACTTTGTCCCCTGTGCCTTGCTTCCAAGCTGCCAGCACCCAGCTGCTACACGCACCCCTTTGCTACACAGGTTCCACTGAAGGGGACACATGTGTCCCCCATCCAAGCAGCCTTTCTGTAAACAGCTGTTGAAAGCACAAGCTCCCATAAGAGCAGAAAGCATCAGAAGCTTTCAGGAGATACAACCAGCAGGCAGTCAGGCTGGGCTTGCTGATGGACAAGACTTGCTGTCAGGGTGCTGAGGAGGGGACCTCAAACAAAGCTGTAGCTGGCGGGGCAGCCTTGGCCCTGTCCCCCATGGCCCTGAGACACATCTCTGGCCCCCAAAAGAGTTCTGTGTGGCCTTCAAGGGAGGCCGGCGCCTGCTCCCTCAGACTGGGCAGCCTCTCCTGGTCCCATGATCCTCAGGAAAAAAAGACTTGGGCTGAGGACCTGGGGGGAGGCACAGAATTGAAAAGGGGGAGCAGCAATGGATGGAGGTGGGGCTAGGGACTCGGCCCAGCAGTCAGAGACAGAGGGTCAGCCTGGTGCCAGGCAGCTGGCTGGGTGGAAGGGGACAGCGAGCTAGCATCTGCTAGCCAAGGGCCAGTGTGCTGGGGCATAGACCCAGTGTCCAGTGCTAAGGGCAAGGCCAGGCCCAGGTCCAGTAGGCACAGGTACGTGCAGGTAGTAAGTGGCTCAGCCTGAGGGCACAGGAAGCCCCATTAGCCCAGGCCACCCCAGCTGTACCCTGAGTGAGCCTAGGCCCCCAAAGACAGGAAGAAAGCACCAGATCACTTCCCACCCTCACCTTCTGGAGGTACTTGTGCCTGAGGAGCAGTTTTGGTGGTATGTCCCTTTCGACAATGATGCCAGCACAAGACAAGCACAACCAAGTCCTGCCAGTAGTATTGGGGTACCTGGCCCTGCAGTATTTGGAAGGAGCCAGTCAGTGTCCCTCTTGACCCAGTTTGAAAGGAGTTTCTGTCACTGGGACCTGAAGGGTCTCTGCCAGGCCCCACCCCAGCTTTGAGTTGTCACTGCCACAATGCCAGGGCCTAGCTCCGTGTCTGCCCTGCACCAGGGACTCTGTGCCCCACATCTCTGAGCTCCAGATCCTCCTGTCTCTCCTATCCTCTAAAACTTGCTCCCAAGGACAGTGTACACCATAGTTACTGAGGAAATAAACCCTAGTGGAACAGGTCTCTGAGAGGCTGAGCTCTACCCTCATAGTAACCTTCCCATCTGCCTCCCTGTCTGGCAACACAAGATGCAGAAAGAGAGAAAATCACCCTCAAGTCCCTCCCACCATGTCTGGCTGTGTGAAATAGCACAACCTTCTTAACCCCTCTGAAACTCATGGGTTAAAATGAGATCAGCAGCACCCACTTCCTGAGGCTTCAAGGAAGCACAGCGACATGGGAGTGACCAGCCAGCATTGGCTGCTGGGCAGTGTGTTGGGTGGACCACAATCCAGCCTGGTGCTCTCACCATCCTGGGACCGGGTACTTAACAGCTCTTCCTGTTAAGTGCAGAAACTCACTGGGAGAACTGAGGCTTAGCTGTTGCTCAGACATCCCTGCCTCTGACCTGGGAAGAAAGTGCAGAAGGGAGAGGGTAGGCCACCCCCTGACACAGAGGGTGGCAGGATGTGAGCATCGGCCCAGAGCCAGCTCGCCTGGAAGAACTTGGCTCCCCTGTAGTGAAATACAAGGAGTCTTTCCTTGTTGTATCACCCTGTCCTGGGCATATAAATCATCTACCAGGCAGGAGAGGGCACTGCCAACCAGGCTGCCCAAATCAACTGCAGGCTGGGTGGCAGCAGTCTTGGTGTTGGCCACAGGCCTGGGCATCCTTGGGGTCAGGAGAAGGGTCAGGTCAGCAGTCTAAACCTTCATGGGCCTTGGAGATTGTGGGCAAATTGGTGTCCTGTTTCCCAACAGGTGCACCTCGAGGTGCTTCCTCTCCCTTGTGCAGGATGGAGAAGGATGTGGGGCTCACAGTAGGCCTCTCAGGGCACACAGTGGAGCGCCCCATTGTAGTTATACCTGGGTCCCTAGAGATCTGTGTTGAGTGACAGCTGCAGCTGAGGGATCAGTGTCCTGGACAGGTCTAGTGGGTGGCAGAACCATCAGGCTGAGAGACCCCTAGGCTCCCTTTTTAAGGGTCTAATCCAGCCAGATACTTATCCCCAGGAAAGCAGGGTGGGCGGTTTGGGTACTCAGGCTCCCCCACAGAGTCTCAGGTTCTGGGTCACATAGTTTCCAAATGACATGGCTGCCAGTGCAGGCCAGCACAGGTAGGGGCAGCCAGGCTACTGCATGGGGCTGAGAGGCCCCTCGGGCATCCAGGATCACTCAGGCCTGCCCATCCTCCCAGCCCAAGAAGCTAGGGCCTCTGTCCACCCACCAGCCTTCAGAAAACAGCAGGCCACTCCATGCTGCTGGACAAGAGGGAGGACAGTGGGCAGCCACAGTGCTCTGCATGCTACCTGGAAGGAGGACTCAGAGATCTGAGCTGCAGGGCTAGGCAAGGCTGAGGCAATGAACCAGGCCCAAGGATACCCACAGCCCCCACTGCAGCACCCAGCTGCTGCTCAAAGACAGAGGTGTCTAGAAAGTCCCCTCTGCTCCAAGGTCTCAGGGTGCAGCAGCTGGGGGCTCCCCAGGATTGTGTGGGTAGAAACCCCGGAGCTGGCCCAGCAGGTCTCAGAATCCCTTAGAAGACCAGCACCCCATGGTCTTTTTACATAGGTTTCCACATCTCTGCCAGGAGCCCATCTGCTCCCCCAAACAGAAAAACCTCTCTCTCTCCTAGAGAAGTGACCGATTCTCTGGATGGAAATTCTGTGGCTAAACTGGGGGCACAGGTAAAGGGACTGGGCTCCAGGACCTGAGAGGCCACCTCTCAGGCTTCTCTCTGTCCCTGGCCAAGCCAGTGCTCATCTCCTTAGAACAATGGTGCCTGCTTCTTAAAATGGTCAGGATTAAAGCTGGCTGAGGTAAAACCTCAGCCACGGCCTTACTCGAGAGCAGCCACCTGTGACCAGGATTCTTGTTTCAGCTAGTATTAGCCTCGTGGCACTATCATTGACAAAGGGCCCCAGAGCTGCTGCCCCTCTGGATTGGGGGCCCCTTTAGCCATTAGGTGACAGGGAACCAGCAACCGAAACAGAGGCACCATCTCCGTGGAAGTAAATTAAAGGCTATGAAGGAATCGGAAGCTGCCCCTTCTGGGCACTGCTACCATCCTGGCTCCTGGAAATGAGGGCCAGGGAGACCTCCACCTACAGAACGAAAGCCCAAGGCCAGGGATGGCCGGGCAGCAGGAAAGGGGAGGGATGCCAGCAGGGGAGTAGGAAGCAAGCTTCAGACAGAAATAAAGTGGTGGTCAGGAGAGCGGATTTTGCAACGTGCGCCCTGTGCCATAGGCTGGCCCGGGGCTCAAAAAGGCCTCTCTGCCTAATGAATTGATTTAAGGCTCAGTCCCAGTCTCCGGTGACATGTTATTTGTGTAACCTGCAGTTCTCTATTCACATAGTAATTTTCACCCTCCTCCCTGTCAGCTAGAGAAGCGTTTTCACTTGAATGTTGGAGCTGACAGCAGAGGAGAAGCCGTCTTTAGAGGCACCCACAGAGGGGCCTCCGTGACAGGGATGGTGGGCGCCGGATAATGTCCGGGTTATCAACACAGCCCAGGTGCAAACAGGAATAGGCATGCTCCCCAGCCCCCAGGCGGCTTCCCCATTCGCAGGCAGCGATCTTTGGCCCATGCTTTTCTCTTTAAGCACTTTCTAAATGCCAACAAAAGTGTGATTACAGTTTAGATGAGATGGAAAATGAGAGGAAGGAACTATATAATATTCAGCAATTAGAATCGCCTTCCTTTTCGTGTGGTTATAGTTCATTCCTCAGCTTAGGCCCTTTCTCCGAAGCATCCTGACATAGTGGCCTCACCCCAGTTCTGGCAGTTTGTGAACAGCTTGCCTCCTCCTGGTGGCACCTACACAAGAGGAAAACATGACCTCAGGGTGCAGATAGGCCTGATGATGCCCTTCAAAGAGGCCAATTTCTCTGAGGGTGTTTCCTCGCCTGCACAAAAAGAGGAACTGAACCCACTTTCAGGATTAAACCCATGGAGTGGGAGCCCAGTGAGTGATTTTGGTTGTGCATGACACTATCATGGCCCGCAGGCGTCTGGCACGGGCCCAGTGCTGGTGGAACAGTATGGTCGGGCCTAGTGGCTCAGAGTCCCTCGCTCTCCTCTGCAAGAACATCCGCCTAGCTCCCACCAGCTGCATTCCTGCCCCAGGACATCACTGGCAGCTTGCTGGGTGGCCCTGCAGTAAACCCGTAACAATGAGGTGGCTCAGTTTCCCTCCTACAAATGGACCAGGCTCTCCTGCCTGTGGGAGGTTAATGAGTCAGTGTTTGTAAAATGCTTTGCAGATCAGATGAAAGGGATGGGGGTGCAGTTCATTAGACAGAATCATCATGCCTGCATCCCAGGATGAAAGGGTGCCCAGGGGACCCTCTCACCCACACCCCCAGTGTAAAGACCAAGAGGATAGTCCTTCCGATGCCCCCAGCAGGAGGGTCCAAGGCTCGGAGGCTACCACCCAGCCTTCTGAGCCACCTGGCCCCAGCATAGTTATGAGTGCAAGGAGTCACAGGGCTACCACTGGCCCTGTCCAGTGTGGGGCACGTCAATGCAATGCCCACTGCCCAGTAAAGGGGCCAAAGGAAGCCAGGCAGAGGGTCAAGCTAGGTACATGCCCCACTCAGGCCTATCCTTGAAGCACTTTCCCACTTCAGCACCCTCCATCCTGGGGGTGGTTACCCACAGGCACCTCTGTAAATCTAAGGTGGGGTACCCTCAAGTAGCACCCACAGCCTAATCTGTCCTCAGTGGTGCCGAGAGCAGGTGGTAGCTGCCCTTTGAAGCCCTGGAACACTGACTTGCCCATACCACACACCCAGGGCCAAGACCCCCTGCCTGCCTCCAAACTGTGGGAGCAGCAAGGCCAGCCTGCCCTGTCCCAGGGCCCCTCTGTCCCCAGCTCCACCTGGCACTCTGCTCTCTCTGATTGCCCCTTACCACCTCAGAGGCTGAGTCAGACCCCAGAGAGGGAGAAAGACTCCCAGGAGGTAGCACACTCTGCTATCCCCACTGGCAGCCTGACCCCACTAGGAAGCCTTGCATGGTCAGTCTTGGTCACAGGAGTCAAGAGCACAAAACACACTGACAGCAGGATCAGTCCCTGCACCAGGCAGCATCGCAATCCCAAGCTCTGCGTCGACCGCATGGTGAAGTGGCTGTGTGGTTTGTTGAGTTAAATATGTGATCGGAATTAAATTTCACCCACCTGCTTCTTTCCACACTTTTTAATGGAGACATTAGCAGATTTTAAATTGCACCCATGGTCATATGCCATGGATGTCAGACGCCTCTGTCCTGGGACAACCTCCTGGGCCACAGAGCTGAGGCAGGAGCCACCTGACACTCTGCAGAGCTGAGGGTTAAGAGAATTAATCCCTCGGGGACAATCAGCTCAGAAGACAGGGGGCCTGTAGCGGGAGTCACAAGTGCCTGGCCTCCACTTGCTGTCATCTCATGCTGGAGACTGGGGACAAGCTGGCTGTTGGCAGGCACAGCACTGCCCGCAGCTCCTCTTTCCCAGCAGACAGGGTGAAGGCTGACTAAGTTGGTTGGCTGCTCACTGGAACAACCATAGAAATGTCAGGTTCAGCAAAGACATCCACCTTCCCTGTTGCTGCTCCAGAATACCCACCTCTGGGCCCTGGGGCAAAGCAGACTCCCCCCTCACCCAGTGGCAACCCAGAGCCCTTAGCCCATCCATCACTGTCTGCTGCTTCATTCTAAAGGCCGCCTGGCAGAAGCTGCTTCCGCCACACACCAGGGAAGAACAGAGGGGCTCTACATGGGGCCAGCCTCTGGCACAGGTTTCCTGGTCAAGGTGGAAGGTGCCTGGCAAATGCATATCACTGGCCAGCTCCAGCAGAAGGCAAGCCTCCCCCTGAGGGTCACCCAACCTGGCCAAGCCTTACTAAAAGAGGGGATCCTTGTGTTGTCCAGCCTGGTGTCCAGAGCTGGGCCAAGCATCCCAGGGCCAGGACTTGATCCTGCCACAGGCGCTTGCTCAAAAATCACACTCAAGAGCCCCTTCTGCATCCCTCTGTCCTGTGCCCTGGTTTCCTCAGGTCTCACTCCTGCATGTGACCCTCCAGGTGGTGAGATGGGGCCAGGCCTCGCCCAGGTCAAGTTGATTGGTTCATCTACTCACGGCTTCTGACTCCAATAAGGAAGTCCCCTCTGAGGAGCCCTGGGGCAGGGCCCTGTGACCAGAGACCAGGGGCTGGACATCCACCTGGAAGGTTGCTCCTGGGTCAGCTGTCCCTCCCTGTTGGGTCTGGTGGCCAGTCCCTGCCCTCAGGAGCTCACTCTCCTCTGCTTCTACAAACCCTCCCCTCCTTCACTGTTTTCAGAGGCAGAGCCTGAGGAATAAATCATTGTAGGAGGCAATGGGAGTGAGGTGAGGTATGGGGGTGACTCAGGGAAAGGGCAGATGTTTCCACCATGTATGCCCTACCTACTATGAACCCCAAAGTGTCTGGAAGGTAGCAGCCTAAGAGGATGGGAAAGCTCTGTGTGCCTTACCCACACCTCATCCTGTGCATCTCTCCACTGTATCCCTTGTGACATTTTTTGTAATAAAAGAGAAAGTATGTTTCCTTGAATTCTGTGACTTCACTAGCAAATTAACTCAAGGAGATGGTTGCTGGATCTGTGCTTTATAGCTGGTTGGTCAGAAGCTCAGGTAAGACAGCCTCAGGCTTACAACTGACATTTAAAACCGGGACCAGTCTTAGGGACCAAGCCCTCGATGTGTGTTCCCACCAAGTAGACAGTGTGAAAACAGAATTGGAGTAGAGGTTTGCTCAGCTGGTTGTCTGCTGTGGAATCACTTGCTGGCTGTCAGAGAGTGTTGTAAGAGCACAGAAAGAGAAGCTACAGCTGAGTCAAGTGCCAGGCTAGGACTCCTCTGTAAGAGAACTGCAGCCATCCAATGTGTAGCACACAGAAAAAACAGGAGTAGCTGATAAGTGAATAGATGAATGGACAGATAATGGATGGACAGATGGATGTCATATGTATGTATGCATTGACAGCTTAATAGATGGATGGGTAGATGGATGGATAATGGGTAGACGGAAGGATGAGTGGATGGGTGATAAATTTAAGAGACCAGAGGCCTCAATACCCTGGTCCACCTCATTAATGACTTGTGGATTCCTGGAACCTAAGATTCTAGAGCCTACCTGTATGATGTGTGTGGCCAGCATGATCATGAAGCTGGTCCTGTCACACAAGAGGAGCAGGTAGTAGTACCTCTACATTGTCAAGGGAGAAAGGAGTTGGAAGGGATAAGTTCCTTTGTGTGCCAAGGCCTCTGAGTCTACCCACGTGCAGCCTCACTGGCCCATTTTTAAAGAAAGAATTGCTTTTCCCTGAGTTGCAGTGACTTGCTCAAGGGTGGTCTGGTCTGCACCTGGGCCTTCCTGACACAAGATCCAGAGTGCTTTCTAATCCCACCCCCCTCTACCAACACCACCTCAGCTGCCACTGCCAGGAGGAGGGGCAGGCTGTTCCCGGAGTCACTGGGCAGAGAGAGGCCCCTGGCCACCAACCTCAGCTGTTCCCATGGCTGATACTTGAGCCCTGGACTTAGCTATTTTTTATCCATTAAGTAATCCTGGTAGAGGCCACAAAGAAATTGACACTCACCTCAAGCCAAGCCAGGAAGGCCATGGAGATAAAAAGGTCATGCTAAGAGTGGCTGCAGGGCCTCTTGTTGTTCCAGTTCAGCTTCTGAATGAAATCAGGACTCCAGGACTCTCACATGTCCAAGCTGGCCGCTCAGTCACCACCAGGACCTTGGAGCAAGTCTGCATTGAAAAACATCCACAGGGACACAGACCACCTGCATCTGGATCCTGAAGGTCTCTCTCCAACTGTGTGGTTCTCACCTCAGGCTCTTGTCCTGTCTGCAGAATGAAATCGCCTGACAGCGAGATCATCTGAATGAGAAGCCTAGGAGCTCACTGCGAGTGCTCAATAAATATGGGTCATAGGCTGGTGCCTGCCAAAGGCATGAACACTCAGGCCCTAGGGATTTAAAGCACTGCAGTGTCAGTTTAATAAAGATAACTGGTACCAAAAACTCTTACTACCAGGGTCTTCAAGTCTGCCTGGCAGAGGCCACAGCTTTACCAGGACACTCAGTTTGACACAGCCCCCAAACTGAGACACATGGGCAAGGATCTCTTTACTTCACCAGAAATTCCTGAATGAGAAGTCACAGGAGAATTACCTGTCTATCCCAAGCTCTCTAGAGACTTCCTTCTGAAGCAACACCCTCAGCCATGCCCTAAGGGGAAGTTTCAGAGGCAAAAGATTTTTTGGAGACCTGACATTTCTGCTTTTTCTTTTTCACATGGTTTAAAGCACTGCAGCGTCAGTTTAATAATGGTAGAGTGCCAGATCCCCCCACCTAGAGCCATATTTGACACAGAAGGTAGGGGCCGGGGATACAGCTCAGCAGCTTAAGTGCAGGGTCCTGAATTTGACCCCTGGTACCACAAAAAAAAAGGAAGTCTGACACAGAAGGTAACTATTTGTTGGACAGATGGATGGATGGATGGATGGATGGATGGATGGATGGTGAGTAGGTGGATAGATGGTGGGGGGATGATTGAGTAGCAGCTAAATAGTGGATGGACAAATTGATGATGAATGGATGGAGAGAT
This sequence comes from Octodon degus, assembly GCF_000260255.1. NCBI lineage: Eukaryota > Metazoa > Chordata > Mammalia > Rodentia > Octodontidae > Octodon > Octodon degus. Next base: position 11,071,097 of record NW_004524607.1, read on the forward strand.
GGGTGGATGCAGCTTGCACAAATGGATGGACAATAGTTCATCCATCCAATGGGTGGATACATGAATAGATGGATGGGAATGGTGGCTGAATGAGTAGATGGATGAGTAGATGCATGTATGGGTCAATCAATAGATGAATGGAAGGACAGTGAACAGACAGAGAGTGGATGAATGGGTGGATGAGAGGTGAATAAGTAGATAAATGGGTGGATAGATGATGAATGATAAATAGATAGTTGGGAGAATATACTAGTTAATTGATGGATGTGGAGTGGATAGATAGAAAAAGAAATGATGAACGGGTGAGTGGTAAATAAGTAGGTGAATGGGTGAATGGTAGGTGAATAGATGAACAGTAGGTGAATAGATCAGTGAGTGGATGAATGGATGGATACAGATGGATGGGTATTGAATGAATGGATCAATGGACAAGTGGGTAGATGGAGCGATGCATGGATAAATGGGTAAATTAACGAATGGTGGATAAATGCCGGGATGCATAATGGCTGTATGAAACTATTATGGTTTGTGCCTAGATTCCCCCCCCAAAGCCTCATAAAGTCATGAGGGTGGGCTTCTAGTGTTTGTGATTGATTCATAGTCCAATGCTAGGACTATGGGTGTGAGCATTACACCCACCTGGGGCAGGTAGCCTTCATACAGTAGAAGGGACAGAAAGCCTTCTCTCCTCCTTTTTTGCTCTTACTGCTTTTTCTGTCTTCTGCCACCTTGAACTGTTGCCCTCTGCCACCCCACCCTGCCTTGGAGCCAGCTGAGTATGGACTGAGACCTCCACAAACTGTGAGCTAAATAAACCTTTCCTTCCTTAATTGTAGGCATTGGGTATTTTGTCTCAGCAATGAGAGAAAAACAAATGAAGACAGGGAAGGTAAGAGGATGGATGAATAAGTGGATGTGGATGGGCTTGCATAGCCCACATGAACTCCAGACACTCAGCCAAGTAGCCTCTCCCCTGGCCCCAGCAGCTGGAGGGAAGGTTCCAGCCAAGGGATTCCTTCCTTGGTTTCCCTGGGCCACCTCTTTTAGTCAGAAAGTCAATCCTCTGAGACTGCCCTCTCTGCTACCTAAATTGAGCTGATTCCCTCAAGGAGAATGTCCTGGCAACCCCATCTGTCTTCCCTTTTCCCTCTCTCTGGGAGCTTTTCCTTCCCTTGGGTGCAGTATATCATTCCACACTCAGTTTTTGTCACATTTACAGGTTGGAGGCTAAGTTCCCTTCCATAGCCACCATCCACAGCCCCTGGGTAGGAGCGAGGTGACCAAGGTACAGCTCCTAGGTGCCTCCAACTTTGAAAGAGTCTTCAGCCCTATACAAAGACTCTAAGAAAAATCCTCCCCACCCACTTGCCCTACCTGGAGGTTATACTTAGTGTTTCTTTCCCAGGAGAGACACAGAGAATACCATGGGACCTGAGCTTTTGGCCATGGGTTGCATCAAGGTTTCTACAGGGCTATAGTCTCAGGCTTGCCCATGTCCCGGGCCCCCAGCTCTGGTCCTGGAGCCTGGGCCTGGATCTTCCCTGTGCTCCTAGGTCCAAGCCAGTGCATGAACCCCATTTCAGTAGGGCCACAGTATAGCAGCAGGAGCCAAAATGGGATGTGGCTGATCCAGCCTTCCCACCACCTTCCAAGCACACCTCCCAGACTTGAGAAGGCACCAACACTCTTTCATTGTTCTTTTCTTTTTATCAAAATGCAGTCTCCTGGCTTCTACATCAGGCCAGCAGGGTATGCTCATGAGCAACCTCAGCCTGTGTGTCTGCCCCCCAGAAAATGGGATGCATCTCAAGGCATCTTCCCAGTGCCCCCTGGCACCTGGGGTAGGTGGCTTTGGCCAGGGTTCTTGGGTTGCTGACACCCCACACTCAGACCCCACACTCTGAACAGAGCAACAATACCCCTTGAGCCTCCTGGGACAGCAACCACTTGACTGGGGAGAGTTCGGGGCCAGAAAAAGGTAAGGAGATCTCCTCACCCAGCAGGTCAGAATCCCAAGATCAAGGGAAGTTGAACCTGAGCAGGTTCTGTGTGGTGACAGTGGTACAAAGCTTGGCACTCAGGAGGGCCACCTCCGCCACTGAACTAGAGGCCATTCCACCATCTGTGAGTCATCCTGGGACCCGAACACCAGTTCCACTTCATTAGTATTTGAAATAAGTAAAGATTTCACAAAGGTCTACAAGGTACAAATGGGCTTTTCTATAACTTCTACATTAAAAAATAAACTTTGGTTTTGAAAAAAAAAAAAAGCAAGCAGGTAAGAAAATGGAAAAACATTTTCCAATTATATCATAGGCAAAGGGTTAATAGCTCTGCTATATAAATAGCTTCTACAAATAAAGAAAAAGACAAGCACTATAGGAAAAAATGGACAAAGAAATGAATAAATAAAAAAGGAAATGCCGATGTCCTTTAATCATGTGAAAATGTGCTTGAAAAATAGCCAGTGGAAAAATTGAAAACTGAAGCAGTTTTGTAGACAGGGATGTTGCTATTAATAAAAATGAATTTTGGGGCATTCTAATCAATTAGAAAATGTGTAAATATGGTTAAAGCAATCAGCTGAGTATTCTTCTACTTTTCCACTATAAATTTTATGAAATCTACATTCACGTGAAGCATTTCCTAAACCAAGGTGTTCTACGGGTATAAGCCACACAACAGATGTCAATGATTTGGGGTTTTAATAAAAGAATTTAAATATCTCATTATAATGTTTTAGTTGATTACATGTTAAAATGATAATATTCTGGCTGTCTTAGTAAACACATTAGTTAGTAAATGTATCAGTAAAATCAACTTCAGCTGTTTCTTTCATCTTCTGCTGCCTGCATATGGCTGTCACCTGTGGAAGAGTGCTCGTCCCCAGGGCCCTAAGCCCCTCTGCCTCGCTCCACACGCCAGGACACACTGGGGACCGTGCCAGCTGCAGGTCAGTCACTGAGCAAGCTAGCTGTGGGGGGATAGAAGCTCTCTGTGCCTGTACCCAGTCAGCTACTGGGGAAAGGCTGGAGGCTATGACCAGAGTCCAGCCCAGGAGACATTTGCTGAGTGAGAACATGGTGCCTCATGGTCCTGGCCCTTGTGGTGGGCTTTCACCCACTCTCCCTTCTGGAAGTTCCTCTTACAGCAGCCAACTTCAGCTCATCTCTGACAGGGAGCTCTGCCTCAGTCTCCTCGTAGTTCTCAGACTTCACCCATTCTTTCTTTCTCTCTCCCTCTCCCTCTCCCTCTCCCTCTTCTTCTCTCTGTATCAATCTATCTCTGTCTCTGCATCTATCTCCCTCTCCTCTCACCTGTCCTGGGCCTGAAGCTCAAAGAGATTTCAGCTCACCTTGGTTCTAGCTGGGGCCCAGCTGCCCCTCCACACTGCTGCTTGTTCTGCTCTGGAGAACAAGTCAGGTCCCAAAGGGGCTAGGAGGAGGACAATGGGATCAAGGCAGTACCAAGGCCAACCGTGAGTCTGATCATCCAGCCTGTGCTTGCCTCTCTCTCTGTCCCCCAACACACGGGCCCACTAGATACCCCTCCCTGAGGCTCCCCGGGCCTCCCTGGGAGCAACAGGCCAATCTGGTCATTATCCTGAAATCAGCCATATCCAGCTGCCACATCGTAAAGAAACAAATAAATCTTTTTCCTGAAGTTTTTTTGTTTTCCCAAGCAGAACAGGGACTGATGGCCACACAGTCTCTGGAGAGACACTTCAGTATCCAGAGCCAGCAGGAGATGACAGGCCTGGGGTCTCTGAAGAAAGTGGCAGGATAAGGACCATAGAGGGCTCTACAGGTCACAGCCTTTACCCAGCCAGCCCCCCAGCAGAGCCCTGTAATTTGGGAAAAGTCCAGTTCCCAGGAGGGTGAGATTTGTGGTGATCCCAGAATAGCCCCCAGAGTTACCCACCACACAGGAATGCCGGAAGCCACACCCTCCAAGGACAGAGGTCACCCAGTTTCAAGAAACTTCCAGAAAATTGATGAAGTCATTGTGTTTCTGTCGCTTGGCCCATGGGTGCCTCTTGATCAATTTCTGCTCAAGAGAATGAATGAACAAATGAATGAGTGAATGAGAGAGAGAGATTCTCCCCTGGAGCTCCGAACACTTTGATACCGGCCTCCAGATACTGGAAAATGAATCCTATTGCCCATTCTTATGATGGCCACAGGAAGCTCAGTCACCCCTGTACCCCTCTGGAGAAAGCACTCATATATCATGCCCTTCCCCAGCAAAGATAGAACCATTGTCATCACAGAATGAAGGCCAGGGACCTGGATATAGGACCTCAGGGCTTTTCCAATGTCACACAGCTGCCTGGCAGAAGACAGGGTCACAGCCTCATTAAGGGACCTTGACAAGCGGCTCCATGTCCTGGTGTATCCGTGAGATGGTCAGGTCCTCATGTGGCCTCTGCCCAAGGTACTAGGGGGACTCTGTAGAACCAGTCAGGGAAGACCACCTCATGTGTCCTAGGCCCAAGAAGCTCCGGGAAGAACTGGTTGAGACCACTGTGATTGAGCCCTACAGGAAACAGCAGCCTCAGAGTGGCCACCAGGCTAAGGGCTGGCCAGCATCCGTCTACTCCCTTGGTCCTTCCTTGCTGAGCAGTCCCTGTGCTGGGCCGCAGCAGAGGCCCAGTTATCGAAGACACCCAACCCTCTGCCATCAGGAAGGGAGAGGCCAACCTTGGGACCCCTCAACAGGAACCAGGCAGTGGATTCATCTCCAGGGAGCAGGCATAGAAAGCCTGCTAAAGATGGCAGGGAGAGGCTGAGGGAGAAAATTGTGGGGATGACATGCCAGCACATAGTGTGCCTTCTGGTGGTGAAGGGTCAGTGCTGAGGAGAGGAACATTCGAGAGCAGAGCCTGGGAGGCTGGAGCCTGGGCTTTGTTCTGTTGGGAATTGGGATTCAGAGCCTTAAGGACCAGACCACTGAAAAGTGAGAGGTCTTGGGAAACCAGATGCCTCACAGGACACTATACACACCCTGCCCCGTATCCAGAGCCAGCTATACACACCTGACGATTGCTCTAGATGTGCAGGACAGAGGCCCGGGATGTGGCCCTGAAAATGAAGCTTTTCCCCTCAGGCCTTCAGGCACATGGGTGTCTCATGCCAGCCAGCCTCATGGCCCTAGGCACGAGCTGTCTATGATGGTGGCACTAAGGCCCTAGCACACCTCTGCAATGCACGCACTGTGTCCACCGATCCAGACATCCCGGTCCTGGGAGAAGGCCATGCTCCTCCTGTGGCCAGTAAGTTCAAGACATGCATGTGACACAGACACTCACAAAATGCTCCAAAATCCAGAAAGAACTTGTTTTGGTTTTCACAGGCCTGTAGATTATGAGTTATGTTCAGATACTACCTACAGAGCTTTCACAGCAGAGCCAGACGTCCTGAGGGCTTTTTACCACTTACTCAGGAACACTTGCAACACATGCTTGGGAGGGGAACTGCCATCAGCCAGTTCACAGGTGAAGGTACCCAGGCATAGAGGGAGGTGCGCAGCATCCCCAGTGCCCCGTGGCTAGGAAGGAAAGACTGGGAATCCAGCCCCACATCAGCCTCCTGGTCCCTTAAATGACACATTTCTGTTTTAAGGTTTAGTGTTCCTTTCACATGGAGATAGTTATGGGAGGTGAGGGTCTGGGGTGAGTGGATGAGTGGACTGTGCCTGCTGGGAGCCTGGGCCTCTGTCAGGTGGCTTAGCCATACGGGCCCTCCCCATGGATGGTAATCCTGAGAGTTACCGCTGTTCCCTGGAGGGAGCCATGCCCGTGGCACATCTCTGTTCCCAGGGGGAAAAAGGACAGGAGGGAAGTGCCACCTCCTCATACCCCTACCAGCCCAGGAGCCACCCCAGCAGGGGGTTTGAGGGCCTCCTTCCCCAGGTTCCCAGGATGGGTCTCCCGTCTCTGTGGGTTCTTCTCCCTCCTAGCCCCGATGCCATGTGCCTAATTCCTGCTCCCAGCTGAGCACATGAAGCCCAGAGAGAAAGGTGTCCCCCGCAGGGGGCAGAGCCTGCACCTGACTAGCCTGCAGACCCCACATCTAAATCCTAACCACTGGGCCATCTGACCTCCAAACGATGCCAAGGATGCCAGGCCCTGCAGCATCCACTTGCCCAGAGCTCAGCCCTCTTTCTGCAGCTTCCCATCCTGATGCCCGCCTGGGCCTCACATCAGACCATGTGGAACTAACCACCCGGACCTCTAGGCCTGACGGAAAAGACATGCCACCACTGGGGCTCCTAAAGCCAGGGACCACAGCTTACAGGGAAATAAAAACTTGCATAAATCTACCCTGGGTCCTCTGTACCCACTGAAATGGGGACTCACAAATGTGGCTCACGAGGTCCCACCCACAGTTCTGGACATGCTGTCTTTCACCAAGGAAGCTTCATGAATGGTGGTCCTAGAGCCTTCACAGCTGCAGGCAGGCCTCAGTTTCCCTGTCTGTAAAAGAAGGGGAAAGAGAGGCTGGCTGGAGACCCCTGACAGTCTCACCAAGCCGGTGACCCACACATACTTGCCCTGCCATTTGGAGCACTGGCATTTGGATTTGGCCAGGTGCGAATCCTTGCTGCACCCCAACAGCAGCCCCAGGCAGAAGTGGCCACTGAGTAGGGCATGGGCCAGAGACAAGAAGCTACCCAGGAGGAGCCCCAGCACCACACTCCCATGGTTCCCCGGTAGTGAGGTCTTATCTGCCAAAGTCCATCTATCTGTCCACCTGAGCCCTGCAGTCAGGACCCCTTCTCTGGCTGGGCTCCAGGAATCACCCACAGTCATGTGGGAGGTAGGCAGGGGGCACTAGGAAGTGTCGCTCTGGCTGTCCATTGTTGTGGCTCCCATGGTGTGGGAGTCCACAGGGAAGTTCCAGCCTCTTTGTCCACAGGGACAGCAATGGGTCCCAGGGGTCCCCACACACCCAGGAGGGACTGACATCTCTATAGGGCATTCCCACCCTAGATCCAGCCCATCCCACATGACCAGAGGCCCAGGTAGGACCAGCTCTGCCTCTGGTGACTCTCCAGGTGGCCCTTGCCAGCCTTACCCAGGTAGCATGGTGTCTGGGGTCAGGAGCAGAGGGCCTGAGCCCATGTCCTCACTTCCTTGACACCCACCCTCCACACCTACCTCCATGGGGAAGTCAGGTCATTGCGGTGTCACAGAAAGTACTGTTCACCCAGAGGGCCCTGGCCCATCCTCCTCCACGGCACCAATCTGGGGTGGATCTTGGACACGGGAAGTGGATGCGTCCCTGTCTCCAGGGAATGCACTGCCATTGTAAATTCAGAGACCTCTGTGATTTCCCAATCTGAGTCTCAGTTCCCTGCAACTCTGAGTGGACCCATGATGGGGGCCCAAGACACTGCAGGCATTTCTAACTTTGCCTCCTGTCCCCTCACATGGATAGACCCCGTCACCATGCCCAGGATAACAGGGAGCTAGCTTCCTGGAACAGGGCTGAGGTGGGGATGGCAGGGTCAATCTTCCTTGGACAGAGGCTGAAGCTTCCCTGTGGACTCTCCTGCCACTTGCACACCCAAGGGGAGCTGCAGAGACACATCCTGGCCCCCTCCACCTTCCCCACATGCCTGTGGGTGATTCCTGGAGCCCAGCCAGCCACTGTCATGTGCCCCAGGGCCCCCAGCATTCCTGACTTTGTTTCCGATGACGCAGGGTCCTCCAGGATCCAGAAGGGGCCCAGAGAGTCTCCTGGAATTCCCACTGCAATGGCAGGATCCTGCTTCCTACCTCAGGTCCAGGAAACAGGGTGCTGTGGAAGTGCCAGGAGGCTGGAGGGGTCATCCTACAGAGGAGGCAGGAGAAAGCAGAGCCCAAGTATGCTCTTACCACCCGCAGTGAGCTGGCAGCAGGGGCCAGCTAGACAGACAGCTCAGCACCAGGGCCTGGGAGGGCAGGGATGGCAAGGCTGGGGTGGGGGTATCCACAGGCCTCGGCTGGCCGGCCACAGCTACTGAAGGTACCATAGCAGCGGCCTTCCTCCCACTGCAGAGGCAGAGGTGGGTGGTCAGCTCTATTAGGAGAGTGAGGATAGCAAGTAGGGTGGGGGGTCCAAACCACTGCAGGCCTCCCCTCGGCCCTCCATGGTTAAGGGCAGCAACAACTGTTCCCTATTTATATCAGCCAGCCTCACCCCAGGGGCCGAGTCCACGGAGGCCTGCAGAATTCCACTGAGGTCCGTTTACATTTAAAATAAATGTTTCCTTAACTCGCATCTGATCCCTGGCAGCAAGTTCAGGAATCAGTGAGCACACATTCTGACCCTGAGGCCAGCCTTCCCTGCCAGGCACTCGGCTCAGGGCACACCCACACCTTGGATGGCTGCAGCACCTGCTTCTGCCAGCAAAGAACCCCCTCAAGGAGGCACCCCAGAGATAGCCCCAGCCTGAAGTCTCTCGACAAACACCTTCCACGCAAAACCAGACCACTGCCTCACCTCAGGGGTGAGGGATTCTTCTCTGAAACCCACAGAGGGCCCCATCAGAGGAGGGTGAGGTCACCGTCTGAAGCTGGGGGTGAAGGGAGAGCCAGGATTTGATAAGGAAGAGGCATGCGGATCTGCTGGAGCTGTCCTTGCCTCCATGCAGTGCTGGCAATGGTTGGGGTTCCCAGCCAAGTGAGCGAGCGAGACAGGCTGAGCTGCCACATGGTCAGCCATGCATGTGCCAGTCACCTCCCTGAGCACTTGCTACAATTAGGGGTGCAGATGAGGGAGGTAGAGGCACATAGCCCATTCCAGGCCACAGTGGCAGGCAGTAGGGAGAGGCACATATGACAACCAGGCCGGATCTATGCACCTCCATCCACCCTAACCTCTGCCAGTCCCACCCAGCCAGGAAAGAGATGTGGCCAGGACCATGGCAGATGACCAGAGGGTCAGGCCAGCCAGGCTGAAAAAGCTAGGCAGGCCAGAGGGGGCCCTGCTCTCTAAATATGGGCACTGCCCAGGAGGTATGCACCTCTGGATGGGACAGAGCCTGTGCTGGACCCCAGGGCCTCCTGGCAGCCCCACCCTAAGGCCTATGTCCCTCCTAGGGTCAAAGGTGGGACCTGACCACCTGCCGTTACCCTCTCCCTAGGGCAGGGGCATGTGTACAGTGCTCCCCACGACGCCTCCCCCATGGGCCAGGTTTAGCAGGAAGCCGCTGAGTTCAGGCCAAGAGAGAGGATCTGGGAGGCCCTGGGGGAGCAGCCAGCCACCTGCTGCTGGGCACTGGAGCTGGGCACTGGGCTGTTAGGTCTGTCCATGGGACCAGGAGGCCCAGAGGCCAACTGTAAGCAGACATCATAGGAGCACATGGGTGATCAGGGGCAAGGGCCCCAGGGTGCCGACCTGTCCCAGCCTGTCACTATGCCCAGCACTCAGGTTACAGAGGTGGCCCCTGCAGAATCCCACAGAATCCCCACTGGACCCTATAGTCTGCCTCCTGTACCCTAACCTCAAGTGACATGCACTGCTGCCTGCCTCTGAAGAGCATCCAAATGGTGTCTTCTCTGGAGAAAGCTGGTGGTTCTGCCAGCCAGGACTCAGGGCAGAGTGGCAGGAGGGACCTGGCAGCCTCTGGACCCTGGTCCTCGGGGCTGACTCTGAGCAGCTCAGGGAGTCCCACCCCTTGAAGCTGGATGTTCATTACCTCCCCCACACCTAGGAATCCCCCCTCTACATCTCACCCACGCTTGGGACTCTGCAGTCCCACAGGCTTTGCTTTCTCTTCTCTGGCCTTCAAGGGGGCAGAGAATGACAGACTGAGGTGCCAAGCACCCACTGACTGCCCGGCTCTGGGCCAAGGGCAATATGTCATGGGATTTCCAAGGTCCTGGGATAGATGTCACCATGCCCATTTTACAGAGAAGAAAATAGAGGCTTAGACACTGAAGTGGAGACCTACTAGGACAGAGCTGGGTTCAAACAGCTTCCTGATATCAGACTGAGCTTTTGTCCCCCGGTACTAGAGCTCAAATCCAGTGCCTTCACACTGAGCTACATCCCCAACCATTCCTACATTTTGAGATGGTATCTTTCTAAATTGCTAAGTACCCCAGGCTGGACTCAAATTGCCATCCACCTCTTCAGCCTCACAGGTTGCTGGGATTACAGGCATGCACCACCGTGCCTAGCTCAGGCTGAGGTTTGAAGCAGAAGAAGGTGTTGGGTTAAGATAGGCCACACAGGTCCCCACACCTGGGCAGAACCCTATCATTCCCAGCATTCTTGGTAGCTGAGGGGTAGCTCACTGAGACTTTTCCAAGCCCAGAAAACTAGGTACCAACTATGTGTCCCACTGAGGGTGTGCTAGGGAAACAGAGTCAGACTGAGCATCCGTTGTCAGGGACCCCACAGCCAGTGTGGGAGACAGAGGAAGGATCCCCAGTGCAGGGCATCTGAACTATAAAACTGGGGAAGGAGGGACATAGCATTTGTGGGAGTGGAGGCTTCAGAGACTGCTTGATCCAGGAGGTACCACTAAAGTAGGGTTCTGGAGACTGAATAAGAACTTTCCAATGAAGCAAATAGTTGCATGCAGATAAGAATATGTACAAGCGTGTTGTCCAAAAGAAAGCACTGATCCCCTCTCAGCTCAGGCCTGGACTACAGGCCTGGGGTGAAACCCTGCAGCTGCAATCCCTGCAGAGAGTGTAGGGGACCAAGCCACCCAGCTAGTCCAGGAGCAGAACATCTTGCCAGAGGTGCACAACAGGTTCACTCCCAAGGGCAGCAGCAGGAAGGAGCTGAGCACAGCAGCCAGACCCAAGCCAGGCACGGCAGGATAAATCCAAACTTTGTAGACCTGCACCTGAACTTCAGTAGGTGCTAAGGTTATAACTGCACCAAAGCTCTACAACAAAGGTCAAAAGACAGTGCTACACAAAACGCCAATGTGAAGGAGCAAAATGCAATCTCAGAACCCAAGCCCACCCATAAAAGTGCAGAGGACACTAACACAGGACAAATTGGGAATCACACAGCTGAAATCAATGAATCAACAGCCTCTAAAATAAAGAAACAACTGCAGAAAGGTATAGAGGACCTCAGACTGGAAATGAAAAAAGAAATCCCTGAATTAATAGCATCTACAGTAAAGAATCAAAAGCAGAAACATATGGAGGAAACCCAATGCCCACCCAGAACAAATGCAGAGGACACTAGTTCAGCAGAAATATATGAATTAATAGTGTCGATAGTAAATAAGCAACAGCAGAAAGTTATAGGGGGCTCTTTCGGGTCCTCCTTTCCAGATGACAAAAAAAAAGAAGGAACAACGGTCGTGCCAAAAAGGGCCGTGGTCATGTGCAGCCTATTCGCTGCACGAACTGCGCCCGGTGCATACCCAAGGATAAGGCTATTAAGAAGTTTGTCATTCAGAACATAGTGGAGGCCACCGCAGTCAGGGACATTTCCGAAGCGAGTGTCTTCGACGGTTATATGCTTCCCAAGCTGTATGTGAAGCTGCATTATTGTGTGAGTTGTGCCATTCACAGCAAAGTGGTCAGAAATCGATCTCATGAACCCCGTAAGGACCGAACTCCCCCGATTTAGACCTGCTGGTGCTGCCCCACAACCTCCACCAAAGCCCATGTAAGGGGAGTTGAGTCTTAAAGGACTGAAGAAAACTCTCTTGAGAAAGAAATAATAAATTGAATGTTATACTTTATACAGCATGTTGAGTGTACCTGCCAGAGGTGGGTTGGGTTAATTCAGCCTATCCAAGTTTAAGTTTGTGCTCTGAAAATGAATAAAGAGGAACACACTGGAAGGGGTTTCAGGAGCATACCTCAAAAAAAAAAAAAAAAAAAAAAAAAAAAAAAAAAAAAAAAAAAAAAAAAAGAAAGAAAAAAAAAAAAAAAGAAAGAAAGTTATAGAGGAACTCAGCTTAATTCTTTTCTACTAGCTCAGTTCAAATGCATGAATTAATAGGGTCAATAGTAAATAAGCAACAGCAGAAAGTTATAGAGGAACTCAGAGCAGAATTCTTTTCTGAAATAAAAAAAGAATTCTCTGAACTCATAGCATCTAAAGTAAAGAAGCAACTACAGAAACATAGGGAAGAAACCCAATCTGAAGAAAACACTGCAGTAAAAGAATTAGAAGCAGTAATAAAAAAAAATAGAGGAGATTAGAAAAATGACAGATGTCTTGAATGAGCAATACAGGAAAGAAATAGATCACGTGAAGCAGAGTCAAAGAGGTATAGAGGAACTTAAAATCTCAGTCACAAGCTTGAAAAACTGAAAGTGAAGACAGAGTTTCAGATCCTGAAGATGCTGGTGCAGCTAGTGAAAAGGTAAGCAAAGATCTCTTAAAAACAACTAGGATGCAGGAAAAAATAATTCATCACTTGCGAGACAATGCAAAGATAAACAATGTGAGACTAATAGGTATCAATGAGAAAGGAGTCAATACAAAGGACATTAAAAAAATATGGGAAGAAGTAATAGCAGGAAACTTCCCAAATATGAGGAAACAGTCTGACATTCAGCTAACTGAAGCATACAGAACACCAAGTAACCTCAACTCAATTAAAAACACACCGAGACATATAATAGTCAAGATCCCAGAAATTCAGCACAAGAATAATTTACTGAAAGCAGCTAGAGAAAAGAAGCAGATCATATTCAAAGGAAAACCCATCAGAATTACAGCTGACATTTCTTCACAAACCATGAAGGCAAGAAGAGTGTGGAGTGGAGTACTTCAAGTCCTCTATGAAAACAAATTTCAGCCCAGGCTACTATACCCTGCAAAACTCTCTTTCAAGTATGATAGAGAAGTGAAATATTTTCACGACAAAGAACAACTAAAGAATTTCATAATGACAAAGCCAACCCAACAGGCTACTGAAAGATGTTCTAGAAAGGAACCAAAATGACCAGAACTCCACGAATGAGATCAGATGAAACAAACAAAATAGGGCAAACAATTAAACACCAGAGAAAAAGGAGTAAACAGCAACAGGTAAATAACATGTCAATCATAAAGTCAATACATCTCAGTTATAACCATCAATGTAAATGGACTCAATTCACCAATTAGGAAAAATAGACTGGCACAGTGGATTAGGAAACAAAATCCAACAATATGCTATATACAAGAAACACATTTAACTCATAAAGACATACATAAGCTGAAAGTCAAAGGATGGAAAACAATAGTACATGACCCAGCACCTCAGAAAAAAGCAGGGGCAGCAATCCTATTCTCAGACAGTCTCAACTTCAAACCAAGAATAATCAAGCGAAATAAAGAAGGCTGCTATATACTACTTAGGTGAAAAATTCAAGAGGAAGAGGTAACACTCATAAATATGTATGCACTAAACACGGGAGTACCCAACTATATAAAGCAAATCTTTTTTTTTATAATTTTATTTGTGTGTGTGTGTGTGTGGCCAGCTCAGCCCACCAGGGGGCGGGGCTGACTGGCATGTGGTGCTGGGGGATTGAACCGCAGTCCCTGTGCTTTGCTAAGCTTGTTCTAAGTAGGTGCTTTAGACCACTGAGCCATCTCACCAGCCCCAATAAAGCAAATCTTAATGGACATGAAAA
>NW_004524607.1:11091145-11180638 GCF_000260255.1 Octodon degus
TTTTAGAATATTTTGCTGAGTTAACACACCTATAATATTCAAATGATGGAACTAAACAAAAAAGGGGATACAGATGAATGTCCATTTTGTATCTGCATATTCAAAGTGGTTAGGATAGATATATAGTTACATTCCCTAAATGAATAGAGGGATTTGTTGTAATAGTGTTTGTAAATAGGATATCATGTCCACATCTTCTACAGCAAATAACCACTAGGAAGAGAGTACGCAATGTGTTAATTATTGAAACTGTCATACCAATTTGATTTGAAACTGTCTCTTGCTATTTGTCTCTCAATAAAATTGTGGGGAAAAAAGAAAAGAAAAGAAAGAAAGCACTGAGTCCCAAGCATTGAGAGTGGGGTGACTTCATGGGGTCTTGTGTATCAGCAGAGAAGTTGGAAAGAACCCCAAATGGCCATGACAGTAACAGGACCCATTCTCCTGGTTTAGCAAACAGCTCCTCCTGCAGCCCCCTCTGTCTGTTTCTGGACATCCCCCTAACAACCACTGGCTGGGAACCAGGGGTGGCGCCAGGCAGGCACCCACCCAGCAAGCAAGCGCTCCTCCGGCCAAGACACCAGGCACTTCCTGACTTGGCGCAGCTCTGGGGGGCCGGGGGCAGCATTCCAGCTGGCATTCCAACTCCTCCTCGACACTTTGTCCATTTCCTGCCCTGGCTGCAAATTTCAACCATTTCCTTCTCAGCCACCTCCGGCCTCTGCCCGCTGCCTGGCCCGGTGCTGACCCTGGGGGACAGAGGATGGTCTTGTCCTCTGCCAGCTCCAAGTTTGGAACCAGTCCTGCCCTCAGCTCAGCACCCTTTCAGGATGTCCTGGGGAGTGTGAAGTGATGGCTAAGACACAGAGGTGGGGACACTCAGGCCAGCCTCCTGGCTGTCCCCCAGCACGCACCTAGCCCTATGCAAACATATGCAGCACCTGCTGTGTGCCTGGACCGGGCATTGCTTTTGCGAGCTCCAAGCTGAGGGAGGACGGAGCCAGGTGCCTGGGGCAGAAGCCAAGAGCCTGGGTGTGCTCCTGTCCCTCTCAGTGTGTGGCCAGTGTGCGGCCTAACCTGTGGGTGCAAGGAATGACCTTTCTCTGATGTCACATGAGACAGGGCTGCTCCCCAGGCAGGTGGGAGCCCCCTCTGTACCCTGTTCCCCAGGAGATGGACCCAAGCTCCACCCTCCGCCCTCCATTGTAGGCATGACACCAGATAAGTCCCAGGGGCTCTCAGAAGTATTTCCTGTCTGGAGATACCACCTGTCTGCCCTGAGATGGTGGTCCTGGGGGAGGGGTCTGCAGATTAAGCCTCAGGCTAGAGTTCATACAGAGAACCCAGAAGGGTCAGGGGGATGAGGCCTCCACTTTAGAGCAGAGTGCTACTGCCCTTCAGGGATGTGTGTGGGCTCTGAACCCCCCTACCAACAATGAGTGACCTTGCCTATGACCTTGTCCCAACCCAGGGTCTTCAGTATACCCATTTGCTGAGGTCCAAGCAAGATGCCTGATGCACTGAAGGCAGGCCAGGGCACGGGAGCTGAAATCACCTGAAGAGCGGCCATGCAGATGTGCCCAGCAACCCCTTCCCCTTCCCTGTCTGGTCATGCCCTTCCTGCCACCACAGTGAGGGCTCAGGAAGGAAGGGACGGCCTGCACATCAGCCCCAGGCAGAGAAGTGGGAGAACACAGGGCACAGTGTGGGCTGGTGCACATAAAGGACATTTCTTCATGGCCACACGGCCTGGGCACTCTCTGGCAGGAGCCATGAATCCAGATGGCTGGCGAGCAGTTTTCCACACTAGGCAGTGGCCAGCCACCCAGCTTGTTAATAACAAGTCAGCAAGACTCACCCAGTGTGGCTCAGAGGGAAGAGGCCAGTGTCCCAACACATTCTCATTTGGCAATTTAATGGCCAGAGCATCCATGTAATGTTTATACAATAAATCCTTCCATGGGGGGTTTAATATGTCATAGAAGTTTCCTCTGAACCCCACCCCAGGCTATCCCCACAAGGAAGAATCCTGAGAAAATGTCATTTCACAGTTTCCCATAAAGCCAGGTGCAGGGCAGCTGTGGTATGCGTAGCAGGAGCGATTGCTCAGTGATTGTCCCCTGTCCTCAGCCCGACTGCAGCCCAGACAAGTGTGAGCCCTGCGGCTGTGCCTGGCAGGCAGGTGGCTGCTGCCCCTGGGCTGGGGTCTTGAGCTCTGGGACCGAAGGACAGCAGGCCTGCTGGGCAGCTTCCCAGAATCCAAGCCTGAAGCCTCTGACCCAAGCCTGGGGAAACATCAGCTACTGGGGCCGTGGATGAAACCAGAGAGCGAGATCCAGCTTACTGAGCAGGGGCATCTCCACAGAGAGACAGATGCTTCAGACAAAACCCTAAAAATCCACTTTTGAGTTAAATATTCACATAAAGTTCTTGGACCAAATTTCAACCCCAATATCAGAGTAAACTGCTAATTTCGTGTTTCATACCCCAATCCCCTAGTAGCCCAACTTCACCCCAACCTTGGCTGGAAAACAAACCCAAGAAGAAAATAAAGGAGCTCCTAGAACTTGGCTTGCGACTGTGAACTGGAATGTTGGGAAACCCAGGGAATCTGCATCTTCAAAAATATGGACACAGAGGCCATTGAGATAGCTCAGTGGACTAACTGCCTGCTTAGGAAAGCACAGGGACCAGGGTTCAATCCCCATGCTACGCAAGCCCCAACCTCAGGCGCACTGAGCTGGTGACTGAGTCTGGACATAGTGGCACACACCTGTAGTCCCAGCACTGGGGAGGCTGAAACAAGAGGATCACTATGAGTCTGAGCTGCGTAGTAAGACCCTGTACAAATACATGTTTAAAAAAAAAAATATATATATATATATATAGAGAGAGAGAGAGAGAGAGAGAGAGAAAGAGAGAGAGAGAGAGACGGGTTTGCAGATCTGCCTGGGAGGATCTCACCCACTGTGCCAACTAGGCCACAGCCACACACAGGGATCACCCCATTGTGCAAGGTGGGGATGACCCTTTTTTATGACAGCTGAAGGGACAGGAACTTTTGTAGTGACAGGAGTGGCCAAGCCAGGAAGGGGAGGCAGGCTTGGAACCTAGTCACCTGACCCCAGCTGGAAGGAGCCTCAGGCTGAAGCAGGGCCTGAGAGGCCCCGTCCCGGAAGGATCATCTGTAGCCAAGGTACAGAGGAGACCAGCAGAAACAACCTATCTGCCAGTGACCAGCCAGGGCTCCCATGTGCCCAAGAGCAGGATGAGGCGGTCAGGGGTCCCATGAGGCTCAGCCCAGGAGAGCAAGGTGGTCCTCCAAGGTGTTGTATCAGCAGCCCACAGCCCCAACCGTGCACACACACAGGAGGAATAAACCAGCCATGGCCACGATGGTCATGGGCGTCTGCCTCCCAGGGCTGTCTGTCGGTAGCAAACACAACTCTCTAATAAAACAAATCATCTGAAGCTGTGGAAGCCACAAGAGGAAACAGCTGTGTGCTGCTGGCTGCGAACACGTGTCTACGCCCATCTCTCAGCCCGCCTGCTCTGCTCCTGTGGAATTCTGGATTCCCTGGCCATTTCCTGACACAAGAATGCTCGGGACACTGAAAGGAGAGTGAGGGAGCCAGGGAGCACTCACACACCGCCGTACCCAGTCCCAGGTCAGCTCTGCAGACCAGTGCAGGAAGCCATGGCATCCTTGCAGCCACTCCCTCCCCATGGCCACGGCCTCCCCACAGCCATGTCATCCTACGACCACCACCTCCCGTGACCATTACCACCACGCTGTCATACGTGAAACTGTCACACGGCCACTGTCTTACACAACCATCTGTCCCATAACCTACTTGCCCTGTTGATGTGGTGCGATATGGACCCCAGGCTTGGGAGTCCCAAGCCAGCAGTCCCGAGTGAGTGCTCATGAGGGCCTACAGCAGCTTGCCCTGAAAGTCACTTTTCAGCAAAGCCTTGGAGCATTGTCAACTGAAGAAAGCAAGCTTGGATGTCAAGAAAGCCAGTTACTGCTACAGAGCTCACTGAAGAGCCAGACTTCCCAGATGCCAGAGCCTGGATAGACGTAACCTGGACAGCACTCCGGAGAGCACCCGTCTGCCCCTCGGATCCCACATTTGGCAGCATGTGCCATAGAGGGAGAAGCCCACACAGCCACCCTTCCTGTGACACTTCTCAGAGCCTTGGCTGATGTCGCCACTCAGAAGCATCTCAGAGGTGCAGCATTCCATGGGCTCTGCAGCCACAAAGGAAGCTGGAGCTGCCTGGGCCAACATGACAGATGCCAGCCACGTGTAGGCGCTCAAACGCCAGTTAAAGTTAAAGTTGAATGAAATCATAAGCACTGAGGTCTTCAGTTGCACCAGTAGCCATGGCCGCAGTATCAGCGCTGGAGGAGAGACAGCGAGCCTAGCCAGAGGTTGTCCTGGAGTCCAGGGCTGAAGGCTGCCTTGGTGAGCTCAGGTCACAGGGACAGACTGGAGGCCTAAAGAACTGAACTGAACAACTCCTCACCCGATTAGAGGCCAGATGCCTGAGATCAAGGTGCTGGTAAGCAGGCTTCTATGGAGCTTGAGAAAGGCTCTGTGTTATTCTGCAGCTCCTTGGGTTACCAGCACCCTGGGGGCTCCTTGAAAGGAACACATGCCACCCTGTCTGCCCATTTCCCCACGCCCAGTGTGTGTGTGTGTGTGTGTGTGTGTGTGTGTGTGAGTGAGTGTGTGTGTGTGTGTCCTTCCATGTCTCACATGGCAGCAGCAGTCATGCACTAGGGCTCACTTCTTCAGGTGATTCCACATAAGACTTCAGTGTAACTAATTTCATCTGCAAAGACCTTGCTTCCAAATAAGGCCACACCCACACGTCCCAGTGCTCTAAGGAGTTGGGGAGCTCCTCCACCTAGAACTCCCAGCCCCCTGCCCCAGAGCTCCCTCCGGCCCCATCACCACCTGTCTGCTGACAGTGAGCGCTCGGGTAGGCACGTGCTTTCCCCCAGGGCCTGGTCCATGGTGCCCACTCTACAAACCCATGACAGATGTGTAAACAGACAAGTTAAACTGGGACCCCCCCCCCAACACATCTGACCTTCAGCTCTCTATGGCCCTTAGGAGAAGGTTCTAGATCCAGGGTGATTCAGACATGGACAGGAAGAGCCTGGGGTGAGGCCTGCCTCAGCAGCTAACCCAGGTATATTGGGGCCAGAGTCTAACAAGGGGCCATTCTAGTCTCCAAAATGGCCTTGAACAAGGCTGGGTACCAGAGACAGGGAGGTAGAACTCTGGCCCATCTGCACCACCAGCCCAAGCATCAGAACCCAGCCCATGAGCCAGTGTGATGAGCACTCTCAGTCCCAACCATGAGGCCAATGGTCCAACATGGCAGCCAAGGCAATCAGAGTAGGATTCGAAGAACCCTGCTCTTCCTGCCTGCTAACCAGGATTCCCTGGGGCTGGAAAGGGAAGGAGCCTGTGCCCTGGAAGATTCCAAAAGTCTCTGGAGCAGGACCCGGAACGTCCTCTCATGCCTGTCCAGGCCCCAGCCCTTACTCCCCGCTCAGAGTGCGGAAGGCCAAGGGCTGGCAGCAGCATGGGTCCTGGCAGCTCCCCAGAGGCTCCCAGGCAGGCTCAAGTTTCTAAGGAGCGTAAACTATGTCTTACAAATGAAGACAGTGACTCCAGTAACTGAAGCATCAGAAATAACTCTGCTGGCTCAGGCTCTGCCCAGGGCGCTGTGGGAAAGAGCCCAACAGCTGGAGCGCTCAGCCCTCCACTTCACATTGGCTTTCTGAAGGAGTACCAGGCGCTCGGCACCCCGCAGCTACGGGCAGTCTTGAAGACCACCCAAGGATGGCCCCTTGGTGACAGGAGGGGTGACCACCCAAAGGCGCTGGGATGCTGCAATTGTTCCTAGAGCCAGGGCCTGAGTTCTAGATACCCCCTCTCCAGAAACTGCTATCTCTAAGCGAGCCTCTCCTGTGCATAAGGAGCAACCTATGGCCCCATGCTGATGTTCAAAAAGCAACGTCTATGCAGCAGTGTATGTGCAGAGGCAGGAGCCAGCTGGGCTGCAGCTGCAGAAACACTGGCCCCAAAGGGGGGTGACACTTGGTGCAGTGTGCCATGCCATGTGACAAGAAGTTCAGGCTAGTGCCACCCAGTGACTTGTGGCATCAGTGGGCTTGGGTTCCCTCATCCCTATTTGACCTCAGACCTCAGAACTGTCCCTTCATGGTGACAGAATTGTGGCCATAGCTCCAGGTATCACATCCTCATCCATCAACACCTGTCCCCTCTTTTTAAGAGCCAAGAATACGTTCCTAGAGCCCTAGGCAGCCCTCTCTCTGGTTCTGTTGACACAGTTGTCTGGGTCCAAGTCAGTCACAAACAGGGAGGATGGAGTCATGCAGGTGTTTGTTCAGAGTGTCCAAGTTTGTTCCACAGGACTCCACAGGGCCACGCTTCCAGACATACATCTCTGGACCCCAGGCAGGCCCTGAGATGGGGTTCAGCAGGCAAGAGGTTTGCTGGGAGAACTCAGAGGAGAGGAAGGAACAAGAAGGCAGAGAAGCCAGCTATGGTGTGGGCCTCTCCCCCAGGGCACAGGGCCAGCAGGGCTGTCTCACTCTGGGTCAGGATGCTGGGCCTCTATACTCACCATGGTACATCAGTCGGCAGGGCAGCCCCAAAATGGCCATGGCCTGGGGCTAGGCAGGGCTCCACCAAGGGTCCTAGTAGGGGCTGATCCTGCTGGGCAGCTGGGGTACCTGATAAGCACCTGGAGAGCCATTCACTGCATCCCCCACATTAACACCAAAGTGAGAAAACCGGGGTCAGTTTGCACACAGGGAGGGGGAGCCAGCCACATCTGAAGAGATACATGTGGAATATCTAAAGCAGGGACTTCTGGGTGGAAGGATAATGGGATGTTTTTCTCCATGCTATTCTAAAGTCAGTATGTATTCGTTTTGTCAGAGACAAACAATTATTTTTTCCCTAAAGAATGCTCTCATCCATAGAATCCAGAATCTGGAATCCAAAAACGAGACTTGGTCTCTCAGGGTTTGCATGGAAAAATCCATGAAGTGGGTTCTGGAGCCCACACTCCAGCACCCCAAGAAAGGACTGATATTTCCTTCCCCATTAATTAGCCGTGTGACTGGTTTTGAAAAGAAATGTCACATCGCCAGATTCTTCACCCATGAGATGGACATTTTAACGTAAGACAAGCAAAGCTAGAATAGCTCCTTACCATAAGATCCCAAGATCCAGGTGGTATGACACAGAAGTTTCTCTCTCACTTATACGGAGACTGACAGTCAGTGGCCACTGTCCACACAGGCACGTGGGGGACCCAGCCCCACCCAGCATGGTCTCTGGGTCCTCAGCATTCGCTCCATTGTGCCGGCACACAGGGAAAAGGTTAAAGTAATGGGAGATCTCAGTGAGAGGTTGTAGGGGCCTGGAAATCATGAACACCTCTTTGGCTGGAGGTCAGAACCATGGCCACCCCGGGAACTGCACAGCATGGCCTAGTGGCATAGGGGAGGAAGGGCAGTGTCTGTCGCATGAGTGGATCTAGTAGTATATCTTGCTGGCGGCTGCTGGTATCCAGCCTCCCCTCTCTGGAGTCACCCTGTCTCTGCAGTGGACAGGCATACATGTCTGCCCAGGGCTTTGACTACCAAGGTACAGACAGCACAAGGACACTGTAGGAATGTCCCAAAGGTCCCGGATGTGGCTTGGCCCTCACACTGATCCCAAAGCCCCTGCAGTTCTACTATTCCCTGCCTTCTCATCAGCCCATGCTGGTCAGCCTGTCTACCTCCACCCAGATCAGCCCTCAGACTCGGCCCTTTTCTCCTCAGAAGTTAGCATTGGTGAAC
The DNA here is from genome assembly GCF_000260255.1 of Octodon degus. Classification (NCBI taxonomy): domain Eukaryota; kingdom Metazoa; phylum Chordata; class Mammalia; order Rodentia; family Octodontidae; genus Octodon; species Octodon degus. The sequence goes on from NW_004524607.1 coordinate 11,099,046, forward strand.
ATTTTTGCTCTGTGTGGTGCCACAGGGAGGTCAGTTAGGGTGTGACAAAATAGATCACTCAGTGTCCACAGGGAATTGAGGTACAGGAAGAAGACATAACTACATGGTGTGGCTGGAGCTATGCTTTCCTGGAGTGACAGTAGGTGGGAAACAGGCTGGGCTGAGGAGGACCAGCCACTGCACGGCTGTCTGGAGGGCAGTGTGGGCCCCAGGCAGGTAGGCCCGCTGGTCCCCTAAGTAAGGGAGAGCAACTCTGCTCCCTAGTCCAGGACCTGGTAATCTGTGTCTGCTGGGGAAGAAGGCCTGGCTTATCCTGAAAGTGGCCCCACACTAAGACAGGAGTAGCAGAATAGAAACAGTTCTAGAATGATCTCTAGGATTTGACTGTTGTCCCCTACTCAGGCTGCTGCGGGCTGAACTGTGTACCCCCAAATTTCCTATGTTAGAGCTCTAACCTCTAACATCTCCAAACATGTCCTCATTCAGCAACAGGGGACATGGTCTACCCACCATGGATCACACTTTCTTTAAGGACATAGAGACCTGAAGGGAGGCACGCAAAGGGACACGAGAGGCCAGACTCCCACAGCTCAGCAGGCAAGGCCTATCCATGCCCTGCCTGGCAGTAGGGGGATGCATTTCTATTATTTAAACCCCAGACTATAGTCTAACCAGGGAGACAACTGTGACGGCCCCCCTTCACCACCCTCAGCTCTGTGGCCCTTGGTCTGGCCAGCCAAGCATTCCTCTGAGATGCTTCCTTCCATATGGGAGCTTACTTGGGACTTGATGCCTTGGGAAGGTAGCATCCAGGTTATAGCCTGGGGCTCAGACGGCCACAGAAGCATCTTTTTGGCTCTCAGGAGACTCATACCCTGCAGCTACTATGGTTTGAAAACAAGGAACTTTGCTGTGGGGTCAGGCCTTTTTCCTGTCCTTTCTTACCCCATGGGGTAAGTCTCTCAGGGTTTGGATGCCAACTGCTCAGACCCCCTCCACAGCCAGTCAGGCCTCTTACGTGACAGGGACTGGGGGTAGGGTGGGAAGATGGGTTAGAGAATGTTGTGGTGTTTTTGTCACATTAAAACGCAAAATTAATTCAGCCATTTCTCCTGACCCCAAAATGTCTGAGAAACTGAACAAGTGGAGAGATGAATTATTCATATCTTTAGAATCCATTCTCCCAAACATGAGCAAAAATAAATTGCATTTTCCTCCTAAAATGGGGGTTGTTTCACCCAAAAGCTGTGAGTCTAAGGAATGAGGCAGTAGAGGCATAAACCACGGGTCCCTTCACGGTTCCAGACACCTAAGGGGAGGCACTGGGGGGACCAGAGGAAGACAACCTGGCATGGGACACTGGGGACCATGGGAGATCCATGCCCCTGCCCTGGGAAGGTGGCCCAGGGTGGCCCAGCAGGTCCTGATCCTGCTTTTCTCCCATGTAAAATGAGTCTACTGAGCCAGACAGGACTCCACAGGCTCCCAGGGCCTCGGCAAGGCCATAGCCCCACGTCAGAATGTTCCAGATTTTCCTTCATTCCCAGGGTGAAGTCTGGGTCCCAGCCACCAGGACAGGGAAGGCCCAAAGCTCCCTTCCCAGAGGCCACAGTGTTAACTTTTACTGCTGTGGCAAAATACCTAAGAACAGCAACTTAAAGAGGAAGTGGACACTTTGGATCTGGGTTTCAGCCCATGGTCAAGTAGCCCCGTTGCTGCTAGGCCTGCAGCAGCAAGGAATCATGGTGGGAGCATGGCAGTCCGAAAGCAGAGAGAGGTTGAAAGACGCTGGGGACAAAATGTCCGCTTCCGTCCTAAGTTTCTACCTCCTCCTGAGAGCCCATTCAGCTATGAATCAGTCCTTGAATTCATCAGCGAGGCCAGAGCTCTGATGAACCCAAAAGCTCTGAACACAGCAGCACTGAGGACCAAGCTTTCCACACATGAGACTTTGGGGAGTGTTTCATACCCAAACCAAACAGCTGCCTTCAGTCAGCTCTCTGTCCCCTCACCACTGCTGTCTCAGATAAGGGGCTGACATGCCAGGGGCTAAACCTAGGTAGGGCTGGGTTCCCAGATACAGTGGAAGAGGAACTAGGTGCCCCTACCTGGTTCACTATATTTGGCCTGAAAAAGGTCTGGTGAGGCCCCTTGGAGGTCAGAGGGGTCTGGCTGCAACCACAGAAGGGCAGGCAGCTAGCCAGGGGTCCAAAGGCCCTAAGAGAAAAATAGACATTCTCCAAAGAAGGCTTCCTCCTCCCTTCATCCATCCTGATTTCTGGGGAGGCAAGTTCCCAAGGAGTGAGGAGCAGTTTGCACATGAGCTCCTGGCAGCTGGGCAGGTCTTCCTGGGCAGTAGTTGGTCCACATCCATGGTGGGCCTCTCCCATCTTCCACTGCAGAGCAGGAGGCCCACGTGGGATCCACACAGCAGGAAGCAGTACCTGATCCATTCACAAATCGCTTCAGCCAGGCTCCCTGGAGCAGCCCAGGCACAGTGATCTCTGGCTTGGATGGCGGCTTCTCTGGAGATCAGCTTCCTCTAGCCCTTTGAATGGTTGGGAAGGAGGTTAACATCTCCTAATCTCTGTCTCCTGCTTCTCCTGGTGAAGGAGCTCATAACAACAGGGGCAGGGTGGGTTAGGAGGGAAGGCCTTGCTGGGACCCCTCCCCCTACCCTGAAGTCAGCCCTGCTGGGAGGGGGCGGGGGTCTCCCCACACTGAAAGGGGCTGCCAAGGCAGGGGAGATAGCTCAGTGGTCTAAGCACTTGCCTGGCAAGCGCAAGGACCAGGGTTCGATACCCAGTACTGCATGCCCATGCCGGCCCCGCCCCAGGTGCAATGAGCCTGCCACTAAGACAGGGAGTGGTGGCACACACCTGTAATCCCAGCACTGGGGAGGCTGAGACAGGAGGATCACTAAGAGTCCAAGCTGTATAGAGAGACTCTGTACCAAATACATTTTAAAAAAAGGAGGGGGGCTGCTGGTTGCCAGCCTCTCTACCCTATACTTCCCCTAGCTTCACTTATGCTCATTCTTGGGTCATGGCTCAGTAGTTTGGGGTATCTCCAATGACCCCCCCCAGACCAGGCTGGGTGCCCCTCAATATCCACAGAGGCAGAATAGCTCAGAGAACAAAACCCCAACAGCCCCAATTCAAATTCTGAAGAATTTCGAAGAACTTGGAAGAACTAGAGCAAGCTCTTTACTGAACTTGTCCCTGAGGCTCCCCATCTGTAATGCAGAGCTCATCTGTGGCACCTACCCCACGGGGCAGTGGCGAGAATGAAACTAAAAAGCACCTAACACAGCACCTGGATGTGAGCCAGCTGTTGAGGAATGATGTGATCAATGCCCAACTTTCCTTCTTGCTGGTTAACGAGCCCCACAAAGGACAGGACTTAGAAGTACCTGGAGACAGGACTCTGGAGGTGCTGAGGACACTTATGTTGGATGGATGGATGGATGGATGGATGGATGGATGGATGGATGGATGGATGGATGGATAGATGGATGGTTACATGGGTAGGTGGATGGTGGGTGGATGTTTGGATTGATATTACATGGATGAGTAGGTGGGGGTGGATTAGGTAGGTGGACGGATGTTAGATGGGCAAATGGCTACATGGGTGAATGGGAAAATGGATGGTGGGTAGATAATGGTTGGATGTTATATGGATAGGAAGGTGAGTGGATGAATGTATGGTTGAATGAATGGATGAATGAATGAATGAATGAATGAATGAATGAATGAATGAATGAATAGGTGGATGAATGAGAAACTCCTGGGAGCAAAGAGACCATTCAACTCTGATATCCATCTGAGGTCCTGGCAAGGGCACTCCTGTGTCTGACATAAGGAGCTGCCTGCCTCTCTACTGGAAAAGATCAGTGCTTGCTTTCTCACTCTGGAATTCTGGCAGGGCCTAAGAAGCTCCTCTTAACTCTGGGTAGACAAGTTTCCATCTCTGGATTCCCAAAGACTACCACAGAGCGTGCTGTGGCCTCAGGACAAGCAGACATCTTCTCTGCCCATGCCCATCTCTCAGCAAGGAAGATGTGGCACAGACATGTGCTCCAGCAGCAGCTGGGGCAAGCAGATACAGTGTGTGCCCCTCAGCACCCCCACCTGGGGCTGCTATGGGGAGGCCTCTCAGGAGCCTCTGTGTGCCACCAGGCCAAGCTGGATCAGGATTGAGGGCCTTAGTGCTGGCCACTTGTTAAAGCCAGAGCTGAGATCACTGCGAGCCTTTCTCCCCGCAACCGTGGGCCCTGGTGCCCTCCCTGGACTGCACAGGCAGGACTCGCTCTTGGCTGTTTTGTGGGAAAGCCACTTATACTGTCCTCACTGCTGGGGAGTTCTGATCTCCAGGCTGCCGCTTCCTAAGGTGTTGCCATGGAGACGAATTTTCTGTCATAAATAAAAGTGTTCTGGGGTCAGATCTCAAGCATAACTAGGACAGATTTTGAGGGGGAAATGCCAGAATTCTGAGATGTGCAGAGGATGGTCTGGTCTGCTCTTCCCCAAAGGCTGTTTTTCAGCCTGCTGTGAACTGGACGAGGAAACTCAGGCAGCTGACCCTCCCTGTCCCCCAGGGGTCAGCACCCTGCCTGCCCTTCCTCATCAGCACCTGCCACTGGGGTCAGGTTATCTGGCTGGGTTGCTATCCAAAGAACCCCCAGGTAAGTGAGTCCAGACCACAATAAAGGCCTGTGATTTTTTGCTGTGCGTCCTCAGACTCATCCCTGTACCCCTCTGGGCCCGCACCCTTTCTGAGAGGCAAGGTCCTCTCTCTAGGATGCCTGGTACATTCCTTCGGCACCTCCCTGAGCCAACAGAGCTCAGGTATTCCCCTGAGCTGGGAGCAGGCCAGGGGTACTCCAGTGGGGTGTCACTTCTGAGGCTCAAACACTCCTAACAAGGAGGCTCCCCCACTCAAGTCTTGCAGATGTCAGCTCCAGGGATCTCCTGTGTTCAGGGTCACCACAGGTCATGTGTAAGAAGTGGGGGAAGCCCTGGGAGGAAGGAATGTGGGTCTGAGGGGCCCTGGACGCCACCCAGGCCAATACCAGCAGCCAGGGCTGCTTGCCAACCTGCCCCCATGTTAGGTAAGCACAGTCCCAGCCCTTGGGCGGGCCCCGGGGCGCTGTCCTCTGCTGGGGATCTTAGGCATCATCACAGCCCTCTACCCCCACCCTGGAGCTGAGGCTGCTGCCCCTCCCCCCAGTCCCCTGAGCCTCCGACTGGGAAAAAGCAGCTGGGGTTGGCAAGGACCCATTTTCCCAGGGCAGCTCCAGGCACCCACTTCTCCAAAAATGCACGTGAGGATGGGATTGAGGGGAAGAGAAGAGTGGCTTCTCTACAAGAGGGACCTTTGGAATCTGGACCCAACCTGGGGTCCCTGTCCTAGCCCACTTCCCCTAGGCTGGCATACCCTTCCCAGGAGGAGGCAGGTATCTCAGAAAAAGTGCAGGCCAAGGAGGCCCAGGGAGAGCTGTAGGAGAGGCTGAAACACAGCCCTGGCCTCTGCAGTCTCCTCAGGCCCCTCACGCAGGCCATGCAGGGGGCTGGTGCCGCCATGTGCTCCACCTGCTGCCCAGGCTGCTTCCAGTGGGCACCTTGGCCTACTGAACCCCTCGCTTGACTCACCAAGCCCTAAACAAAGCCACAGAAGCACACCCCACCTTGGTCCTGGATCATCCTGGGGCCAAGGGTGAGGTGGCAGGGGTCTGGGGCTCCTGCGTCCTCACAGCCCTGGTGATGGCCCTGGTGTTGTGTCCACAAGTGTGTATAGCACATGCTCCCCCTTGATAAGGGGCCAAGCCAAGCCAGGGCAGGAGCTACCACAGGAGGGGTGGCAGGCACGACAGGGACACCAAATAGCACTGTATCCTCTTACCCCACAGGTGCCTGGGAAGCCCCCAGAAATCCTGCCCAAAGATATTTAGCAACCCACAAAGAAAATAGAGCATACACACAGCTCTCTTACTACATGCTGGCATGGGTAAGAGGTGGGTAACGCCAGGCTTTCGGTGGCTTTCTTGATTCCTGTTCTGTGTCTCACTGACGCACACCTCTCACTTGCAACTGTGTCTGCATAGTCTGTGCTTTTGTGTCTGTCTCTATGTGTCTGTGAATACATGTCTCTCAATGTCACCCTGATTCAAAACTAAAGAGAGCATGAGAAAAAGGGACCAGCAGACCAACGTCCTTCCTGAACACATGCAAAATCAATCTCAGCAAACTACAGTATCAACAAACAGAATCAGTAACATATCAAAGGAACAACACATAACGGTGAGGAGGACTTATCTCAGGAACAAGGCTAATTTAACATCTGAAAGACCCAATCAGTGTAATTCATGATATTAATAGCATAATGCAAAAAAATCACATGCTAATTTTAATAGATGTAGAAACCCTACAATGAAATTCAATAGATGCAGAAAACACATTTAACAAAATTCAACTGTCTTTTGATTTAAAAAAAAAAAAAAAAAAAAAAAACTCTCAACAATCTAATAGGAGAAGCACACTTCCTCCATGTGATTAAGGACATCTACTAGAACCTACAGCAACATCATTCTCAATGTTTGTAAAAGGCTCCATACTTTGTACCTAAGAACAAAAATAAAGATTGTTGGGCTAGGGTGTGGCTCAGTGGTCAGTATATACAAAACAAAACCAAACCCCCAAGAAAAGTGTCCTGGGGAGCCTAACTAGTACAATAATTCACGAAAGGAAAAAGAGGGGAAGGGAGGGAGGGGAAAGAAAAAAATGGGAGGGAGGTGAGGAGGGAGGGAGGAGGGAGTGAGGGAGGGGGAGGAAGAAAAGGGGAGGGAGGGAAGTGGGAAGGAAGGGAAGCAAGGAGAGAGGCAAGTTATTTCCAGACAACATGATCATGCATGGAAAAAATCCAAAAGAATCTACCTAAATGAAAACAAAATAACAAGTAGAATAAGAAAATGTATCAAGGCTGCAGGATACAAGGAAAATATACAAAGCAAACTTAGATAGAATTAGGCAGAAAAGCAGCAGGAAACAGAAGGCTCAGACACCATTATAAAGTAATTTGACCTAACATCTGCAAAACACTCCACTCAACCATAGAAGACAGCATTCTTCATAAGACCACATGGAACTTTCTCCAGAATGGGCCAAATGTTATGTCATGAAACAAGTCTCAATAATTTTTTTAAATTATATAAAATGGACTTCAACATACAAAAGAATGAAGTTGAACATCTACTTTATACCACAAAAAATTAACTAAAAATGCATCAGAGCTAAACATAAGAATTAAATCTATAAAATTATGATAGAAAGCAAGGTATTAGACTGTCATCGATGCATATCATGTACAAAATTCTGGACACTCTGGTCTAATGTCTAACCCAACAGTTCAGGCACTGTATGGATGAGGAAAGTAAGGCCAGATAGAGGCAAGACCCTGGCCAAAGTCATAACCCATTAGTCAAGAATAGAGCAAAATCTTCACGTTCTTCTTCCACACCAGGCTGACTCAGTGACCATGTTGGTGTGCACTCAATCTACTGAGTGAAGGATGGATGGATAATGAATAGGTAGATGTGTGGATGGATAGGTAGGTGGTAGTAAATGGACAGATGAGTAGTAGCTGGAGGATGGGTAGATGGTGGATGGACTGGTGGGTAGATGGCTGAGTGGATAGGTGGGTGGGTGATGGATGAACTGGAGGCCCATCAGCCACTGCCCTCGCTCCCTGTTGTCTGGAATCCAGGGAGTGACCTTTCCATCTGTCAGTCCTGGTGGGTGCTGCTGTTTGGATGATCCCTGAGGGAAGCAGCAGAGGTGGAGTCTGAGCTGCAAGGCTCTGAGCAGCCCTAGGGCTGGGCTGTGGAGATCCAGGGGCCTCAGGAACAAGTCAGAGCACTTGGGACAGCAGAGGTTGGGGAAAGTGGCTCTGGGGTCAGGCAGGGTTCACTGATGCCTGTGGGGCTGGTAGGAGCATCTGAGTTGACATGTACAGCAGCCTCATCTCTGAGGGCTGTGCTGCGGCTGGATCAAGTCCTGGCAAGTCTGCAGCCACTGCTTCCTCTTCAGAAACATGGTGTAGGGAAAAGCAAAGGTCCTAGGAACCAGCAAGACCCTGGGGTCCCCAGGGCAGGCATTAGGACTATATAGAATACCTTCCCTTGGTCACCAGGGCCTGTTCCCAGCTAGGCCTCACAGCCCAAGAGAAGCAACACACCCCCATCAGCCCCATTCTCCAGGCATTCACCACAGGGGACCACCCAGATCTCCCCTCCAACCGCAGGAGACCCATACATCTGAGTGCTACAGAAAGAAGGAACTCACTGCCCCGGTCTCTAAGAGGAAGCCCTGGCAAAGCTGACCCTGCTCACCCTGGGCTGGGTGGAAGCCCATGCCCAGGGCCTGGGGCTGCTCTGGGTTTGTCTCCTGTGATCCAATGTCCTATGTCTACCAAGTCTGGAGGGCAGAAGCCCCTAGGGAAGGCAAAGGGGTAACAGTTATGCAGCCGACCTGCAGGCTGTCCTGTTCCTTCCAGCATGAGGTCAACCCCATAATGCTTCCCGAGCCTGCAATGGACAGCTATGAAAGATGCTGGAGGGTAGGGAAGATGTCTGTGTGTCCGTCTGCCCTGCATCCTGGAAGGTAAAGGGCCTTCTGCTAGACCAGCTTAGGGCTGGGTGGAGCCGCATGTCCAGGGTCTGGGGCTGTGGACCTCTGCTCAGGAGCCAGCGAGGGCAGTCATCACTTCCTCCACCCTGGGGCAGGCATTGTGGGGACAGATGCCAGGTGCGTGGCAGGGCAGCCCTCGGGTCAGCCCTCTAAGGAACGCTGCCCACGAATTGGCAGGCCAGGGGCCAGATAATGAATACTCCACATTTTTTGGCGGCTCAAAGGCCTGGTTGGAAACAGTCACCGTTTTATTCTGCAGCAACCACACGTCCTTCGTCTGAGTGCTGCAGGGAGGGGCAGACTGCAGTGGTGGGGGTGGAGCTGGCAGCTACTCCTACATTTTGTGGCCACCCCCAAGGTCAGACTGGCCCTGGCTCCCACTGGGGTGAAGCAAGCACCCAGAAGCCCAGGACTTGGAGACCTGGCTCTGAGCAAACAGCCCGCAGCCACCTCAAAGCCAAGGTTGCTTCTGGTGATGTTTGAGGACCCAGGAAAAAGTTCAGTGCCCAGTTCAGCTCCAAAGGCCTCAAAGCCAGTGGAGCACAAAGGCCTAGGGTGTCTGTGATTCAGAGGCCAAGCAAGACAGCTTCTGGAATTCTGTGTCCAGAGGCTTCCAGGCCAGGGCAGTCTTTGTATCCCTGCTGTGGGAAGGAGGCTCTAGCTCTAGTGCTTCCTTTCCCATTGCCCATAGGTGTACAAGGCGCAGTGCGCCAGCTGGCTGGCCTCAGGCCCACCTCACCATCCTCCCTCATGGTCATGGAGCCCCATGACGCCTCCCAGCATCCACTCTGAGACAAGCCTTTCATGTACGCCACTGATGAGGACAGTGCCCATCCAAGGTACAGTGAGAGGTCAGCCAAGGCCAATGATCTGTCCATGCTCAGCAGCAGAGGTTTGTGTTTCCCAGGACTGTTCTCAGTCAGATGGATCTGAGAACTGGGCACTGCTGGCTCATGCTCCAGGCTAGGCCACTCAAGATCCTGCTAGTCCTGAGCAGCATCCTGGTGTGGTGTTCAAGAGACCAAGAGTCAGGGTGGAGCTCACAGAGAGCTGATCTTGGTGGTGGCAAACAGGTCTTATGAGTCTGGCCAGTGGGCCCAGGGCATATCCCCAGCCAGCCCTGCCCACTGCACCTTGTCCACTCTGGACTGCAGCTCCTGCCTGCCCTACCAACAGGCCCATGGCTGGGTACCACGAGGCAGGCAGGGAGGAACAGGGGAGCCAGAGCAGCTAAGAAACAGGTGTGAGGAAGGGCAAGGCTGGTGCAGATGGCTACACCCAGCCATGTGCACAGCCAGGGCCTTGATATAAACATTCAGTGGGCCAAGCCTGGGAACCCCTCTGTAGAGCTCCTGGGCCCCACCCCCCTCCCACTGCACAACTTCTTAGCCTCATGATGGCCGAGGCCAGCAGCAGCAGAATACCACCAGCTTCCAGGTCCTGCTGGCCCAGAAAGGCTTCGTGGCATTGGAGTGCACATGCCTGAGGCCAGGGGATATACAAATACAGCCTGTGTGCTCTCTGGGCAGTCTGAAAGGTACCTGGAGGCACCTTGGGGCCCACAGCAAGGAACCTTGCAGGACTCAGTTTCCCCAGAGTCTGGCTTGTTAGTGGGATCTACCTCCAATGAGCTTTCTATACCCGCAGGCTCTGTAAAACACATAGAGCACATTGATGGAGCTCCATCTTTGAGGGGGACCTTGTCCCCCACCTTGGGCAGCAAGCTGGTGGGATCCAAGTCCCTTCTGCAAGTGACTAGTTTTTCACCCCAACTGACATCCAATGAATATGAGCAGGTGGGGGTGTTAGGCTAGTGTCTGAAGTAGGCATGGAGAGGTGGGAGAGAGCCAGGTCAAACTGCCAGGGGAAAGGAGCTGGGCAAGGACCATGGGTATCTACCACCCCTGAGGGCCTGAGTCCCACAAACTCTCTAAGCCACCCTCTCCTGTTTACAGATGGGAAACTGAGGCCCCATGCATTAAGGCACTTAGCTGCTTAGGCACCTATTCCATGGCCTTCGTGTGTATGGGACAACATCCCATACAGTCTGGAGGATGCCAGACAGCCACAGAGGGGCCCACAGCATGGGGAGCCACACAGCCAAATCTGCCATGGGGCAGTGGCTCCTGACAGCTCCACTCCATTTTTAATCAAATTAACACTCTTTAAGAACAAAACAACCTATTTTAAACTTCATGTCAGAGTCAACCTCTGATCCATAGCTAGGTCTGACAAGGGCACAGTACCCTGATGCTGGGCTCTGGAGTCAAGCAGCCTTATTTCATCACCCTTCCCAGAACTAGGGGCTATGTTCCTATCCCAGCCCTGGGGCTGGGCACATTTCAGACCTGCCTGTAGCCAGGGACAGCTGGCCCAAAACATTGATGGGCTTTTAGGTGGCTGTGCCCAGAGCCCCCAGTTTAGGCATCATTCTGTGGTGGCTGCGGCTGCCCCAGGAGCTGCCCAGGCCCACGCCCCCTCGTGATCTCCTTACCCAAAAAGGAAGAACCTCCCCCAACACACACATACACAATGCTGTACATCTGACCCCACAGCTGCATGCTGGCCTGCTGTCAGGGTCTGTCTGCTATGAGGCTCGAGCCTAAATCCGACTCTCCTTGGGGTAACTCTTGATCCATTGCGTGGGCAGAACCAGAGCCCAGTCTCTGAAAGCAGCCCTTGTGATTCTAAGTAAACACTGAGTATCTCAGTCCTGGGCCACCAGTACCTACCCAAGACCCCACAGGGACAGCCTGATGGGTGCCAGGGCTGTCAAAGCCTCACTATTATACCAGGTATCTCTCTCCTCTATCAGACCTGGGACAAGAGACTGAGGCCCTAGAGGGGCTCTAGACACACCCAGCCTCTGCACAATTCCCTATGCTACACCCTCAGAACTGTGTCCTTGAGACTATCTACTTAGGGACTCCCAGGGCACTTTGAGGGCACAATTCCATTAAGACAGAGTTAACCTCCAGTAGGTCAATTTCCCATCCCTAGAAGCCTGAGAAGCCCAAGGCCAACCAGGAGCAGACTCAGGACTCCGGGGGCCATATTTGAGCCTTGTATTTCCTGCAGACAAGAAAGTACAAGCTGGCGGTGCCTCTGATCCAGTGAGGGCTCCAGGTTGCCGAGGCTGAGTGTCTGCTCTGAAGGCAGGATCCAGGCGCAGGCTCAGCCACACTGATGTCGGCTGCACCCACCACGCGGACCTAGGCAGCATGCAGACTGGGACAGGCCTGGTCCAACCCATTGCACTGATCAGGACACCCAGATCTGGCTGGAGACGATGCAGGGACATGACCCAAAAATGGTGTGGCCAGGAGAGCTCAGCTTTAGGCAGGTGTAGGAACCCTGTTAACTCAGACAGCTCCACTGCTGCCCACACACCGTGCAGCCAGAGCTTGTGGCTCTTCAGGAGGCTGTCCTAGCTTGTGTTCAAGGTCGTGGAGCAGTTACAGACACCTATACCAGGAGGCCCAAGGGCATCATGTGGTCCTCACAAAGTGCTGGGGGATGGCCTCACCTTGCAGATGTGTAGATGGAGGTGTGGCTGGACAGGCCCCTGGCCTGAGGTCCCAGGACACACAAGATGAAAGAGCCAAAGTGAGCAGAGCTGTCTCACAGGTCACACCCAGGGGGCCAATGCAGGAGCCGGAATGCCAGGAATGCAGGGCAGACCCAACCAAGGCCTGGGGCAGTGAAGGCAGCTCAGCCCAATCCAGCCAGACCTGGCCTCTCTGTGGCTACCTCCACCCTGACCTGGGAGAAGAGTCCAGCATAAGCAGAATGGCCCTCACTCGTAGGCCTATCTCCAGGGCTCTGAAATCTTCAGCAGTGCCAGCTCCGGCTCTTCCAGTGGGATTCCGCACAGACTTTGTAAAGGACCCAGCACCTTACTGGGCAGTTTGCAAAACAAGGAAAACCACAGTGTGACAGCCTCTCAAGCAGACTACGGAATATGTATACATCTAGCACATCATCAGGCATGGATGGTGGCTGGAAGCAATGCAGTACATCACAGGGCCCAGCAGGAACTCTCAGGAGCCAGGCACAATGGGATCTGTCCATCTACTGTCAAGGAGCCAGAGTACAGGGCCAGTCCGGCCTTCAGGCCACTTCAATCACTTGGGAAGCATCCAGCCAGAGCCCAAAAGCTGCAGAGTGAGCCACTGAAGATGCTCCGTACAACATGCCCACAAACTCATGCACGACAGATGCAGCCACCACACCAGAGTTACCCAAGGAGCAAGAGAGGGACGTGGCTGGCCATGGAGTCCAGAGTCACAGTAGGGCTGCTCACAGCTTGATGATATCCATTGTCCCTCAGCTCCTCTGGTGTAGGACAGCCTCCAGTCCCTCTGAATGGGCTCTCCGCTGAGTTCTGGTGCCCAGGGACAATGAACTCCAGATGCTCAGTGTGGGCAGGTCAGGGCCACCAGCCCAAGAGCTCTAATCCCCTATCTTCATTCAATTGCCTGCATGACCAGGGGACGGGTTAGACTCCAGTAAGCAGCGAGAAAAACGTGACCACAAAATGTGTTTCACGTGCATGTTTTTTTTTCTTTCTGGTTCAAAAAATAATAATAGTAATAATAGTAATAATAATAATAGTAGTCAGGCTCTTAAGGTATATAAAACTGGTAACAATAAAAACACAAACTTCACCTTTACCAAAAACAAAACAAAACCAAAAACACCACAAAGAAACCACACATGCACATTTCTGTTAATACAAATAAAGCACAACATCTTACCAAAAATAAAGAATTTAGGTTCTGTCCAGACACTCCATGGGGCACAAGAGCCATACAGCCACCCTTGGGGGCGGGGAAGGGGAACAGCGGGCAGCACCGCGGGGGGATATGGTCTCATTTAATTTGAAAAATAAGTGGGTAAAGGAGAACACATAAAAGCAGAAACATTTAGGAAATGATGCATAGGTAGGTATACCATGTTTATTTTAATACATCTCATTAGTTGCATCCTGCTAGGAAACACACACGTGGCACGGTCCTGACAGTTACAGCAGCCTGTGTGTTATCGGTGTAAATGTCATCCGAGAGATAATTAAAAAAAAAAAAAAAAAAAAGCTAGGCAAAGAGTAAAAAGGAAAACTTAATCACTTTATGGTGTAAAAAATAAAATAAAATAAACAACAAAGAAAATAAAACAGAACACCCACTTAAGGCTCTGGGGAAGGCCCTGGATAGACCAAGCGTGACAGCAAGGAGTTGTGGTTTCCAAGTTGGCGCGGCTGCTCCCGTCACCCCGTGTCCCACGTGCCCCGCAGAGCCTGGTGCCCTGCGAGCATCCACTACTCCGCATCCTTGGCAAAGAGCACCTGTGGCCACCGACAGAAATCCATCCCGCGAGCCACCACATGTCCACCCCGCGGGGCAGCCCTTCCGTCCACCACGTAGATATTCTTTGTGAGTCCAGTTTGTTTTTGTCATGTTTTGTGGTTTGTTTTCTCTCTCACTGACAAGGAGGCTTCTGCTGTCTCTCGGAGTGCTACAATACGTGCTTTGATGTCACACTGAACAAATGCACACTGTCGCTTTGTTCTCCAGGGTGCTCTTGGACACAGTTTTCACGGAGGAGAACAAAGACCACACGCTGGCAATAAAGCACCGTACATAGTAGGTTCAGGAATGTAACACGCCATGTACATCCATGTCCCAGGAGAGGGCTGCTGGGTTATCCTCACCTCACATCTGCAGGGAGAGGGAGACACACAGGCTGAGAGCCAGGACCCCAGGCACACAACGCAACACTGACAGGAAAAGCTGACAACATGGTGACTTGATCGGGGCACATGCTATGCAAGACTCTGGATTTCAAGTTACATGAAATTAAAAAAAAAAAAAAAAAAAAATCAAACTTGCCATGTTATTCAGAAAGAACGAGGACCAGATCACAGCCCATATGCCTTGAAAGCAAGCCCCCTGCTCCTACTGTACAGGTAAGGAAACTGAGTCCCAAAAAGGTTCTTTAGTCCTTTTCCCTGCCTTCATTTTTTTCTAGCCTGTGTTTTGTGGAGCTCTGGCAGCTATTTTGGTCCATAAAACAGCTCAGGACAGATGCCACCAGCCACAGACACTGTGACCAGGCAGACTAAGCTGACCTGTTTTCATTTTTGTTTTTGGTGATGCCAAGGACAAGCCCAGGACTATGCATGGGGAAGTGCTGGAAGGCACAGCCTCACCCTGCCCTGCCCTGCCTCTTCAACAGCTCTTCCCCTGCCTATTCAATTCTGTGTGCCAGCCAGGGGCAAGGGACACGTGTCAGCTGGCCCTTCAGATGCACTAGGCCCTCACTCCCGTACCACAGCCAAGGGTACCTATGGGACACCCTCCTCTCAAGAGGGCCTTCCTGGGACCTAAGCACCTCTCCCACAACACAGCCTTAGGAGCCAGGCTCAGAAACCTCCGAAGGAATCCCCTCGAGTCTAGAACAACTATTTGTCTTGGATGCCATGCAGTCCCACGTGGCAGAGGAGAGGCCAGATAGGCTGATGATTTGAAGGCTCCGCTGTGACTGCATCTCTCCAGCTACTTTTCTACTGGGAAACAACATTTCCTACATTTCCCAGGTCAGCAGATGAGAAAACAAAAGCCACCTGGTGGGACTTGGGGACAGGCCATCTTTCCTCCCACTTTACTGTTTCTTCCAGCCTAGAACAGTGACTTCTAGGGCTGTGGCAACCACCTTGGGCCATGGGGCCATCCTGAGAATGGATGCTAGAGAGAAGAGGAGGAACCTCAGAGATAGCTTGGACTGTAGCACCTGCTCCAGCCTCCCCATCTTCAGACAGAACTTCTCCCTCAGCTGGTATACATGAGCCATTAGCCCCAATCAACACTCCAGTCCTCCCCTGCACTCTGCTGAGGCCCAGTTTCCTTGTCTGTCAGAGAGGTGGGTGGCTTGCCCCCTGACCAGGCTGGTAAATCAGACCCAGCCCCTCCCACATTTACATGGGACGCCTGGAGGCCCAATCAACAAAGGACAGAGTGGCAAGAGGGGATCAGAGCATAGTGAGCATGGACCACAGCTCAAGTGCGCAGGAGGGGACAGGGAGCGGCGCAGACCCACAGCCCAGCAGACCCAAAGCAGGCAGACCCGAGACCAATCAGGGCCACGGCTGCACCGCTGGGCGGAAGCTGATCATTTGCCGGTGTGATCAACGATTGCTCCCCAGCCTGTGTGGTCCCAGCACCCTCAGCATGGTGGGGTGGCAGGGCCTACCTGGTTGGCAGCTCTAGGTGGGTTTTAACCTTTTTCTTTTCCGTTTTTTACCTGACTCCCTACGCCTTCCTGTTGGTGAAAGGCAGGGACGATGAGTGGCCTCAGGGAGCAGACTGTAGCAATAAATACCTGAGTGTTTATCTTGAGCCCGCCCTGCTGCCCTGGCTGGAGACACTTCCGGGTCCACAAGCACCCACTGCTCTTGACCAGCACAAGTGCTCAGCATCCACCTGTCCACCTGCTCCTCTGGCCAACTGGCAGGGCCTTCTGCAGCCACCTCTCACCTGGCCCAGGCGCTCACTCTAGCTTGAACCTATTCTTTTGCCACCTCTGTGGGTAACAGAACCCCTGCCTTATATTTGGCTGGTAGAACCCCACCCCTGTGCCCCTGCCCTGCTAACAAGGCTGGGATCCATTAAGTTGTTACCCTGAGGATCCCACACCAAGGTCTCCCTGAAACTCCCGGCCTTGGCTCCCAGGAACCCCAGCAGTAGTGAGGAGGACACACGAGCAGCCACTCACCCGTCTCCTCTTCCCGATGGTCTGGATTCAGGCTGGAGGTCGCGCACGCACACTCCAGGTGTTCCTCTAACCTCACCTGGACCTCTTTCAACTTTGGCTTCTTCCTGACATACTCCACTTTGGCCACCTGCAAAAAGCAAAGCCACTATACTGAGCACTAGGTGGGGGACTCAGGCATCACACTTAGGCTGGGACTACAAGGCCCACACCAGGATGGGTGTGGGGTTAGAACAGCCTACCCTTGGGCTGGGGAGACAGCTTGGTGGTCTAAGTGCTGGCCTGGCAAGCACAAGGACCCAGGTTCTATCCCCAGTACTGCATGCTGTGCAGGCCCATAATCCCAGCACTGGGGAAGCTGAGACAGGAGGAGGATCACTACAAGTCTGAGCTGCGTAGGGAGAACCTGTACCAGATAAACAAGATACATACATACATACATACACACATACATACATACATACATACATACATACAAAAAAACACCAGCCCACTCTTGACCCGTGACCTCCACGAAAGCCAGTGCCCAAGTGAAAAACCAGCTTGGCCTCATTTTTGTTTAGGACAAACCCAAAGGCTCGAGTGCAGTGGTGTGAGGGCTTGCACTGCACGGGGCACTGCACAGGCGGGCGGCAGGAGGCAGCAGAAGCTTCCAGACCTGTATGCACTAGGCAGCATCCTTGGTTGTGTATTTTATCAGTGAAGAAGGCACAGAGGCTGTGGCAAGGCCGGAGTTCACTACTGCTGTGTATGACTGGTGCCGGTCAACACTTAGGATACCCTCTCCAGCCCACCCCACCAACTAAAGTCCAGGAGAAACGGCGCAGACACACAGCCACCTGGTAAGCCAGCCAGGCCTGGGGCTCCGTGGGCTCAGAGTTGCCTGGCCCTCTCAGCAGTGTGGGCAAGGGAACACCTGGCCATCACAAGGCTATATAAGGTGGACTCCGGAGAGCAGGCAGCAGGGGCCCAGCTTCTGATGCCGATAGCTCAGGGAAACCCAGCCCTCGGCTGAAAGTCTCCTCTTCTGACAAGGGACCCACCCTAGGCACCGGCCGCTGTGACAAACTAAAGCTACCTGTGCCCCCCTCACCCTGTAAGTACAGGACAGAACCCCTAGCCCAGTTAAGATCCAAGTACTCAAACAAAAGCTCAGGCTAGAGACTGTCTCCAGGCCTCTGAGACAGGCCTTCTAGCCCCCACTGGGCCCTGGGCCCACACTGTCACAGGGGCATGAACCCCAGCCCAAGCCCACAGATGCATACATTAGGCACTCAATCCAGGTTCACAGAGAACCTGCCCTGGAGGCCACCATGTGTCAGGCCCCTCACCTCCTCCCCATGAGTGGATGAGGTGCAGTCTGACCACCACCCTCCTCAGAGTCCAAAGGCCAGTGTGCACTCTGTCCTCCTACCTGGGACCATCAGCCCCAGCGGCAGAAGAGACACCAGAGCATAGCAAGCTTCTCCCCAGGCTGCCCTAAGAGCATGCATGGAGGCCTGTCCCTAGTCACCAGTCTGTCCCATCTCCACCATGAGTGGACACTGGGGAGCAGAGCCCTCCCCCAGCCCAACAGAACCATGTACACAGCAGTCACCCATCTGCATGTGTCCAGGCTTCCCTCCCAGCCCCTAAGTATGAACACACACACCCATATGTATACATACAGGACAAGCCTTGTTCCTGGTCCCAGAGCAGCCCCATGGAGCTGTGCACACAATAGACATCGTCTGCATATGCCCAAGAGGGGGCCTGGCCCTAGCTCAATCTTTAAGTGGCTGCTTCCACAAAGCTGTCAGCCTCAGGTTCCTGGAGTGCATATGCCCAAGAGCATATGCAGGATTACCCTTAGGATTACCCCCTTTACCCTTCCCTGTACACCAGGGACACTGAGGCTAGAAAGGGTATGGAAACCACCATGTACCCCCAAGCACCGGGAGGTAGAGTCCCCACTGAGCACTAGCCTGTGGGTGAGGGTGCTCCGGAGTCCACCTTATATAGCCTGTGACAAACTCTGTGAGTTGGGAGGGCTGAGGATGGTAATATTTTCCTTTCCAACCAGTCTTCCAGGGTCTGGACTTTAGGGAGGTCAGCCTTGCACCCGCAGGGTGGTTACCCCACAGAAAAGCCTCCCTGGGATGCTGGGACCAGGCCTGGCTAGACCCTGCTACATGCCACTTTGGCGTTAATAGTTAACTCATGGTGCAAAGGGTGCCGGGTGCCCAGTGGGTGTGTGAGTGCTATGGCTGCCTCAGGTGTGAACACAGCCGCCAAGTATGAGCTCAGAGGGCAGGGTGTAGGGCCGGGGTCAGAGGTCAGCAGAGGTTGCCCTGCGTCAGGTGGTGGGAGAGACAGTGGCCTGGTGGGTTGAAGGAGTAGTTGAAGCTTCCCCTGGGGTCGCTGCAGGCAAGAGGCTGTTTCATTATCACTGGGAGGGTTTGGACGCCCCACCCACAGCCCACTCCTTTCCCAGGTCAGGGGCCAGGAGGGAGAAGTCCCTACAGAACCACTCAGTAGGTGTCACAACTGACACACACCATCAGGCCAACATCAGCTCCAGACCAGGGATTCTGCCCAGTCCACCCCCTGTCCCTAAGGTTGGCATGAGGGCTATGTCCTCTCAGGTAGGGAACAGGGGTCCAGTGCTCCTCTCTTCAATGTCCTAGGGTGGAGGAAGCCCCTCGCCCCCTGAAACTCAGCAAGTCCTAAGAAAAGAGTGGGGCTGCCCTGGGCCTGCTATGCCCCAGCCCACTCTGTACTCCCAGAACTGGCTGGGCACAGACACAGGCCCAGCACCTCCTCCCCAACAGGGGACCCCAGCCATAAACCCAAGAGGGCCATGCTGGCCCCACACTCCTGCACAGGGCCAGCGGAGCAGAGGTGGTTGTGAACCCCCGTGGCCAGGCTCGGGTCATATGCCTGTCTGGGTGGCACAGCCTCTGTGGTCAACGGTAGCCTCTCCCAGTTCCCCTGCAGAGCCTATTCCAGGCCCCAGATCGGATGAGATCTGGACCTGACCCCCAAGCAGGGAGCAGGCTTATTTCTCTCCACCAAGCACTAGTAGGTGTGGCAGGCAGGGCGGCCCCTCAGCACTCCAGCTATGCTGCCCTTGTGACAGTCCCTGCGGCTACCTGGTCTGGGCACCCACTTTCTTTCCAGACAGACCATGTTTATCAGAGAAAAACAAACAGCAATTTATGATTGCACCTGCTGCTGGGAATGCGAGGATTCCAGCCACTTGGCCACCTCTGTCTGGCCAGGAAATGGCTACATTTTTCTCCCAAGAACATGTTATGAATGTTAAATTCTCAAAAATCTCTTACATGAAAGTCAAGTCTGAAAACACAGACTATAAGACCTAGGGTCCCCCCACTTACATTCCCAGATGCTGGGAGGCCCCAGAAGCCCTCTGTGTCCACTCACCATTGCCCTGGCCTCCAAGGGGTTGGACTTAGAAGAAGAAACAAAGTCCTGACCCCAAAGTCCTGTGACACCCACCCCAGAGATCCTGAGCCTGCTATTCTACTCTAGGGTCTATCTTCCCAGGTTGAGGTTCCTCCCCAGCTGGACAATGCTGGAGCCCTGCTCCCCAGTAGGGTGACTGGAGCCAGACTTTAAACCAGTACAGAAGGAGAGAGGCCAGGAGCCCACCTGGCCCACAGCCTCAGTGCCCCATTCATGCCAGTGGCTCCAAGGTCCCCAAGGACCCCGAGCACCCTTCACATGATGCTGACACTGCCCCTCACAACAGAG
Source organism: Octodon degus (assembly GCF_000260255.1). Lineage (NCBI taxonomy): Eukaryota > Metazoa > Chordata > Mammalia > Rodentia > Octodontidae > Octodon > Octodon degus. The sequence continues at coordinate 11,119,250 of NW_004524607.1, forward strand.
AGGGATGTGAGACCTCATTCCCCCAAGCCTTGGGGTCCCAGCTAGGAACTCTCCCCAAGAACATGTCCCCAACTCTATCCTGGGAGGTAGGGAGGGAGCCCCAGCCTGAGTACCCACCAACCACAAACCTTTGGAAACCTGAGGTCCAGCTGCACAGCCATAGTCCCTAGCCTAAGTGCTACAGAGCGGGCTCTGGGGAGACTGGGGTGGATCCACACATCCACTGAGGCGCCTTCGGTCCTGACTCTCAAAGCTCCCTCAAAAGGACACTAGCCTAAGGCTCCCTGCACAGCAATGACTCATGCAGAGCCAGGTCAGACATGGCTCAGAGATGGTCCCAGACCCGACCCCACAGAGGTCCACCCAGTGCAAAGTCAAATGGGGCCCAAGCAGTGGGAGGAGCTCGGCTTCATCCAAGCTAGACACCCCAGCAGCAGCTCCCAGGGGCCAGATGTCAGGTGTGACCAGTAGCTCCCACAGTAGCCAACCGCAGAGCCCTCTCACCTCTGTCAGGACTGGAGGTCAGGAGAGGCCTCAACAAACTGGATGGACACAGGTGCTGGGCTCAGGATGAAGCTTCCCCTCAGACATTCCCAGAAATGAATGAAAGGGGTGTTGATCCTAGCCCTACACTGTGACCCCAGTGTTGACCTAGAGTAGTGGCTAGAACCCCAGCCCATCTACCTGGAGCCACTGGCAGCTCCAAGCACCCACTCCTAGCTGGGGGACAGGCCACCTGGCTCTCTTCCTGCCTAGCTTCTCCTCTGTTAACCCACAGCACCCACCTAACCCTCAACTCCAGGTGACCCTGGGCACCAGGCCACCATCTGCCTAAAGCCCTTCTGCCAGTGCCCTCAACGTGTGCTGTCAAATGTGTCCTTGAGCCTTTGAATGGGTCGGCAGGGGACAGGTTTTCCTGAGGAGGGAGCCTAAGTGGGGCCTAGCTCTAGACACAGAACTTGGTGTCCAGGGAGGCTGACAAGAATCCCACTGAGCAGACAAGGCCTGTGAGGCAAAAGTCGGCATCCTCTGAGGACTTCTGGGGAGGGAGGCTCCACTACCCAGCTAGAAACAGACAATCCCCACTGCCACCCCACGGGGAGCAGGAATGGGAACAGTAGGCACCTAGAGGCTATAAGCCATGGGTTAAGAATTTCCAGGTGACCTCCTTCATACAAGCACTGTCCCTGAGTCCCTGTCTCATGTACCTTAAGACAGGCCAGCCCCTACACATGGAACCAGCCAGCTAGGTCTACCCAACAATGTACACCAGAGGGCAAGACCCCAACTAATCCCTAACCCCCAACAAGCCATAGTGAGAATCCCAGGACACAGAAAAAGGCAGAGGCTGGGTCAGGGTCACAAGACACTGGGACAAGGTCCCTGGGCACTGGAGGGTGAGTCATCACCACCTGCCCCCCGGACTGCTGCCACCCCCATCGCTCCGCAGATAGAAGGTGGCATGTGAGCCTCCAGGAGTGCCTTGGCCTCGTTCAAGGGGAATGTCTGGCTTTGGAGGTCCTCATTCAATCCAAGAGCTCCACAAAGACCAAGTCCTAACTAAAAGAAGTCACATATCTCTACTGCTTATGACAGGTCCTTATAAGAAAGAGCTCCCTAGCATCTCCCCCAGAGCCCAGGTCTCAGCAAGGTAGGAGGATCTAAAATGGTTTAAGAGTCTAGGAGTGGATGAGTTCTAATGCCATCCCTGGGACTGAAATTCTCAACTTAATTCTGGGGACTCCTTGACCTAGGAAAGATGTCCCCTATCTCAGAAGCAGGTTCTATCAAAAGCTCCATCCCATGGCCCCTGAGATGGAGGCTGTGTGGCCCACCCTGCACTGCTTGGTCAGTCACTTGTGCCCAAGGCTCCTGTGGGACAGGAACTGCACCTCTACCAACCAGAAACAGATTTTGGAGAACAAAGCCCAGAAACATCCAGGCCCAGAATGAGCCTGAAGGCTCAGCCTCATAGTCAAGATGTCTAGCAGCACCAGAGGCACCTGCCCTCCAACTATGTCCTTTAGAGACCAAGACTCAAGGATCTAAGCCCTGTGCATGAAGCCCTTCACCTGACCAGGACACCTCTGCCACACCAAATGTGGAGGCCACTGTGGCAAACTGAGTGGCAACTCACCTTGACACTCCGGTGGTGGACCCTCGAGGGCTGGCACTTGACACTGCTGGTGTTGCAGCAGCCGGTGCAGCGCTTCACCTCCACACATGGCGGCCAGATCAGGAAGTTGGCAGACGTGGGGTCCACCTGGCTCCGAGGTATCTCATAAATGACTGTCCTGGTCTTACAGACCGCGGGAATGGCTTCCTCTGCAGAGCAAGTTTACAGTAAGTGCTGAAAACCCTTCACATCCATCCAGGTGACCAGGTTTAGGACTGACCCACATGCACACATACACACAGGCAACTGGGGGCTGGGCAAGATTCCCAGCAGAGGGACAGCTTGGAGATCCAAAGATCCACAAGTGGCCCCTGGGGTTAAAGAGGGTGGGAAAACAAAGAGTAGACACAATCTGAATCCCCAAGCTAACCAGGGGCCTGCTTACAAGAGGCCACCAGCTTTCCATCAAGGAGGGGCCCACCTGGCCCAGCCTCCTAGCTAGAGCGCGCTGGGGCAAAACATTAGGACTAGAACTTAGGCTCAGCCACATTTTCCAGCAAGGCCTCCTTACAAACAGGTCCCAACAAGATTGGGCACTTCAGGAATTTATGACAGCTCTTCTCCCCTGGAAACTCTTGGCCCACACTGCAACTCAGTGAGGAGCAAGCCAGGCGGGAGGCACGTTGTGGAGGCAGAGGGCACCTCCAGAGAGGGCAGGAGGCCAGAGCCAAAAGGGCAGGCCCAGTCTTTGTCTGGGGGAAAGCTGTAGGGTGGCTTGCTGGAGGCCACTATGGGGAGCCTGACCCGACCCCTACAACTCTGCCCACCAAAGCTTCCCTGACCCACCAATGCTCCTCTTCCTCCGAATGGGCACAGGTCGCTTCTCGGGAGCATGCTTGGTGGCATGGGGCCCACGGGATCTCAGGCTGGTCTCCAAGGCATCCTCAGTTCCTACAGGTACAAAGAGAACATTCAACCAGCTGTCCACACCTGTGTGACACCCCAGGCCTGACCCTGGGGTAGCTCTGCAGTTCAGAGCCAGAGCCACCAGGAGACAAGAGTCTGGAAGTTCAGCCTACCTGGCCCTCAAAAGATAGTCCCCAACCCCCACATCTATCCTGCATGCCCACAGGGGCTCTCCAGATGCGCAGGAGATAAAACACTCCAAACCAGGCCAAAAATATCTTGTGAACACAGAGGTCCCCAGAATTGAGCAATTCCAGCCAGGTCTGTGGCAGAGCTGGGACCTACTGGGGAAGGGGCTCTGGGTGGCTTCCACTGAGGCAGTTAGCTCAGTAAGGACAGAACCAGATCAGAAAAGACCTAACACTACCACACCAAAACCAAGAGGCCCTACCCACTCCATAAACTAGGCCTCTGTGGAGCATCTTAACCTCTGAGGGGCGTCGGAAGCAACTCCCAACTGGGCTATGAGTCAGCCCAGACCAGTTCTTGAAATAAGCCTCCTTCAAGGGCCAGAGGCCATGAGAAAATCCAAGAGGTGTGGCTGCTCAGTATAGAGGGAGGAGTAGCCACCAGCCTGAGCAGGTGGTCTAGGGTACCTACAGGTAAAGTGGCATAGCCACAGGAAGGTAGGAAGCCTTCCATATCTGTAGCCATGCCCTGTGGCAAGGGCTTCCATTGGGTGGGGGTGGGGTGACAATGACCCACAGCACCCACCCCCAGGACATCACAGCCCAATACAGAGGGAGGGTATTATAGCACACAGCCCCAATTCCCTAAACACTCTGATTTCTGGGTGGAAATGGACACATTGCATGCTACCTGCTATGTGAACCCATCAGTCTGACACAGCGAACACCTGGCCCCCCTGCCCAGACCCTCTGCTTCTTCAGTCCTGCTTCTGAGGGCAAACAGCCTAGGAACATGTATCCAACAGACGGGACTCAGATTCACTGGGTTCTTATCCTGTGGCCTCCCTTCCCTTTGCAGAGGGACATGATGTCACCAGGCCAGATCTAGACCCCCAACCCAGTACAGGACACACAACACAAGGCCCTTTCTGCCCAGCTCCCTGTCCAGAGTCCATGAATCAACTGAAGCCTAGCCCTCCTCCACTTCAGATATTCCTTAAGCCGGCACATTTGAAATGAAAACCAAAACTCAAGAAAAGTATGAATAGCAAAGACTAAGTCTGAGCAGAACTCAACTTTTCACTTAAATGACTCAATGTTCCAATACCACTGATTTTTTTGAGACCCAAAATAAGATCAGAAAAGAACTACACATGCAATAAGAATTTCCCATCTACCATTACAAGTATTACACACACACACACACACACACACACACAAAGTGACATTATAAGTCACACCCTGGTGGTGGACATCTTGCCATCACTGAACCAAAGAGCCAGGGGTCCAGTCCAAGGTAAAGTTTAGCACGGCATCAGCTATGGTCCTTCCTGCAGCCATGTTTAGGCAAACTGCTTCCAGGAGTCAGGCATTACCTGCTATCCACATCTGCAGAAACAAGGCCCAGAAAAACAAGGCAAGAGCAGGTGGCTAGGGAAGGGACCAGCCAGCCCAGTGTCCATGTGCTGGGGCCCCACTTTAGGCCTCTTGGCTCAGCTCAATGCCCAGAGGGGACGCAGCCCTGATTGCTCATCAAGGTTGCTGCTGATGGCCAACTCCTAACCTCTTCAGACGAGACTGAGTAGGAACTGAGTGGGCACAGTTCCTACTCAAGCGAGCCCACTCTTGTGACCATCAAGATGGGTGGTCATAGACCAAAAGCCAACTCACACTCCAAAGAGCTGTTCTGATTTATGGTGGGTGAGAAGAACCCACCTAGGCAGGAACTTAGAAGATCAAGACTGGGCCGGGCAGATGGCTCAGCAGAATGAGTGCTTACCTGGCAAGCACAAGGGCCTGAGTTCAATCCTCGGTTCCATAAAAAAAAAAAAAAAAAAAAAAAAAAATCAAGACTGATCCCTGGTGGGGCAGCAAGAAGCAGTCTCCAAACTCTGTCAAGACAACTAATCAGGCTGTTTCCCTTTTGTCTTTATGCAAGACATCCTGCAAGACAAGGGAAACTCCTCCAGCTCTGTTCTGGTAGGCTGCGTTGTCGAGTGGCTGGGATGTTTATGTATCAGTTACTCAATGACCTAGGGCGCCTAGCCAGCCAGCTTTGGAGAACAAAGCTCCAGCCACCACACCAAACAGGAGAAATAGGCCCCAACTCTACAGCTGGCTGCTGGTCACCCCAAGACTCACATTGGCCTCTGGGGCCAAACAGCCTGGGAAAGCCACCTGGCATCTTCTCTCCAGTGCATATTCCGGGTTGCTCCAGGCTCACCACATTCCCAGCACTTACAGGAATGCACGCCTTTGGAGCTCACCACACAGCCAGGAGGGGCAGAGTTAAGAGGGTTCCATCTGCATAATGGGGATGGGTGTGCCAGGTACAAAGCCCCACCCACTCAAGGGAGGAGTCAGGGAGGGCCTGGGACACCCCAAAGCCTCCTTTGCGCCCCCAGTAACCTCCATCCCCAGCATCCTCCTGGGAGACCTGCAACTGGGGCTACTCACATTGGATTATCCTAGTACCATGACCCTCTTCCATCAGTTCTTCCCCTACACTGTCCTGGGCTCCTGTCAGAGCAGAGTGCTCTCAACAGGCCAAGGATGCCTCTGACAAATCTAGAAAGGAGGGTAGGGTGGGGATGATAGCTTTGTCTGAGTCTGGGCCACCACAGCTACTTTCATCCTATTCCAACACTCTGCAGCAGTGGGTTCTTCATTTCAGGTAAGAATAAAAGTGCAGGGGTCACCCCTGTCCTCAGGCCAGATAGGACCCTCCTACTTTTAGTTACCACATCTTAGGGTACTACAGCAGGAGGAAGCAGAATCACCTTGGAGTTTCTGTTCCAAAAGATGTCCATCTCCAAATTGAGGCATGAGGTGAGGGAGGAGAGCTGCTGTGTTTCCAGGGCCCTGGGTGAATCCCATTTGGACCCCAAAACACCTGCCACACTAAACTCTCCACCCTGGGCAAGGGAGGAGGCAGACTGCAGGGACAGTGCCCAACCTATCTACACAGGAACACACACTCTAGCAGAGGCAACCTGACACTTGCTGGGAGAACAGAGTACCTGTACCCTAGCTAGGCCCCAGCCCAGAAGCCCCCAGGTCAGGAATGCAATCAGCAACCCCACAGAACAGAAAAGCTAAAATGTTAACGGTAGGGGGTGGGGAGGCGGAGCTGCAGAGACCAGAATAAGAATGGTCCTGGCAGAAAGTGAATGGCCCACTTCCCTGTGGTACCAACGCCCACTGGAGGGAGGTCCAGCTCTCCAGTGCCTCAACAGCCAAGTCCCAAATCTCCAAATCCATCAGGGACCAGCAAAAAAGTGTTTTCTCCAGCTACCCAAGCCAAATCCTTTGCCCCAGGCTTGCATTTCAAGGGACAAGATCAAAATTCCCCCTGGTCCAGCTCTGATCTACAAGTGAAACCCTACCCTACTCCAGATAAAGATCAGGCAAAGGATTTCCTGGGTCAAGGAACTGCAGAACCCACAACCTTGTTAGAAAACGGTTTTGGCATGGAATGAAAACAGCACAGGCCTCTCCACCACCATAATTAGGTACAAATTTCCAAATGACTAGACCATGTGATTTTACTTAATTCCCCCACCACCCCCCTTTCCCAAGTAGTTTGCAAGGAGAGAAATCTTCATTTCACTTAAAATTCTTTACTTCAGCTGTCTTTTCTTACTCTGACAGGTCCATCTCCAGTCCCTTTCTCAAGCCAGTAAGAAATTTCCCCACAGGCATTACTGCCCAGGTCAGCGAGGATGGAGTTCCCCCAGACCAAGTGTTAATTTGCAAAAGGACGCTGCAAGCAAAGATGTGATCTCTTGCTCTAGCCCTCAGGGAACACAGCCCCCCAACATTAGAAACTCCTTTAACTTTGCTACCTAGTTCTAGTCCAACACTGCTTCAAAGCTCAGCATTTACAAATAAACTGTTTTCTAAAGTGGCTCAGATCCAGGCCCCGAGGGTGAGCCCCAAAAATAGCCCCCAGCAAATGTGTCCAAGGCACGCCTTTTTATTGGGTCGTGAAAAAAGGCCTCCCGCAGCTACAGAGGCCCAGCCCCGAAGGGAGAACTTCACCAGCCTACTCCCCCAACAAAGGGGCCGGTCTGGCCAGCTCCACGCGCAGCCTCCGGGCCTCGCCAGGAGGACCGACCTGTGCAAGGGCCAGGGCTGTGCGCCACTCTCGCTCCTCAGACACACACCCGGCCATGGCCCAGGCGCCCTCTATGCTGCTGAACTTTCTGTGACACACACTGCGTTTCCCTCAAACGCAAAACATTCCCGGGGAGAGCGAGCAGCCTTCAACCGCCACTGGAGAGAAAGTGGCGACTGGAAGAGAAACGCCTGACTCATGCGCCTGGGCGTTTATGGCCGAGGAGTGGATTCTGACCTTTCGGTGCGCTCCTGCGCGGCGCCCGGCCCGGCAGTGCGCGGGGAACAGCTCGGCTACACTCCCTCCCCGCCCGCGCCCTCCCCGCACCAAGGGCAGGGGCGCGATTTACCTACGGAGTCTATCTCAAGGAGTCGCTGGAGGTCCCGGATGCTGTGGATCTGACTGCGAGCCAGCCGCTCGATCAGCTCGCGGGGGATCTCGGCTTCCTGCAAGCAGATCACACGGTCAGCGCCCAGGGTGGTGAGACCCCCAAGTTGCCTTCCCCCATCCCTGTTCCCCCTCTGCAAAAGCAGATCCACCCCAGTTTGAAGCATCGAATCAAAAACCTCTCCTCCCAACCCTGCCACAGGCCAGCCCTGCCCTGCGGGTGTCAGTTACGGGGTTCTGGGGGCGACAAGGAGCCAGGAGTTTCTGGTTTAACAGTGAGACCAACATCTAGAAAAAGCGAGTCGAAATGCGTCACGGGTCAATGAGGAAAGTCGCGGCAGCCCCAACACTTTAATCTAGCCAGGGTCTTAAATTTCACACCCCAGAATCCCGGTAGAGACCACGGAGGAGAGGGTCACCCCTCACCACACAGGCACGCGCGCGCCCCACCCCGGCCGCGGCCCTAGCGCCGACTAGGACACCCAAATCTAGCCAGAGGCTTGCGGGAGGCTGCAGGGCAAGCTAGGGTTAAATATCCACCTCGCGGCTCTCCCGTGCCTGCCCAGCCCACCCCCACCACTCAGCCTTCTTCCTCCCCTCCACGATTCTAGAGGGAGTAGGGGTTGGGGGGGGGTAAGCACTAAGTTCCCACGACAGGGGCTGTGGAAAGTCATTCATCACAGCTAAGCTCCCGGGGACCTGGTGTGGGGGGTGGGGACGCCGGCGGTGGGAGGGCGCGGGCGCAGGCCCGGCCCCAGCTGCCTCGCTCAGCCACCTGTAAGCAGGCCCGGGGCAGGCGGGACTGCGCCGGCCCGGCGCCCAGCCGGGATCGGAGACCAGGAATCCGGGCTACGGCGCGGTGCTGCCCACCCTGGGCTTCCGCCGCAGCCCCGCTGCCAGCCCAAGGCGCTGCAGCCTCACGCACACCCCCTTCCTCGCCGCGCCCCGGCTGCCCCTCCCCGGGGAGGCGCCCGCGCCCCGCGAAGTTTTCTCCCCACTCGTCCGCCTCACCGCTCCCCAGTCCCTCCGAGGCAGACCAACGCAACACGCTGGAAACTCACCAGACACACTTGGGCACGGAAGAAAATAGAACCCAGTTGGGAAAATTTAAAAACAGACCACCTCCATCAGAAATCAAACGTCCCTGCAGAACCTGGGGTGCCGTGGCCCGCAGGCGGCCGCACGCCCGGGGAACCGAGAAGGGGCTGGGGCGCGGGGGTGGCACCCACCTCGGCCAGGGCATGGGTGAGGTATCCGCAGGCGAGGAGCAGCAAGCAAGCCCAGGTCCTCATCGCGTCCCGAGGCGCTGGAGGCTCGGCGGGGAGGCGAGGCCGCGGGGCGGGTGCTCCAGCCGGGCTCCTGTGGCGGCGAAATTCAGTACCATCCCTCAGGGAGCGCGGCCCGGAGGAGGGCGGCGCGGAGAGGGAGCCGGCGGAGCGCGCCCGGCGCGAGCTGCGAGTGCTGCGCCCGCGAGGAGGAGGAGGCTGGGGAGTGCGCGCCCGCCGCGCCGGGAGCCTCCTGGGCCGCCGGGTAGGGGGTGGGGACGGAAGGGGCGGAGGGCGGGGGCTGGGCTTCTTCCTTGGTGCGTTCCCGTCCTGGCCGCCGCCGCGCTGGATCCCCGGCGCTGGCTTTAGGAGCGACCTGGCCGGCAATTCCGCATATTTGCGGGCATCAGCTCCGGGAGGGACCCCGGAGCGAGGCCAGAGCCGCGGCCGCTCCGCCGATCACCTGTCTGGACACCAGGCTGGGCCCTGGCGCCGGCTTGCGCGCTCCCTGCGGGCCGCGGGCTGCCCCGCGCGCCCACCTCGGGCCTGCGTGCACCTCCGGCCTTCTCTAGCCGCCGCCGCTGCCGCCCGGCCGGGCACAGCACGGCCCAGCTCGGCGCGGCCGGCGGCCTGCGTGCGCCCCTCTGCGGCGCGCCCTCGGCTACGCGCGGTGCTCCGCCCTCCACCAGCCAGGGCCGGGCAGGGGCCGGGCAGAGCCTGGGGCCTCTCTGCACCGCCCGCGCGGGCCTGAGGGCGGGCGTAGGGCCGAGCCGGAGCCCGCGCCGCCGCAGCGGGGAGAGGAGGAGAAGGAGGAGGTGGCAGCTCTGGCAGGCCCGACTCGATAGAGTTGAACGGCTCTGCAGGACGCGCGTGTGGAGCCCGCGGGCCGCAGGGAGGGGGTTATAGCGCCGCCGCCGCGCCCCGCCCCCGCCCCCGCCTCCTTCGGGTTCCGGCCCGGGACCTGCACCTCGGAAGCCTGAGGGGGTCGTGCGGGATGGGTCGGGTCCGGGTGCGGCTGCCGCTGCAGTGACTACACACGCGCTCACGCGGGCAGCGAGATCCATCAGAGCCCCGCGCCCCGCTCCGAGCCTCGGCGCCGGGGCTCCCCGCGCGCCCCTCCCTCGAGCTTGCCCACCCTCCAGTGCCAGCTGCAATTCTGCGGCACGGGGCGGGGAGGGGAGGAGGCCGCCGCAGAAACGCTGCCGCCGGCGGTTCGTCTCTTTCGGGCCTCGGTGGCAGCAGAGGGCAGCGCCCAAGGCCGCAGCGCCAAAAAGGGCATGAGAGCCCGTCTGGCTCCCGCCCGGCGCTGCGCTTGGGCGCGTTCCACCGCTGGGTCCCAGGGCCTCTGCCTTACCCTCTCCATAAAAGGAGGGGGGTGAGTCTCTGAGGAGAGGTGGGGCCGGTTTAGGGGCGCGTCTGGGGCACTCACCTGGCGGCTGCCACGCGCCCCCGCCCAAGATCCGAAGCCTGGGGCACCTGCTTGAGGAGCATACACCCACATTTCGAGGTGGGAAGGAACCCAGATCCGAGAGGGGGGCTGCAGCCTGCTTCATCCCCACCCTGAGACACCGCGCCAAGTACCCACTCCCTCGCGAAAAGCCAGGCCGCATCCTGAGCCGGGAAACTGGGGCTAGACGGAACGAAGAGAAAAGAGAAGCTACTGAGGAAACCCTCCCTGGGTTCTGCGTCGGAATCCGGGCGCACAGAGCGCCACCTCCGGCCAAGGCGCAGCACCGAGCGCGTTGGGGGGAGCAAGGCACAAACCCAGGTCCGAGCGGGACTGGACCTTTGGCTCTCCCGCCTCAGAAAAGGGCGCGCAGGTTGCGATGGATTACACCCGCCTAGACAAGTGGGCTTGCAACCCAACTGCTAGCCCAGGTGCTCTCCTTCAAGGGGAGTGCTGCCGACTCCAAAGCTGGAGACTAGGAGACACCTCATGGGTGGCGAGCCGAGGATTCCGCCCACCCAGGCATCACCTCAGTTCCGCGGATTAACGCCCTCTCCCTTCGCGCCACTGCTGCCCCCCTCGGGACAAACGTGCAGCCCTTCGAGGACCTTTCATCCCTAGCTCAATGGGACTCCGGTATTTCAAAGGAGTCCTGAGGGTGCTCCCGGGGCAATCGCTGGCGGTCAAATACCTGGGGGCGGGTCCTTCCCGGAGGTCCCGCGTCTACACTCAGTTCCTCTGGCCTCCCCGCCTTCCCAAAGTACCCCCCTCCGCGACCCCTCGGATGGCCAGGAAGGAGCAGACAGAGCAGGGGAAACTTGGAAAGGTGTAGCACCTGAAAGACGGGCTGTCCGGGTGGAGCCTGCTGCTGCTCTGGGGGGGCTTTCTGGAAGGCGACCTCCCGTTGAGCCCTCACCTTCTTATCCCGGGAGTTGTGCGCGTTGTGACCCGCTCGGCCTTGGACTCCTCGTGGGCAGAGGGGACGCGAGGACAACTCCTTGGGGTTCAAGGACCCCGAGTGACAGCGGGCGTGGGAATCTGGGAGGAAGGTCGCGTTGCATTGTGGACAGGATACCGCGTCTTCCCGGCCCCAACCCCCGCATGGAGCTGCGGGTTCCTGGGACCCTGCCTGAACTCTGCTTCGCTCTGCTCACCTTACCCGCCCGGCGCTATAGTGGCGCCAAGCTGCTGGAGTTCAAGGCGGGCAGGGAAGGTCTGGGGACGCGGAAAGGGGCGCCCTGGGCGGGAGCCTCGGCGCATCACCCGGGGACGCGAGAGCCGCGGGGCACACGTCTCAGGCATCTTTTGAATCGCCGACAGCTATTAAAAATAAAACCGCGACTCGTCGCCATGGCGACAACAGCAACCACTGGAGGGTGGTGAGAATTTGGGCAGCCGTGCGACAGACGGAGGTGGGGGGAACCCTCAGGCACACGCGCCTTCGAGCTTCCGGATGGTGGGGGTTCCTTGAGATAGAGACTCCGACCCCCCCCCCAAAGCGCCCATCCCCCATGGCCAGGAAAAAGTGAACCCCTGGATACCATTTTCTGGAAATGGAAAATACGAAATTGGTAGGACCGCCTTCTCCAAGAGGCCACAAGCCTGAATGAGGGCCACATCGCGTGGGTCTCTCCCCTCCCACTCCCCTCCAGTCAAACTCCAGGCTCATTTCTGCCGGTTAGTGGGACACTGTGAGGAGTGTTCGGGCTTGTAGACGAGTGGAGAGGTGCGAGCAGAGCCAGCCGGGCTCCTGGCTAAATCGCGTGTGCGGGGGCCGCAGCACCTGCCTGCCCTAGTCGTTGTGGTCCCAGCGGGTGGAAGAGATCACATGCTTCCTTCTGACTGGGAGTCGAGTTTCACTTCCAGCCGCTATTAGGCGGTTCACACGGTTCACTGCAAACATTTGATAATGAGGCTAAATATACTTTGAGTTGGAGGAGGCGTGGGCACCGCTGCCCAAGCGCGTGGGCGCGGCACTCCAGGCTCCGCGGGGCATCCCCGCCCAGGCCCTGGCTGTACCCGCGCAGACCTAGAGGCTGACTGCCTGCTTGATGTTGGAGAAATCGCGCCCGTGCGCGGCCAGCGGAAAAAGTTCGACCCTACTAACGGGCATGCGTCCGGGAGACTGTGGGCGCCAGAGGTCAGCCAGAGGGCCCCAGGCGGAAAGAGCGGGCGGAGCGAGGAGCTCCGGGCGGCGGGTACTGGTAGGAGAGAAGGTGCACCTGGCGGCAGAGTCCGGTCGCCCCCGGAGCCTGCATTTCCGGCCGACCTCGGCTCCCGTGCAAGCCCTGACCTGCCTGCGGGTCCATAATTAAGGTGTCAGGTGCTCCAAGGGGGCAGAAAGGGGCCCAGGTGTGCCTCACCGGGGTCTGCATCTTGAAGGTTCCCTCCAGACATCACCCAAGACCCCAGATCAGCCTTTCCTCCAGAACCTAGTGCTTTGTGTGTAGCCCCACTTCACCTTAAAACCAACCCCAACCCATTGCCACTCTGCATGGCCAATGCCCTTTCCATGACTTGGCACTAGTAGGTGCTCAATTATTGGGGTCATTGTTATTTTAGAAGTAGTAACCTCGTGCCAAGCTGATGCCAAGCTCTTTCCCTGCAGTTTCATTTCACACTTTATTTACCAGCCCTAAACCATTATACTGAGACCCTTCTGGAGGAGATAGAGCCATTTGCAGGCTTATAAGACACCCACCCTTGAATCTTCCGTGAAGACCAAAATTAGAATTCCTAGTGTGAAGAAGTAACTGCATTGTACCTACAGCTTACGGCCAGGACTCTAAAGGCAGATGTTGTCCCCTAGCAGTGGGGCTGACCAACTAGAATCCATCCCAATTCAAGTTCTCTCTTGACCTTAGTCTCACTGCTACGATTTGTCCCTAGCCTGCCCTAAACTTAGTTCCCTCATGTGGAAAACGGGAAACTAACAGCTGTCAAAGTGCTGCACGGAGGTGTCCATGGCAGCACGTTTCTCGGTCTCAGAAGCAGCCCTGGCACACACCTAGAGACCCTGGGCTCTTGCCAGTGTGACACTGGGCTGCTGTTAGGGTGAGGCCAGGTGGATGTCTGAATCTAGGCTCAGGCCCCAGTGCCAGAGCAGATTTGAGGACAATTTGTAGTGACGAAATACCATCCCTTTATCTCTGGGCAAGGCTTTCTTAGTTCTGCACAATTAATCCAGAAGCAGCTCAACCATGTGGGCCAGCTCCTTGAAGATCAAACAGTGCCTGGTGCAAGCGTTAATTAAGTCATTATCTCAGGCCTCGAGGCTAAGGATCAGGCCTTTCCAGTTCAGGCTCCCCAGAAGGGGAGATAAGCTGCCAGCAGGGTGGGAAGGCACTCTCAATGTTGTTTTTCACTCCCTAGTAAGTATTTTTATTTTCTCGTTTAAATACATGAACAGAAATGAAGTCTAAAATAGCACACAGGGGTGTAATCATCTTGTGAATATTTTTTGAATGAAAAGGCTTAGGTGGTGGATTGACGATTAGTGGTCAACTTGTAACACCCAAAGGAAAAGAATCAGAATCAGCACTATGCTGGGTGTGGAGGGCCCACCTGAGGATTGCTGCCAATAACATAGGAAGAAAAGCTGGAGAGGAAAAAGTGCTATTGGTTGTCCTGAGGAGCTTGTCTTGCTGGCTTTCCTGATACGAACCCAGCTGTTCTCATCATCAGAGGAGATGGGATGTTATTGTCATTGAGAACAGCTGAAGTTCACTTTGCAGGCGCTCTGGTCCTTAGTTTGAGCATTGCTTCCTAGCTCCAGAGGGCAAGATGATACACTGTTCGACTTCCTGGAGAAGTTTGTAAAGCAGGTTTTCCTAATATGAACTCAGCTGTTGTCATCACCAGAGGAGCTTGGGGACCTTGTTGTCCTTGAGTATGGCTGTGGTACTTTTTGGGGGAGCTCTGGTTCTTACTTTGAGCTTTGCTTCCTGGCTCCAGCGCAGATCCTTCAGCCTCCCCACACAAGATTTTCTAGCTCCCACAGATAACCTGTGTGTCTTCCCAGTGCAGATTCTGAAACAGACTTGCATGAGACATTGCCGTGGGCTCTAGGCCTCCAGTTGAACCTATTGGGGGGCACTGTCATGGGGTGTGTAGGTCTTCAGCTACAAGATTTGTTCATGCAGGACATTGCCATGGGATCAAGCCTCTCAGCTGAACTCTTTGAGTTGCTGATGTAGACAGATTTCCTGTACTTTTCTGTACTTCACTCTTTGGGTGACTACTATAAAATAATCCTATAAATTGTGTCCTGTATTAAATTGTTTCCCTTGCAAACCCTGACTATAACAGCCTATGTTAAGGGATATTTGGTGGCTTCACCAATGAAGTTGAAGAGCCTAGGTCCTCTCCAGGACAAGTGTATCTTGGGCATTTCAATAGCTGGTCAGAATCTTAGTGCAAAAGTAGAGAAGAAAATTTCTCAATAATTTTTATGCTAATTACAGGTTGAAATGATGACTTTTTGGATATATTAAGTTAAAGAAACAATGTTTGCAATTTTCTTTCTTTCTTTCTTTCTTTCTTTCTTTCTTTCTTTCTTTTGGTGGTACTGGAAATTGGACCCAGAGAATGCTGAGCTATATCTCAGCCCCTTTTTAAATTTTTATTTTGAGATAAGGTCTCCCTAAGACCAGAAATGGCCTTGAGCTTGTGTGAACCTTCAGCTTCAGCCTCCCAAATAATTTGGAATTACAGATGCAAATCACCACCTAGATCCTAAAACAATATTTTTCTTTTTTATCTTAGTACTGGGTCTACAGGGTCTCACTATGTAGAGTGGACTCTCACTATGTAGATCTGCCTATGTTCAGCCTCCCAAGAGCTGGGAGTTCACCCATGCCTTCTCAGTACGCCCTGGGGTCGGGGCCAGCACAGCATGCCCAGGATCGAACCCCAGCCACTGTGTCTGCCTAAGCACGTTTTCATCTGCTGAGCTATTTGGCCAGCTCCCCAAAACATTTAAAATGACATGTAACTCACATGGTATTTCTATAGGACAGTGCCTGTCTTAACACCTAGAGTTCATAGCTGCACAATAAAGCCAACCAACTTAGGACACCAGGGAGACAGCCGGCCCTGGGAACTTCAGGTGGGGATTAGCACACAGACCACCTTCCCTGCCTCACAGCCCTGCCCTTTCCCCATCCTCAGCCCTGTGTGACCTCAGCAAGCTTCTTGGCCTCTTAGAAACTCAGCTTCCTCCTCTGGGTGACAGCCACATTTATGCAACAGATATGCTGTGCTCTAGGCTAAGAATGGGTCACAACATAGCAACAGACCTTGTCTCCAGGAAACAATGAACTGAATGACAAGTGCGTGTCATTTCAGGTAGCTTCAAAGGCATGGAGAAGGAGCCAGTTTGGGAAGATCTAGGCCACATGTTCTAGGCCCAGCAGAAAGCAAGTATAAAAGCCCTGAGATAGGAACCAGTGTGGTAAACGGGATAGTACCCTAGGCAGCCATGGATGGGCTGGAGATGCTGAGCTGTGAGGTAGATCTCAGGGGCCTTGAGACCAAAGCATGGTTTTATGCATGAAGCCACTGGAGGGCTTTTAGCAGGGAGCACAATGTAGTAAGTAGCTATCTGTCAAGGTTTCTGTACACCATGAACTCAAAAGGGCTCAACAAGAGCACCCTGGTTCAGTATCCACTACCCAGTTGCAGTCAGCACTGCTGCAAGTGCTGCCCTGGGGCTGGGTGGGCACTCTTCCCTAGCCGGGCTGCTTCCTCACAGCAAAGCTGAGTGCCTTTCAGACTAGCTTTTGGTGCCACATAATGTCACGGCCACCTTACATGATCAGGCTCAGCTGTGCCAAGCCCAGCTGGCCTTCAGGGGAGGGGATGGGAACCCTACCAGGACAGAGACGCAGCTAGAGCTGTAAAGGACCCTTGTGCTTATTCCTGGAGAAAGGACCATGGGAGGCCAAAGGCAGCTGCAGGGAGCCCAGGCTCTTTGTGTCCCAGTGAAGACACAGCCAAGCCCCGTGTTCCCATTGCCATGGTGCAAACATTCACTTGGGGACCTGTGCCAGTCACTAGGCTGAGGTCACAGTAGGGTGGGAAGGAGCTTCACCCACCTCCAGGTCTGGCCCTTCAGGCAGTAAGAGGACAGACAACTAGACTTCAACTCACTGTGCCCACCCTGTGCAGATCCACAAGTGTTCTCTGTGAGGGGCTACCTGGGTTACCCAGGGGCATATCCTTCCTCCCTGGGAACTTATTCCCTGTCCTGTCAGGATCAAGAGTTTGGGAGAACCTGGACCAGCTCACTCTGCCCCATCCCATATCACATGGGCTGACTCCTCCATGGGCAGGAAGAGTCCCACAGGTAACCTCACCCTCTACCCTGGCCACTACAGCATCCTTGTAGGAGCAACCCCTGAAGGGACAGTGCAAACAGCCACGAGGACACTACACTCCTGTTGCCTGAGGTGCAGGCCCTGTGAGCATTATAGAACACTGGCCTCCTGGGTACAAAGGGCTGGGGGGACAGCTCTGCCCCACACTGTGTTTTCACCTCGCTGAGCCTCTGAGGCCTCAAAGATGATAAGGGATGAAACAGCAAAGTGGTGGCTCACTAGGGAGGTTTGAGGCAACATGGATGACAAGATCAGCACAGAGCACAGCCTGTGGGCAAACGCGGCCAGGTTATGAGGGCCCACCATGGGGACAGACAAGGTCTCTGACATACCATGTGACAGAAGCCCTGGGCAGGTGCTGTCAAGATGGCCATCACAGGCTATCTATCTAGGACTGGAAAACACCAGCTGCTGATGATCCTCGAGAGCAGTGCATGGGCTCTGAAGTCCCCAAGTGCCACCAAGGTTATAGCTGCCCCTTGCCCTGTATTTTAGGTAACCCAAACTACAGCACAGCGAACTGGTACATGGGGTCAGCTGACAGTGAAGTTCTGCGTGTGATGGCCACAGATGGTGCCTGTCCTCCCCCAGCCATGGCAGTGCCCTAAGTGCACTCACTGCAAGACTGTATAGGGACATAGCAGAGAACAAGGAAATCTTGGCCCCATGAATCTCTCCCCCAGAAGGTTGACATGTGTAAAACATAGAACACTGTTCAACCTATCTACTTAATAGTTCGCCCATGTCAGCTTTTGCTTTCAGTGTCAGGGAATGGCAATTCAACCTAGCCTGCTTCTACAAGGGGGACCCTTAGGAGGAAGCCCAGAGGTCTGGCTTGTGGGCAGGCCCAGCCACGGATCAAGTTCTCTTCTCTGAGGTCTTCTCTGATTCCCTCCTGGTGATAAGGTGACTGCCAGCGGGCCTCAAGGACTTGTCCTGAAGCTGTGGCTGCTTCTTCCCTGGCTCCTCCTTGTCACTCGGGGTCTGTGCCATGTTGGTGACTCTGCCTCCTTGTCTGGAACCCAAGACCCCAGCTGGTTGCTGAGCATCTCTGCCCAGGTGCTGACCAGACAAGCCACCTTCATGCAGTTTAAACAGCCACCTCCTGCTTCACAGCTGCCCTCAGGGCTATTGCAGGAGCTGTGTCTGAGAACTGTTCTCAGAGCCTGTTCCTTGCACCCCATCAGCATGCCTTCCTGGTTACTTAGCCCTATCTGCCAGACAGGCCACAGGGCACAAACATCTGATTCTTGGGTGCTATGAGGCCTGTGACCTTTTGCCCACCAGGACTGTCCGGGCACTGTCAGCCTCCCTTCTAGGGCAGAAAGGGCCCTTTTGGGGAGGGAATGAGCCCTCTGGGTGGCAGAGGCTCCAGGGAGGAGAAGCCTGACAGCTCACTCTCCTGCAAGTTCCTCTCCAGACTGACATCACCATTACCATCATCACCACCACCATCACCACCCTAGTTCCCAGGAATCCCCAGCTGACTGTAACTTTGGGTGTCTGAGAAGAGACCCTGCCCACACACATCCAGCCTGGCCCCAAGAGGAGAAGAGCCAGGCTGTAGGGTCTGGACCCTGGCCTCATCTGTTAGCTGTGTGACCCTGGCCAAGGCCCAGATGTGCCATGCCTGCCTGGTCTTCAGGATGCCAGGATCAAGCAATCCTGGAACTCAGAAAGCACTTAGGATGCTATGGATACCTGAGTTAGCCACTGTGCTGAGACTAGCGGCTTGGTCAGACTGGACACATGGCTCTGTCCCTCCCACAGTGCCCTCTGACCAAAAGGTCACCTTCCAGAGCACCCAAGAGCCTCAGAGGCCAGGCAGCCAGGACAGAGCCAGCTCTGTGTGGGCTCTGAGGCACAACAGGTGTGCACTGGGCAGGGCAGGGCAGGGGCAGAAAGGCCCAGCTGGGCTGCTGCCCCTGCCCAGTTAAGTTGCCCCTGGGATACCTTGGCCCAGGGCCAAGAGGAATATGACAAGAAGCTTCCAGAGGAGGCTGAAAGATGTGGCCAGGCAGCTCTCCCAGGGGTAAGAACCTTCCCTTCCAGCCTACCCCACCCTTCCCATCTCCCTCTCAGGGGAGCCAATCCAGGGACCTTCCCCACTTCACATCATTCCTCTGGAATGCATTTTCTGTTCTCCTCCCGACTCCCCTCTGGTTCCCTCCCTCTATTCTGCCTCCCCTCCTCTCCTTTCCCCTTCCCCCTCTTCCCCACTTGATCCAACCAGGCCAGACCCCAGAACCTGGTATGCCTGGTACCTCCTATCCCCACCCCCCATCCTAGATGGAGAGGAGGGGAGTAGATTTCCATAAGACTCCCACCCCTAAGCCCTCACACAACCTGAGGGTGCCTAGACGTGCTTAGTGGGCAGGGCCAGAGGGCACCAGCTATCTCCACAAGGATTCTTCCAAAGGGTGAATTCTGTGGCCCTATGCTCCCCTCCTTAAAGTGAGTGGCCAGAGGCCAGTGAGACTGGGTTCTTCTCCCCTGTACCTACCCTGCCTGGCCTCAGGTGGGTTCCCAGCATCAGTCAGCAAGAGAAATGCCCTGGACAGCCCTGGGCCACAGTTACCCCTCCAAAATGAAGCAAGCCCCATGTACCACTCTCTCTGACCCCCTCCGGAGGACCTCAACCTACATACCCCATTCCTGTCCCCTACTTCACCCAACACAGGGCTCTGTGGCTGATGATCCTATACTTGCTCAGGGCTCACCTGGGCTTGGGACCCTCAAGCCAGTCCCTGGCTTCCTTCCTGCCCCAGGACCATCCCTGGCTGTGCTTAGCCCCCACTGTTTTTGTTTTTGTTGTTGTTTGTTTGTTTGGTTGGTTGGTTGGTTTTTGCTCTGAATGCTTTCAGGGCAGGTTTGGCTGGCTTGAGTTCTGGGGATTGAACCACAGCAACCTGAGCCTGACTACTTTGTTGAAGCAGGCACTTAAAGAGATGAGCTAAGGGGAAGGCCTCCACCCCACTGTTTTTTACACCCCTCTGCAGCTGCATCTTGTCCTGCCCAGCTGGAACAGGAGTCTTCCTGAGGACAAGGCTGCTGCCCTACTTGTGGCCCAGACCCTGAGGCCCAGACTCCATGGCTGATGGAGGTGGCACCTGCTCAGCACTGGCACTAGCCCTTCTGTGGGTCCCATTAACCCCATACTCTATTCCCAGCCTGGAGGAAGAGGTGAGGGTGAATGGCCCCAGGGACAGCCCCTACAGGCCCCAGTCACAGGGCAGAGAACAGATTGGCCATGGTCACTCACTGCCTCTACCTCTGCCAAGCCCCAGGACTCCCCAGGGGATTCCCAGGAAGCTTGGCTGACCTGAGGCGGAACCTGGCCAGGCCCAGGGGTGGTGGCTGGGTCCATAAATGGTTTTTATCACTCAGGACAGGCAGAGCAGGCTAAGCCAGTGGGGAAGGCCCAGGCCCAGCTCCCTGGACACCTCTGTGCCATGTGCCCATGAATGCCCCTCTGAGACCAGCATCTCGTTTCATACAATGGTCCTTGCCATGGATTTGGTGGATGGATTTGTGGGAGAGAGCCTTTGAGCACCAGGCACTATTACATGTGGACTGCTGCTCTATGGGGCTGAGCAGACAGAGGCTACCACCTCCCTGGAGGTGAGCTAGTCGGGACAAGGGGACAGCAGGGTCACCCTAGCCCCTCTGTCCAGCAGCTCCCCAAAGGGCTATTGAAGGACTGAAGTAGTAGGTGGGTGGGGACTGCAGAGGTGCCATCTCACCTCCAAGGACATCAGGGCCACCTTCATGGACACCTCACCTTGGAGCTCCTACACCCAGGCAACAACAAAGTAGCACTTGGATACCTTCACTGAGGACTTAGGGGTCTAGGGCTTAGTGCAGGGGAAGGAGGTGGGGGTAAGACACCAAGGCAGCCAGCCAGACAAGAGAACCACTATCCTGGGCTGGCCAAATAGCTCAGCAGATTAAAGTAGCCTGCAAGCAGGCACAGGGGCCAGGGGTTTGACCCCAGGGGTTCAATCCCTGGGCCTGCCATGCCAGCCCCACCCCTGGGGTGTGCTAAAATAGCAATTGAGGCTGGGCATGGTGGCACGTGCCTGTAATCCCAGCTCTTGGGAGGCTGTAAACAGGCGGATCACTACAAAGCCAATCTAGTAGTGAGACCCTGAACACACTGTAGGCCCCTCCCTAAAATTTAAAAAAAAGAGAGAGAGAGAGAGAGAGAGAGAGAGAACCACTATCCTGAGCCACCAGCTCCACAGCATACAGATCTGGGGAAAACTCTGGTCATTACGGGTCATTACATCTGCCAGCAGTTCTGAATCTGAACTTCCTCTGGTCAGATCCTCTCTACACTTACTATGAACACAATCTCACTTCACATTAAAATCTAACCTCAAGAGGTAAAAAGAATCAAGATGCATTATGCAAATGTACCAACTCCCCACCATGAACATAATCATACACTGCAAGTATGTACTAATAAAATGTTTAAAGTGTAAAAATGAGGCAGCTGTTCCTATTCCTGTTTTATGTATGAGACCAGCAAGGTCCAGAAAAGATAAGGAACTTGTCTGCTGCCACACAGCTAGAAAGAATGAGGATCAGAGCTTGTGGCAAGGTAGGTGAGTTTAGAATCCGGCACTTCAGCCAGCGTACCTCGTCTGCAGGGGCTGTGAATGGCAGGTCGGCTATTGCCAGCCTCCCTCCAAATGCCCTCCTGAAACACATCAGCTGGGTTCCGCCACAGAAATCTACCAGGAGGTGGGTGAGGGGGCTGGTTGTGTAAACTGTAAGGGAAGTCTCTAGTGGGATGGCACAGGGCTCTGTCCTAACTGAAGGCTGATCCCAAAGCACCTTGCTGCTGTGACCAAAATCAGGAGATGGTGTTCTGGGGAAACAGCCCAGTGATCTTCTGTCTGACAGATTTAAAACTCCACTGTGCACAGCAGTATCTCTGCTGAGTAGGTCCCAGGCAGGGCTTCTGAGGGCCGTGGGGCCCACAGCACACATGGCCTCTGTACAGAGTGGGAGACTAAGAACACCAGACCCCTTGGAGTACAAGTCAGGACCAGACTATATGACCTTCAAGGGGCAGCATGGGGTGAAGCGGGCGAGAGGGTCCTCTGACCAGCAGGACACAAAAGTATACAGAGGAGTCAGACTCCAGCTTCCTGATTTGGTCACATCCCAGGGCGCAAGACCAGGATGAGGGAGGTCAGCTTGGTGGGAGCCCCTGGGCAGAGCAGGGGTGCCCAGCACTCAGAGCAGGCCAGATCTCTGGGGGCTGGGAACAGCAGCCTGGGATGGCCATGATCACAATTGCAGCACCCCATCTCCAGATGAGAGAACCCCCGACCCAGGTCTACCTTGCTGCCCAGTATGGCAGTGGGGGCCAGGAGGGAACTGCCCAGTCTCAGTATGAGTCACCACAGTCTGGCTGATTCACTGATCCGGGGGAGGTGAGGCTGAACTGTCCACTGTCTGGAGGCCCTGGCCAAGGTCATCATCCTGGCTGCCTGTGTGGTGGGCCCTGCCCAGCTGCTTCCAGCCAGTGGTGATCTCATTTTACCACCCAGCTTGGCTGGTTGTCACGCCCATTTACAGATGGGGAAGCTGAGGCTGAGAGGTCCAGGCTGGAAGCCACATAGAGCACTGCTGGAGACAGAGCTGGGGCAGGCTCAGCCAAGCCCCTGGGCCGGGGTGGCCAGCAGAGAGGGAGCCCATGGGCACTGCCCATTTGTGAGCCAGCAGAGCATCAGTCCTCTTCAGTCTTTTGGCCAGAACCTGAGACCACGAAATGAACTCTGGGAAACTGACACCAGTTGCAAAGGCACAGGAGGGGTTCAGAGCCTCAGGAGTGGGAGAACCCACCCATGAAGGCAGAGTAGCCCTTGGTTCCCTGGCTGGCTGGGGGCAAAGGCCAGAGCAGCATGGAGCCGACCACTGTGCCTAGGCCAAGTCCCAGCCTCTGCACTTCATCGGCAGATCCCTGACCAGTGGCCCCAGCTAGCTGGAGGGCCCAAGCCACACCCTCCCTGATGGCCCTGAGTAAGCCTCTTCCCCTGGGAGCCACAGTTTCCCCCTGTCCCTTCCATGAACAACAGCATGGCCTCCTACCTGGTCTGCAAGGTGGCCACAGGGTAGACATAGGCTGGAGCAGGCATGAGGAGCCAGTGTTCTGCAGGAAGAGGTTTCCATCTGTGATGGTCATGGTGATGCGGACAGTGTCCCTGAGCTTCACATTTAAGAATGGTTAAAATGATAAATTTTGTGTTACGTGCATTTTATCACAATAAAACAAGAAAGAAAGAAAACCCCTCTTTAGGAAAGATTTCAAACCAAGAGCTCCAAGCCAGCGAGTGGTTCTTCACTGCACATTTATTAGCTCATGCACACCAGGAGCGGCCAGGGGCAGTGCACAGCCACGAAGTCCACAGGCGTAGGCGGGATAGGCAAGGGCAGGGGCTGCTCACTGGCAGGGTGGCCTCCTTGGCCACAGCAGGGACAAGACGGGATGGCCCCTTGGGGCTCTCAGACTCTGTGCCCTCGTGAGACATGAGACACATCTAGTGGACAGGTCTGTGGATGGTTTGGGATGGGAAGGGCTGGCTTCCCTTACATTTTCCCTCACATCCTGGGCATGAAGGCTAGGTAAGGAACACATGGTCTTCCTGGGCTTGGACTCCAGTCACACAGGTGTCATATGGGGACCACTCCGAAGGAACCTTGATTCCTACAGCTTTATCCAAAATGCTCAGAAAGCCTAACTCTCCCTCCAGGTCCTCAAGTGGCCACATGGCTGACAAGTATCCTGACTTCAAGAGAAGAGATCCCAATGCAGCACTCACCAGGAATTGTAAAGTCCCAAACTTAGGGCTCCTACCCATTCCAGTGAGGGGCATCAGGCCCTGCCAACTGCTCCAGGTGTCCAGCAGTGTGTGGCTCACTCAGAGGAGGCCTTTCTAATCTCTTCCCAGGACAGCTCCTCCAACCTTCCATGTTCATATGGGCCCACAGCCCAGGTCACCATGTCAGGAGCCAGGGATCCAACCAGTGTCCCCTGGGGGCCTGATGGAGGAGGGGGAGGGACAGGCCTAAGCCCTCTTTCCTCAGTCTCCATCTCTGCCTCCAGCCTGAATGTCCCTTTGGGGAAAAACCTATCTCATGAAATCTGTCCCACAGTGGGACTAGGCCTGGAGAACCTGACACCATAGGTCCTCTGCAAACTCAAAGGGGCTGGAACAGCTCCAAATAAGCCCTTGGGGCAGACAGGAAGGACACTGGGGAAGGAAGCTGGCCTGTCACCTCCTTGGTCTTGGGACATCTTCTGTTTTCTTGCCCTTTGTTTTGGAAATGCACAAGCTGATTACTTATTCCACAAAGAGTCCAGAGGGAAGGGAGTCCATGCTGGGTCACCAGCGCCACCAGCCACCTCTTCAGGCTCCCAGCCCAGACACATGGCGGGCAGCAGCTGCTCAAACAGTGAGGGAGATGAAGCTGTTATAGCGCTGAATATTTCTCTTGAGGATCTCAGAGCAGGGCCCCAGCACACGCTCAAAGCGTGGCCGGTCCAGCTTGACGCACTTGAGGGGTCCCCGGGCCACCACAGTGGCCGCCCGAGGCCGGTTCAGCAGCAGCGCGATCTCGCCTGAGGATGAAAACAGCACAGTCAGGGCTCTGCTGACTCTGGGGTGCTCAGAAATCACCTACCTCAGGGCCAGTGCCACATGAGCACCAGGAAAATTTGAATTCCAAATACTGTACACAAAAAAATTGTAGTGTGAAGTATGTCCATCGAACTATGTCAAATATTCAATATACATTTATATGAACTATCAAAGCATTCACAGTTATCTGAAATTCAAATTCAGCTAGGCATTGTTCTACCGCTGTAGGAGCAGCATGCACCAGCCCAGATGTGCTCAGGACACCCCCCAGGATTAGGAATGCTGGCAGTGGCTGATCCCTGCATCCCTTTTTTCCTTCAACCTGGCCCTCCCCAAGGTCACGTCCTCTCAGCAGCCACAGGTAGGACCAACTGATCCTAGGGGTCCCAGGTCCTAGACCTCCATGTGAGGTGACATGAACTGAGGCCCTTGTCATAGCCACTTTGTAGCTCAGCCCAATCCCCTTGGGGCCTACCCCAAGACTTCAGGAAGCCTCTATGCAGCTGCTCATCCAAGACCCCAAAGAGACATGGAATCCCAACTCACCAAAGTAGTCAGATGGTCCCAGTCGGCCCACCTCGACGTACTCCTCGTTGGGAGATCTGCGCTGGAGGACTGAGGCAGTGCCCTGCGGGAGGAAGGGAGTGGGTGTCACCTGTGGAGGCTAATACTGAGGTCATTCATAGGGGAGGTCACCCCTGCTTGGTTCCTTTCTACAGTGGGATGCCAACACTTCACTCCTCTTGCCCCTCGTTCCTCCTCCTAGACCATGGACACAGATCTGAGTGCCATGAGGTCTAAGCCCCTGCCTGGAGACCTGGCTGAGTTCTGTTTCCATGGGGACACATGAAAGCCCCTCCCCTCCAAGCAACAGTCCTTAGGCACCTTGTCTTTCCTTCCCTTTCTGAAGGGGTTGGTGAACTCCAGGATAGTCCCTAGGACCACTGCTTAGTTGTGGCTACTTAAAGCTGACCTTGGATGGAAGCTCAAGGACAGGGAGCTGTGGGCAGGGAGGACACGGTCCCAGGGTCATACACCCGCCAGCAAGGCGGCCCCTCCTCACCCCAGAACAGAGAGCGGGGTCTGCAGACATCACCAGCTCAATGATTAACACAGAGGCTGTGGGCAGAATGCCACAGGCCCCACGGGATGCAGCACACATCACAGGCTCAGTGAGGGCAGCGAGGGCAGCAGGGCAGCCAAGTCTCCCAGCCTCCATGTGCCCTTTGGCTGGGTTGGGAGCAAGGCCTGTCCTGAAATCTGGCTTGAGCTCTGGCCCCAGACCCACCTGGCTACTGGTCACTTTGAAAAGCTGTTTGTGTCAGGAGTTTCCCCCTCTGCAGCCTATAGGGCTCTGGGGAAGGTTCAGAGGGGTTTCTAGCCTGCATGGTGACTTGTGCCTATAATGATAGTGCCCTGAGACACTGACACTGGAGGACTGCAAGCTTGAGGCCGGCCTCAGCAACACAGTGACAGGCAGATCCTGTCTCGAAATACAAAAATTTTAAAAGGGTTGAAGATGTAGCTCAAAGTAAAGGCTCCTTGTTCAACTCTCAGTACCACCAAAAAGAAAAGAGGAGCTTTCTATGCTATCTCAACAGTGATTTTTAACACTAGCCAGGTCAACAGTGTGGCCAGCCCAGTGAGGGCTGGAGAGTGGAGGATCGGATCCCTCTCTGAGCCTCTCACACACTCTGCCCTACCCTGCATCATGCTTTACAACTGGGTAGACAGAGGATCCCACCCCCAGCCTTCAAGTCCCCAGGGCCACCTCTCCACTTGGACAGCCCGGCTGCTGGGGGCCTCTGAGAGCACTGGCATGAACAGCATCTCATTTCAAGGTGGGCTCAGCTCACCCCAGCTCACCCCATCCAGTTGGCTGGCTGTGTCGCTTAATGAATAACTCCTACCCCTCCACGGTCTGAGAGAGACGGGTCAAGGCCCACAGTGCCCACCGTGCCTGGAATCCCCAGGCACCCACTGGCAGCCCCAGCAAGCTGGATTCCCCGCCCGGGCCCCTCTGTTTGGGGGCCACTGGGCTCTGGGCCTCTGCGTGTTTATGAATACAGCTGATGGATGGAGGGGGACATGTAAACATCAGACCACCCCATGGAGCGCCCACCATGAAGGCAGGGAGGCGGGGAGCACGCCCTCACCCCAGCCCCCAGCACAGCTTTGCCTGCCCCAGCTGCTCTGGCCCTGGCTGGCCAGGTGCTAGTCACAGGGTGGGCTTTTGGCTGTACGGGGATAACCTCAACCTACTCCTCCCAGGCCCGGACTGCAGCAGACAAACCTGGACTTGGGTTTCCTGCTGCTCTAACAACAGAATGCCTTAAACTATGAAGTGATTATTTGGGCCAGGGGCAGATCCAGCCCTGGGTACAAGGACAGCTGGTCTTGAAGCTCCATGGCCCTGACCCAGTTGTCTTCCACATTCATCCTTCCTGTTTCATATGCAAGTCTGTACCTTTCACACCATTTTTAACAATTTTCTGAGCTACAGTTGGGATTGTTTCCCAGGGACCAGAAGCTCTTGGTTTTTGTTTTGTTTTTTGGTTTTTTGTTTGTTTGTTTGTTTGTTTGTTTGTTTTTGAAAAAAGCTCTTGGTTTATAGAATCACTTGGTAAAACAACAGCTGAGAACAATGATCAGATGTTTCTACCTTCAGACGCAGAAAGCCAAAAGTTAATAAGCGGAAGGGAAGATAAGCAGGAAGGCTTCAGGGTTGGCTAATACAGCACCAGGACTGTTCTCCCCCTGCACTGGAGCCTCAGCAGGGTGCTCTGCTCTTAATTGGGTACCTCATAGTAGCACAGAGGCTGCCAGAGTTCTAGGAATCACTATATGCCATCCTACACCACCAGCAAAAAGAAAGCCCACTTCTTCCTTCTCTTCAATGTGAAAGCCTTCCAGGAGCTTCTAGAAATATCCTCACCACAGCAGAACTTTTACTCACCCTGACCATTTGCTAAGAGAAGAGATGGGACCAAAGTGATTGGACTTAACCCTCAGCCTTCTGGGGAGGAAGATGAGGACAGAGGTCCTGAGGAACAGGAAGAGGCAAAAGTTGGTTTGGGAACAACACCACTAGGCCAGCTGTGCTGACCATTTACCTGTGTGGTCACTGTCTTTTCACTGATCACATGGCCTGATGCAGCCCTGGCTGCCATGGGCTTCAGGCAAGGCCAGCCTGTCCTTGATGCACCGAGCTCAGCAACAGCTACATCCATCACAGTCCCTCCCAAGGCCCCTCTGCAGGAGGTACTGCTGACCCAGTACTGTCCTCACTCCCGCACGGCCCAGCAGGTAACAGGCCTCCTCGCCTATAACTCAGCTGTAGGAACACTGGCTTCTGGTAGAGTCTGAGCAACAGGTGCTACCAGCCTCCAGCACCCTGTGGCTTTTGGGGGGCCACCAGCTAGCCTCTCACGTTGATGTGCTCTGGACAGTTGTCTATCCCATGGAGGTGTGCCGACCTCCTACTGCCTGGCCATACTGGGCTAGAATGTTGCCAACAATACACACCAGTCTCCAAGGAGGGGACCTCCCACCCTTAGAGTTTGTGTCTACAGAGTCATTGTCGAAATATCCTGCATGAACACATGGCAAGGCAAGGGGCACATTTCAGTGGGCTTGGGCCCTCCCTTCAGGAAGGCTACTATGGGGGTGCCATGAGACTGTGGGGGTACTCTCAGATCCCCAAGAAGCAGAAGCCAACTCTCTCATCCTCCTTTGGCCTTTTCCAACAGGGCTGCACCTTGAGTTCCTGGGGCTGGGGGATGTGCCATCTGCCTGGGGCTGGACAGGTCACTGAATGACACAAGGGCTGCCCTGGTCAGTGCAAATTGTCAGCCTTGTGTGACCTGAGAGTAGCCCCATCCAGTCTGTAAGCCTGGATCGGTCACAGAACCTCCCAAGCAAGGTGCATGGTGGGGATAAAACACCCACATAGTGAGAACCCAGCAAAGGAAACAACAAAGAACACTGCTATCCATCCCTGGAACCCTGCCCCTCCTGTAGTTGACAATGTGGCTGCCTTGGGACAGAATTGGACCGTAATGGCAGCTGAAGCCAGCAGAGCTAGTCTAGGACAGCACCTCCACCACCTGTGTGTGACATGGGTCATTCCAAGCTGTCCATGATGGGTATGTCTCTATTTCCTTATAACTACTTTGACTATCAAAACTTTTCTACAACTTCAAAAACTAAACACAACTTCCAAGAGCTGGCTAAATAGCTCAGTGGATTAAAGTGCCTGCAAGCAGGCTCAGGGGCTGGGGGTTCAATTCCCTAGGCCTGCCATGCCGGTTCCACCCCTGGGGCATGCTGAGATGGCAATTGAGACTGGGTGTGGTGGCACACACTTGTAATCCCAGATATTAGGACACTGTAAACAGGTAGATCACTATGAGTCCAATCTAGTAGTGAGATCCTGAATACCCATAGACCCTTTCCTAAAAAATAAAATAAAATAAATAAAAAAAACCTACAACTTTCATAAGAAGGGGATCCAGGATGTTATTGTAGAATCCACCCATGAGTGACCAGTTCTCCTTAGACTCTTTCCTGTGACAAGCTCTGACTTGGCCTCACCTTAGATGCTTGGGCTCCAAGGGGATCTGACTGTGTGGTCAGGTCCCTGCATTGGGGGCCAGTACTACAAGAAGGGACATTGCCATGGGCATGAGGGTTGGCTAGCCTCAGCCCACTTGCAGGTGTTGGCCTTCAATGCCTGTGGAGTAGCAGCCATGTATTAGTCATGGCTGTTGGACTGGGAACATGACAGACATGTCCCTGTCCACACAAACAAACAGTGCAAAGGAAGTAAATTAGGGGGTCCCCACTGAGGCCTGGCAACCCACCAAGTGATCAGGAAGACAAGAGGAGCCAGAGGGGACAGTGGAGCCTCCCTGTCAGCAAGGGGAACTGCAGAAAAGATGGGACAGAAGTGGGGAGGGGACAAGAGGGGACAGGAGAGTGGTAGGGTTTGTCTTATGATGGGCTATG
This sequence comes from Octodon degus, assembly GCF_000260255.1. Lineage (NCBI taxonomy): Eukaryota > Metazoa > Chordata > Mammalia > Rodentia > Octodontidae > Octodon > Octodon degus. The sequence goes on from NW_004524607.1 coordinate 11,148,712, forward strand.
GCCTGGGGCTCAGCCCAGCCCAAGCCCAGCAGCACCTGAAGACAGTGGAAGCCACTGAGAAAGCATGGGGACCCACAGCCATTCACAAAGGACTGCCACAAGGGCAGGCAGGATGGTCTCAGGAGCAGCCAGCCAGCAACACAAGCTGAGTCCACCCACATGGAGCCCTAGAACAGAAAAACCACATGCTGTTTTCAAGAAATGCATGTGTGCTGCCACCACACGTGGACACGGGTTTCACTCCCCGTAAGAGGAAAGGGAAGGCACAAACATGCTGGGGTTGATGCTGGGAGGAGCCAGCAACCCACAAGGACCTAGAGTCTGGTGTTCCCCAGCCATCTGTACCACACTCAGCAGCTAAGCACAGGCCTGGCTCTCCAGCGGCCTTGGCTTCATCCATGATGAGGAGACCCAACGGACAGCAACACGGGGCAGAGATCACAAGAGAAAACAGGAAGGTAGGTGGACCTCAGGACCTTGTGCTCAGAGGCACTGTACTCTCAGCAAATTCTCACCTCTCACAAAACTCCTCAAAACCTGGAAAACTCAGACTCAACCTAACACTGTCATATTTAAATCCAACGTGGGAGGACACTTGTGGGCATACGCCCATGCAAACATGCACCCATGCACACATACATGCACACACACAGAGCACTAAGCCCACCTGGGGCCTACACGAGACCTTCTGGTCAGCTTTATGGTTTCCACTTCTTTTTCTTTACTCTCTCTTTTCCTTTTCTTTTCTCTCCTTTTTTCTCCCTTCTTTCCTTCCTTCCTTCCCTCTTTTTTGCATTAGGGATGGAACCCAGGGCCTTCACACAAAGCTACATTCCCATCCCTTTTTTAAAAAATTTGTATTATGAGACAGGCTCTCATTAAATCATTAAGTTGTCCAGGATGGGCTTGAACTTGCAATCTTCCTGCTTCAGCCTCCCAGAGTGCTGGGATTACAGGTGTGAGTCACCATGCCCACCTACTTTCTGGAGCTTTTAAGAATGCAATCACCGTAAGTAACACTTTCTGCCACATGGAAGGCAGTTGAATCCCAACCCTTCCCATGCAAATCTGTCTTCTGTTCTGAGAGCTCCCTTCGTACACATAGTGGCTCCTTAGTATACACAGTGGCTCCTCAGTGGCTCATTTGAGAGGCCTGGCTCTCTGGTCATAAAGGCACCCTGTTGAGCTCCCCTGGACCTGACCGCCTGAGACGAGAGGTGGGCATGTCACACACCTTGGCTGCAAACTGTCCTTGAAACAACGAGAAGACACACTTGGCTGGTGAGCACGGAGGTCAGCTTTGTGCCAACATTTAATGGATTGTCCGTGAGGTTAGGGCTCTGGCACAGGCACGGCCCAGCAGCTTCCGTGGGAAACAAGACATTAGCAGGGAATCCGGCGCCAGGACTCCAAGGAAGGGACAGGTGCCAACCCAGCCCTGTCAGCCCCGTGCCTGGGGAGAGGACCCAGAGGGAGTACAGCCCCTGCATGGATGGGTCCTTCCACCTGTAGATGGCGCCTTTGCCTCGGGGCTACCTGGGGTGGGCACCATACACCAGGTGGACATTCAGTGGTTGTAGAAGTTCTGCGGGTGCCCAGGGAGAGGGACCAGCCCATGCTCAGGGTCAGCGAGAGGGTAAAGGCAGAGTGAGAGGCCCACAACCTGCTCCCTATGTTCTTCTGTTCTTCCCATGTCATCTGCTTGGGGACCAGGCCATGTTGGGTAGCAGAGTCAGAGCACCATGGCTGTGGATGAGCATCAATCCGTGAAGTAGAGCCTCTGGAGACCAGGTTTAGATGGTCTGAATGAGGGGCCCAGATTACTCACAGGTGTCTCCTGCCGGCACAAAGCCTGTGGCCCATTGCCACATGACCAGGGTGTCTTTGGCCGGCCCTGGCCCCAGGCGCACAGCTGTAGAGGTGCAGAGGTTGAAGCCCCAGCAGACAGACTTATCAAGAACAGTGCATCTGTTAGGGTTTTCCTGGCCAAAACATCCGTGTTCATGGCAACAGTCTGCATGGTGCTTAACTCTCCTCCCTGTGGTGCCAGGAGTCTCGGCCTGGGTAATCCAGGACCTTGGAATCCAGCAGATACATTCCACATCTGTCTCAGCACGGATGCCTGCATGGCGGAGTGGGGATGGGTGGGAAACAGGACCCAACGTCTGAAATGGGAGCTCGGCTGGCTGTGGGGCTGCCAGCATCCCTGCAGGGTAAGGGGGGTGAGAAATACAAGGCTTTTCAAGCTTGTTTGGGGGCAGCAATGCCACACTTTTAAAAAATGCTTTTCGCATGGACAAAAAAGCTAGAAGGACACTATCAGGGCAAAGGCAATGTTACAGGGCCATGACCTGTCCCAGGGAGGGTCTCACCATCCTCTGTCTTTGACCACAGTGGCATTTCACTTAGGTAACCTAGCCTCCCCAGTATTGGGAATGAAACTTAGGGTCTTTACACTGAGCTAAATCCCTAGCCTTTCTATTTTTTATTTTTTACTTAGCAAGGCTTGTCCAGAGTCTCACTAAGTTTCTCAGGTAAGACCTAGACTTAAGATCCTCTTGTCTCAGCCTCCCAAAGGGTTGGGATTTCAGGATGCACTACCACATCATCCTTCAGACTCCTTGCCAAGAGGCCAGGCAGAAAGGACTCTGACCAGACTGAAGCAAGAAGGACCCTGAACAGCACAGGTCCCCAGAAGGGACCTGAGCAGGTGGGCTGAGCTGTAATGTGTGTTGTTTTGCTATTGCTTCAATATTGTGGACATTCATAAAATTAACTTGCTGAGCAAGGAGATAAACCCAACCTTACATTCCCAGGGCAGTGCTTCCCAGGCCACTTAAAGGGAGTGAGCTGGTTAGACTCAGCCTCAGGATTTGGGGATTTTATAGGGAACTCGCTCTTGGGGTCCAGCTGCCACCAGGCTGTGCTGAGGTCTCCAGCAGGGGGATTGTGCAGCCCAAATGAGGAATGTGCAGCTGGAAGACATGAGTCCCATCCTGCTCAGCTTTCCTGGAGAGTACCGTCTGCAGACGTGAGTCCTGATGAGGTCACGGAACAGCCGGGCAGCCCGTGCCTCTCTCCAGGACCTGGCATGCAGCACACGCAAGCAGCGTCTCCCTGCCAGGCCCATGCATCCTCCCAGGAGGCCAGCCAAGCTTACAATCTGCCAGCCAGGGACGGCTCTCCCACCACCCAGGAGAGGAGGGCAGCCCAGCCCCAAGACACGGGGGCGGGGGGGGGGGATGGTATGGGAGGTCAGCAAGCTCAGCAGCAGCCTGCAGCAGCCAGGGCCTGTTTCTTGGTGGCTGCAGCTCCAGCGCCACTTGGCCCCAGCAGCAGTGTCCTGCTCCTGTCTGCTAAGCATGCTCCTGTAAGCATGTTTCTCTACCACATCAGGTGCCTGAGAGGCTGGAGCTCCACAGCCACTGAGCATGTAGATGCTGCAACACCAGGAGCCCCCTCCTCCTGGTGGGCCGCCCCTGCAGAAACCCTCTATATTGCAAAACTGGGGGTCCTGCTTCTTGTTCTGCCTTCCTCATGGCCCTCAACATGCTAGGTTTGTATAGTTTGGCTTCTAGGGGCCGGAAGTGGCTATCTTCTGGATCTGGCCACATGAGTAGAAATCCATTAGAGAAAGAAACAGGCATTTGAGCAGAACAGAAGCAAGACACACATAGGCCACCATGGCCAAGCCCTGATCTCCTCTCATATCCAGCCAGCAGACAACCAACGGAACAGGTGAGGCCACAGAAGAGGACAGGTGGCAGGCAGGTGGACGAGAAGCTCTGCCCAAGGATGAAGGATTGCTCAGAAGAATGTCCATGACTCAAAAGAGCTTGCTTCATGCAAATCCATGCCTGGAGACATCACAAGTAGGCCAGCGCCAGGAGCACACGCCAGGCAGAGGGGACACTGCTGCCCACCAGCACAAGCCAAGGACGCGTCTCCAGATTGATTGGGGAAGGCAGAAAGAGGGGCTGTGAAAGCCAAGAGAATGTCCTTGTGAACGAACAGGGCTGGGGTGGCCTTGGACAGTGCAGTAGCCAGAAGCAGCAAGAAATCATGAACATCCCTTGAGTCTCATCTCGGTCCCTAGTATTCCTTATGCCTGAGAACCTGGATCCCACGGTGACTTAGTCCACTTGGTTGATCACAGAGGAGAGGAGCTCTTGTTGCCCAGGAAACCACTTTAGATGCTTCGTACAAGACTATGCAAACATGCCCCCCATGGGCCAGTTCTTGATCCAGAGGCATGGAAGACAAGCTGCTCGCTGAACCAGCCCCAAAACACTTCTTTCTCAGTGCCCCCCTTCCAGGGCCCTATTCCTGATGACCATAAGGATGTCCTCTGAAGCAGGGACAGTCCTCATCACCCACTGCCATGTTTGGACACCTCTCTGTGCAGCCAGTACATCAAGTCCTCTGAAGTGCCAGCCCCAGCCCATACCAACAGCTTCCCTTGTGCTAGGCCTCACACTCGGCTGGAGGAGGTGGGGTCACCAGAAATGACGGGCAACAACTGTAGCTTCAGAGCCATTCATTCCCATTCTCAAGCCCACTCGGATATGGTGGTAATTATACATGTAACCGCAGCCCCATGTGAGGCTGAGGCAGGAGGATTGTAAGTTACAGGCAGGTCTAGGTCTGGGCAACTTAGAGAAACCCTATCTCAAATTAAAATTTTCTAAAAGGCTGTAGGGTATGGTTCAGTTGTACGTTGCCTGACTTATCATGCACAAAGCCCTGGGCTCAATCCTGAGTACTACAAATAAATGAATGAATTCATGAATGAATAAATGAATATCCACAAGTAGCCACACAGACCACTGGCCAGGCAAGACAGCTGGGCAGGGACCATGGTACACTGGTAGCATCTTCCAGAGGCACCTACCACCTAGTCTAGCTAGTTATAGACAGAGAAAGGAAATGGTAGTGTGGCAAAATACCAGAATCTAAACAAATATAGGAGACTTATGGTAGATTTTTATGTGGAATCTCCTAATGTTAAAATATCAACAACTAATTCAAACAGTTAAAAAAAAAATACTGCTCAAGCTGATACATAGTTGCCTTGGAGCCAGATTCAGCCAGTGGGCACCACCTTTTTACCAATGGATGTAAAACCACCTGAAATGTTTGCAGTTCCACCCACCCACATGTTCCCCATGCAGAGTGGCCGGCAGGGCTGCCTCTGTCATCCAGATGAGGACCGTGATTAAAACTGAAGAGAGACAGGGTCCCCAAGCAGTCAGTGCCCAAGAGCCACAATCTGTCCTGACCCCACATCCACGGCTGGTGGCGAGGGGGCCAGGGCTGGACATCTGCGGTGAGCACTCTGGGCTGGCCAAGCACACTGGTCATGGGCTGGAGGCCATGTTGAGGGTCATCCCATGGTGAGGCTGCCAGGCCCCAAGAACCAGGTTCTACAAGGCTGTGGAGGGAAGAATTTGCTTCTCATGACCTAGCCTGGGTAATGTCCTACCATCATATTCCATCAGTCTATCTCAGGTCCAAGGCAGGGGTGTGGAGGACCACCTGGGCAACTCTTCTTAAAAGAAGAGCAATTTTCTCCATTTTGGCTGAGCCTGACCCTATTTCCATGTACTGATATGTACAGAGCTGGCTAGGACTTTTTCCTTATTCCTTCAATTGACTTTAAGCAATGAAATCAGTCTAGCCGAGGTGCTGGTGGTAGTCTTTGAAGATGGCAGGCAGTGTTTCCCCAGATCCCCCATTTTCTGCTCCCTTGTGTGAGCCAGGAGGAAATGAGATAAAAAGCCAATGTTTCAAGAGATAGAGGCTATGACTTTCTGGGGCTTGAAAGATTACACATCACAGGGGCTGGTGAGATGGCTCAGTGGTCTAAAGCACCTACTTAGAGCAAGCTTGGCAAAGCACAGGGACCATGGTTCGGTCCCCCAGCACCATTGCCAGCCAGCCCTGCCCCCTGGTGGGCTGAGCTGGCCACACACACACACACACACACACACACACACACACATAAATAAATAAATAAAATTAAAAAAAAAAAAGAAAGAAAGATTACACATCACAGCTGAAGCACTGACCCCAAAACATTAGATACTACCTCAATTGTGTAATGCAGGTTACTCTTTCTGTATATCCTTCTCTCTGACTATTGCAGAGGTGACTTGGGGCCTCCTACCTAGCCCAGCTCATGGCATTCACCTACTTCTCGTCATTGTCACAGTCACTCATCCTCAAGCCACTTCTTTCTTCATAAATAAATAAAACCTGGGTTCGGCCTTGGGTCAAAGCCATTGTCCAGGTTAGCCATCATCATGGCTGGACTCAGGACCCCTTGGCTCCCCATAACTACAAATATACCTTAGTGTCTTTATTCTCACCATGGGTTACACTGGGTGTGGTAGATTGAAACTAACTTATCCATGGGATTACAAATATAAACTTCCCAGACTGAGACAAAAACCAGGAAGGGTTCTATATAAGGGAACTTGATTCAATTTTTCCATGGGAAACACAGCTAAGAACTGTGGCCATCTTCAGAGTTTCGGGTTTTAGGGACACTTGGAAGCCAGAAGAATGTCCTCCTTCCAGCCACACTCCGTCTTTATTTCTGGACTAGCAGACATTAGCCCTCTAGACATCCAGATTAGTGTCTACCCAGGCTATGTTCACCATCGAGTGCAAGACCCAGAGCACAGAAGACTTAGGCAGCTTTGGGGGCCAGAGGCCAGTGTGCAAAGAGTCCAACACCTTTATCACCACCCAGCACTCACACAGGGGTCATGGAGCTCTTCACTTGGCCTCTGTGACCCATAGAGGCCAAGAAATGTCAACTTTCCACAGGGTCATTGCTGACATGGTCGTGCTTACCCTTGGGTCCCCTCCACACTGGAAGGATGACAGAGGCCCTGAGACTACCACCTGGACCCTCTGAAATAAGCCAGGGAGAAGTCCCACATGCAGTCACCTCTCTTATCTCTTAGGACCAGTATAGTCTGGCTGTCACCTGCATAAGCCTCTGGGATCCCAGCTGGTGCAGAGAAATCTATTCCTACTCCCTGTCACCTCTGTGACCAGAAGCTGCCCTCAGTGCAGAAGAGCCATAATTTCCTCTGCCTGTGGTTTCATTCTTTCCTCCTCTTTTCTTTTTAAAGAAACGTTGCAGTCAAATGAGTCTTCCACCTTAAGCAACCAAGGGCAGTGAGAGGATGACTCCTGCAGCTCAGTTCCCAGGTTCCTTTCCTGTCCCCGCAACATCTGGCAGCCATCCCAGACAGGCTCAGAGTGGCCATCACAGGAGGTGACCCCATGTGTCCCAAGGATTTGGACAATAGTGAGAATGACCCCTGAAGTTCTGGTGGAGAAGTCCTCCACCACCTTCTTTAAATGATTTTTTCTCTTCTCCCATAGTACTGGGGATCGAACTTGGGACCTTGCAGGCAGGCTCTTATGCCGCTATGTCCCCAGCCCTGCCTTCTTTAACTGAGTCTTTCCTCCTGAGGTCACTGTGAAGTCACATACAGTTGTGGGAAACAATGTGGCAAGATGAAGTGTACCCTAAGTGCACGAAGAGATCCTTCACCCCAGGAAACATGGGGAACTGAGCTCAGCACATCCCCAGCAAGCTCTGGGGCCTGGAATACCTGGCCCACCTCGCTCCAGCCCATCTCATCATACTGTGTGTGTGCGTGTGTGTATGTGTACACAGAGGTCCCCGTGTCCGCCACCATCACCAAGAAGACATTTTCAATCTCAGGAAAGAGTGGATGCAGCAAGGGGAGGTACGAGAGGCCACCATGCCTATGCCCTATGTGGACATTCACGTGGGGTCGGAGCAGATGAGACTTAGGGGTTGGAAGACAGGAGCAGAGAGGAGCCCCCCACCTCGCAACCCCACCAAAAAAAAAAAAAAAGCATTCATGCCGAGCATTGCAACCTGGGCGCTGTGAACCTGCGCAGAACTCACCTCTGTGATGATGTAGAAGTCATCCCCAGGTTCCCCTTGAACCACAATTTTCTCTCCGTCTTCAAACTGCACTGGCTCCAGGGCATCAGCCACTGTCAGCCGCTCCCACTTCTCCAGGGACTCTGCAGAGCAAAGAATCAACCGGGCTCAATACTACAAAGAAACAGCCAGCTGCCTGACTGAGGAGCGCATCGGGTGACCAAAGTGTAAAGCAGAAAGCTGTAAAGCCATGGACAGCTGGCCCATCATGTCTGTGCCATTCTGGGTGGACGGAGCCAGGATAAGCAGGAGACTCAGTGAAAACGCCTGTCACTGATCACTGCGTAAACAAGAGGTGCTGAAAACCGAGCCGAAGCTAACCCAGCATGAAAATACTTGTATTTACCTCTAGAAGAACAGAACTGCCTATAATTTTGTAGACAGTGGGGCCACAGCTGCTCGTCAGCTGCTGTGTGGTTTGGAATAACTCGCAGTGGTCAAAGCAAGTACCTATTCGAAAGCAACTCTGTCCAGTGGGGGCTGATGGAGACCAAGGCCCTGGCACGATGACAGCAGGAAAAGGGATAATTCCCTCCACAGCTTTAGACCAAACTGCTTAATTCTGATGCCAAGTTTATCTTCAAATGCCTGCAAACCATCTTTGTACCTTCCTCACACCTGCCCGTCCCTGTCATTATGAGGAACAAAAAATAACGTGAGAGTTTCATAAGGAATGATGATCGCCTGATCAAATTCTTTTTTTGCAGAATAACTCTTTCTGGCATATATTTAGATACTATCTAAGTAGGTTAGCTGCTAAAAATTTTAAAAAGCATTTATTTTAGATCTAGGTTAGCAGGGGATTTCTCTCCCTACAACCTCCTGCCAATGCCGCATATCCCAAAGGATGCCTCCTACTAACCGCAGGGTCATAGCAATTCTACTGCACCATACACATGATGAGGTAGGTTGCTTAAACCCTGGTTGCATGAGCAGCTTTCTTTAAAAGGTCTGTGCTGGACAGAAGCTGCTCTAGGTACCAGTCTGGTGACACAGGCCTGTCATCTCAGCTACTTGGGAGACGAAGGCAAGACTGCAAGTTGGAGGGGGCCTGCCCCTTAGCTCAGTTCTTTAAGCGGCTGCTTCCACAAAGCAGTCAGGCTCAGGTTGCTGTGGTTTGATCCCTACAACTCAAGCTAGCCAAACTTGCCCTGAAGGCATTCGGAATAAAAAAAAATCCTTATTCCATTTGAGGAGCTGGGGAGATGGCTCAGTGGAATAAGCACTTCCCTGGCAAGCACAAGGGCCTGAGTTCAATTCCCAGTTCTGGAAAAAAAAAAAAAAAGACTGCAAGTTGGAGGCCAGCTTGAGTAACTTAGCAAGACCCTAACTCAAAGTTTTTAAAGTCTGGGGTGTAGCTCTCTGCTCTGAATGCTTGCCTAGCATTTGTGAAGCCCCCGAGTTTAATCACTAATACTGCAAAAAATAAATAAATGAAGCAGCAGTTGCTTGGCTATTTGGAGCCTGGGGCTTTGTAGAGACACACACAAGCCAGCACACCAACAGAATGCAGCTACTCCAGAACAAAATTATATTTATGTCCAGAGGGAAGGGGTGCAGAAGTGGGATGGCCTGTGAACATGGAGCGCTTGGATTATCCGTTTCTCCATGAGGGCCAAGACGAGATGCATCTGATTTTTACAAGTCAGTTTGTAGTCAGGAGGTTCACCTCCACACATTTGTTTGGCTGAGTCTTTTCTCCCCTATCTGAAACCTGCAACATCCTAAGGTCTGAAAATCAAGATCCGAAGCAGGCTTATCTCTCAACAACATAAATCCTGGGTAGAAACTAGTAGAAGAAGCCATAAGGGAGATGGCAACTTTTCATCCCATTTTTTCAATGTCTCAAGCTCTTCAGGCAATTTGTGAAACAAAACCTTTTTTTTCAGACTTTCAGCTTAGAATCCTGTACCTCAGAATACAGGACGCTGACAGTGAATTCTAACAGGAGAAGGCTGTGACTCGGGCTGCACTGAGCTCTGCCTTTACTGTATTTCCTGCCACAGGCTTGGGTTCCAACACGGATGGCAGAACCTGAGCAGGAAAACTGTGCCAAGCATCCTGAAGGGCAGTGTACAGACATCAGTGACCCTACCATGAAGGTGAGCTGCAGGGACCCACAGTGGGGACATGGAACTCTGGGCTCACACCCCCTGTGTCAGCTGTGTGGGGTTGAGAAGGAAGCAGAATTGCAGGACACAGAGTATGTACTTCCCATGCCCCATGTGAGCAGAAAAGGCCTGCACTCCTAACTCTACTCACAGGCCTCCCGAGCCCATCACACCGTCCCAAGGCCTTGGTGAAGGTTTTGTGTGGTGAGTGGCCTTGCTACTTATTCCCCAGGAAGGCTATGGAGAAGCCAGCCACACTTGATGGCTTTGCATTAATCATAGGGAAACAAAATAGCAAACGGAAGCCAGGAAGGGCTGTGACTCTGATGAAGGCAAGATGTTCGAAAGGCCCCCTTTATTTGTCTGGAGGCTACACCAAAGAATGGAACAGCAGGTGACAACTCTCCCAGAGCCTGCTGGGTACCGGTAGCCCCTTGCCTGCCCTGGATTGGGGCCAGGAGACTAGAAGGTAAAGGCGGGCAGAGATTCCAGGTTTAGGACTTGGCATGGGAATAAAACATCTTGCACTTGGGAGCCAACTTAGGAGGGAGGGAGGGTAGCTTCTGGTCAGGGTGATGGCAGTGCTGGAGCCAGATGTGCAGATGCTACACAAGGCCAGGCACATGCACCCCCTGGACCGCACTCCTTAAAGCGGCCCAATGGCCCGGCTTATGTCGTAGTTGTTACAAAAAGATTCAAAGAAGATGCAGGCTCAGGGCAGGTCTTTCCCCAAAAGTGGGCAGTGACTGTCATACCATACACACACACCCGTGACCTCACTGCTCAGGCCAGGCACACAGCCCAGAGGGCTTTGTCTCTCCCTCCAGCCTTGTCATATTCAAAATGGTTCAGCAGGGGATTCCCTGCAAGACAGCTGAATGTGCACAGAGCCAGGGTGCACCTGGGAGCACTGTGGCCTCTGATAACAGAGGGACAACGCTATCAGGTGGCACTGGGAGGGCAGGATGTTCTCTGGAGAGCCATGCTGGGGTTAGCCTAAGCAATAGAGAAAGAAGCTCAAGTGAGTCATCAGTTATTAGAAAACAAACTTGCCCTTCTGCTCAAGCCTAAAGCTGGGTATAGTGGTGCACCCCTGTACTAGAGAGGCTGAGGCAGGAGAATGGTGAGCTCTAGACCGCCTAGATGACTTAGTGAAAGAACTCATCTCAAAACAAAAAGGGATATGGAAGTAGCTCAGTTGTGCAGTGTCCCTACCTTCAATCTTCAGCATTTTTTTAAAAAAGTGGGGCCAGGGAGATGGCTCAGCGGAATAAGTGCTTCCTTGGCAAGCACAAGGGTCTGAGTTCAATCCCCAGTTCTGCCAAAAAAAAAGTGATGGAAGGGGCCGGGGAGATGGCTCAGTGGAATAAGTGCTTCCCTGGCAAGCGCAAGGACCTGAGTTCAATCCCCGGTTCCACAAAAAAAAAAAAAAAAAAAAAAGTGATGGAAGACAACAATATGCAATATATTAATTATTGTAACTGTCCTACTAAACTGTTTTGAAACTGTCTCATTGCTATTTGTTTCTCAGTAAAATTAATAATGAAGTAAAAAGTTTTTTAAAAAATAAAAAGAAAAAAAAGTGATGAAGCTGAGGAGCCAGCAGAAAAGACAGGCAGACCCAATCATAAACCCCAAAGAACTGTGTGTGTGTGTGTGTGTGTGTGTGTGTGCGTGTGTATGTGTATGTGTGCGTATGCATACACATACACAAGCCACTTGCCAGCCACATAGGAAAACGGAAGTGTCTGGGCTGGCACAGGTGCTCAGAGGAGGCTGAGAGGCCCCAGGTGCATGCAGAGCCACTGACCGAGGATGGAGACCTTGCTGAGGAACTCCTCGTACATCTTGCGCTTTCTCAGTGTGCTGCCCTGTTTGGGAGAAAGGGAATACAGAGGTTGGTCTGCAGGTCCAAAACATTCTGGTGTTTCCAGATTTTTCATGCATCTTCATAGGAGGGCGCCTCCAAGGGTCACAAATTCCAGTCCCAACCCTCTCCCTCCTTCTGGGGCTTCCGGGGCATGCCAGCCCCTAAGGGGACCTGATGTTTCCTACGTCTTGGGGTCCACCCCAACAGGCCACCCTGAGCAACCAAGTGGGCACTAAGAAAATGACAGTTTGAAATTTCCAAAGTCAGGAGGTCCCAGAAGACACAATGGCACCCTCTCTGCTGTCTACTAGGCTCGGGAGCAGGGCTGCCTGCCAACAGTCAGCACTACGTAATACCGCCTTGTAGAAAGATGTGCATAAGCAGTGGTGCCATGGGCAGCAGGAAGTTTTAGAGAGTCCCTGGGCAGGGGGCCCCGAAAAGCTCAGTGCACCCTCTGCCTTAGTCTGTATTCTCTAGCTCCATGCACAGGCCCAGGTAAGGCTCCAGGGAACTGAGAATCCAATGCTTAAGAAAAAGAAGCTGTAACCCTGGCACTCTGACAGGCTGAGACAGGAGGATCGCAAATTGGAGCCCAGCCTGGGGATTTTTGCAACTTAGTGAGAGTCTGTCTCAAAATAATCATTTAAAAATCATTAAAAATAATCATTAAGGGAGCTGGAGATATATAGCTCAGTGGTATAAGTGCCTGCCTGGCAAGCACAAGGTCCTGAGTTCAATCCCCAGTACTGGAAGGAAGGAAGGAAGGAAGGAAGGAAGGAAGGAAGGAAGGAAGGAAGGAAGAAAGAAAGAAAGAAAGAAAGATAGATTGATAATATTAAATAATATTTTAAAAATCAATAATCATTTAAAAATAGCTCAGTGCCAAGGCTACGTGGATTCAATCCCCAGTACTGAGAAGAGGAGAAAGGAATGGAAGAAAGTGAAAATGGAAGGACAAAGGAAGGGAGGGAAGGAGAGAAGGAGGGAGGGAGGGAGGGAAAGATAAATTTTGAAGCATGCTGGAGCCCTGCTGGCCTCTGCAAGGGAACCTGGGGTGGGGGTGGGGTCAAGCCCAGCTCTACCCAGCCCTGGGCATGAAGCTGGGCAGGGAAGAAGCAGGCATTTAAGAAGCTTCCAGATCAGGCCTGGGATTCTAACAGCCTGAACATGGGGTGAATCTGAGCTGACATTCCTGGACTGTCTATTGTCCCCTTCATCTCTTGTGTCACCCACAGCACATCCAGCTTAGTACTAAGTGGATGCAGGGTGGGGACACTCAATGCGCGATGACCACATCCAAATCTACCCATATGGGGACGGATGCAAACACAGACACAACCAATCCAAAAGGCGCTGCCACCACCGGAATGCACTGGCACTGTCATTTTCTTTCCCGAGTCACGTGAGCCCTGCGGACTTCCAAGCTGGCCAGGACTATTCTTAGCACACAAGGATCTGGAATTAGCACAGAGGAAGCGCTGGCTCCCAGTGTGGTTTGAGAACTTCCCTCGATGTAAGGTTCCAGCCACCAAGATCCACAGCCAGGATGACACAGCACAGACGCAGCAGAGGCCATGCCAGGTGCACCCAGGGGGCACAGGAACTGTGCGTCCTCTCGCATGGGGTGGGCATATGTCCAGCAGACAGGGATCCTACTGGGTCCACCACCACCACCACCTGCAGCCTTGCTGGGCCCTGCAGATCTGCTCAGAGACTTGGCAAGGAACTTGTGGAACTTGGGGCTGACGAAATAGCTGTCCTGACGCTCCTGGCCCTGTCTACAGCCCCTGGACTGGGACCAGGACAGCGCAGCAATACTCCAGCAACTCAGGCCCCAGGGCCTTTGCACTCACTGCACTATGGCCAAAACTAACAGCTTTTGCCCTAGCTTCTGGCCTCAAGGCCTCTGCACCAATGTCACCTAGAAGAGAATTCTCCAGCCCTCCTTCCTAGGGAGCTGCCCCTCCCTCAGTTCCAGCTCACCTCCACCATCCCACCCCAGGTGTGTATGTGTTCAGTTCATCTCCTCACCCGGGAGGCCAGCCCTGTGCCTCCTATTTTGTGATATGAGGGTGAATGACCTCCTCCTCCAGGAATGATTTTTCCCTCCAGAAGCCACCCACATGGTCTCAATGACATACATGTATTTGTGTGTCACACACACGCACGCACGCACGCACGCACGCACGCTACATCTCCTGAGAGATCTGGATGCAGGTAAGAACAGATCTAAAATGTTAGTGGCTTAATAACCCTAGTGATCCCCACATGAAGGAGTCTAGGCATGAGCAGACCACCCCAGAATAACCATCCACCAGTAGCAGAAAGTCATTTTTCTTACTAGGAAGATGGGTGTCATTCTCAAGGTCACCTCACAGTCCAAGATGGCAGCTAGAGCGCCATCCATTAAAAACATGTTCTGCACACTCAGAAAAAGAAAGAAAGCAAAACATACTCCCTCAACTACCTCCCTGTCTTCTAAGAAGCTTTCCAGAGCCACCCCCTCCTCTTCTGATCATCTCACAGGATTTATTGGTAAAAGACCTGGCTGGGAGCTATCTCTTCCCTCCTATGGGATGCTTGCTCAGAAATGGGCATCAGGCACAGCCCCTGCACCCCCACCCCTGCCTGGTGGACCCTCCTCTACCAGGATGCTGCTCACCATCAGGATGCGCCGGTAGCTGTCACGATCTATGCCCCAGAGCTTGAGGTCGGTCTTGGCCTTCACAGTGGCAGCCCTGGGTGTGCCATAGATGAGTGCCAGCTCCCCGAAGCTGCCCCCCTCGCTGATGTTGGTCACCCACTCTCCATTCACGTATACCTGCAGGGAACACAGGAGAAATGGTCAGGGCATGACCTCCAGCTGGATGCTCCCCAGGGACCCCACAGATCTCCCAGGTCCCCTTGGGAAGGACACAGTACCAGCCACACTCCTGCTCCACACAGAGCACCAAACAGCATCCCAGGGTCTGCTCAGCCCCTAAAGGACAGGACAGGACCACAGACAGGGCAGCATGGGCCCAGGCTTCAGTCAGGAACATGTCCTGCACCGCCCCTGCTCCCCAGTGGGCCTTGTTTTCTGCTTAGCAATTCTCTGGGCCTCACTTTCTCAGGCTGTACACCAGTGAGTAAGGGCCTCCACCACATGTGCTGACTCCAGGCGGACACTCAGCCCTTGCCTTCTCCCCTTGTAAGCTGCCCCTTCCTGCCCTGCCCCTCAGTGACCACTCCAGGGGCCTCTGTCTCCTTCTGACCTCTGGGGGCCCAAAGGCAGTCACACATGGTCAGAGGTGAGCCCTTATCCTGGGCCTTTCCTCCTAGGGGCAGTGCCCAGGCCCCTGGCTGGGGCCTGAAAGGAGCCATTGGCGCCCGGGTAGGCGAGCTTCATGGAAAGCAGCCGGGACAAGATTCCCTTTCAGCCGCACAGCGCTGCGCCCCGCACGGCGTGCCTGTGCCCGGCCCGTGCGCAGCCCACACCCAGGCAAGAATGGTGCAGATTGTTCATTATGTAGTGATTATGCAGATTCGGTTACTATAAATTGACACAATGCCCTCTTTATCCCTGCATCGGTCAATGAGCGCACAGATCGGTTCCCATTGGCAAAATGGGTGCGCAGAGGAAGAATGGATTGTGATGAATCATGGAAGTGATTCTTACTGAAATCAATGACTCATTATCTGATAATAACTGAGGCACAGAATTTCCCATCTGAAAGAAAACACCCACAGGTGATGGGTAAATCCGTAACTGCAGGCAAGCAAGGCTGGGGACCACAGCAGCTTGAAGGCAGGGCCCCACCTGGCAATCTGAAGCCCTTCCCCAGGCCAAGTGGGCCTATGCACAGGGTTGGGGGAGCTGGCCATACAGGGTGGGAGTGGGGGTGGCAGTGGGAATGCGGCTGCCCTTCCACAAGCCTCCAGGAACCAAAGACAGTGTCTCCCCAAGGCCCCAGGAAGCATGCCCAGCCAGCAAGAAGGATACACAGAGGGAGGGTCAGCAAGCCCCAAGTTTTAGGGACAAATTTAAGGGATCTTAAACAGCACCCACCAGGACCTCTGCCTCTTGTCATTCCTGAAGGGGACCTGAAGTCTAGGGTGAGTATGGCCTGGCCTCTGATGTGGGAACCAGCACTCCACTCTGCCCGCATTTCTGAGGGCACAACCTAAGCATGAGGTTTTTGTGAGCCCTCATACCACCTAGAAATGCTAGCCACCCAAGACACTGTCCCCCGGGTCTGGAGTAGCATCTGCTCACCACCTATTGGCCGGGCTTCAGCAGGCTGAAGGCAGGGCCCCACCTGGCAGTCTGGAGCCCATCTGCACCCAGTGATGAGGACTCAGACCTGCTCAGGCTGCAGGGTCCGCTCCAGAGCTGGGTGGCAGCTTCTGGGGAACAAGGGAGCCCCTGCAGTGCTTACTCTGAGAGGGAGCAGGACATTCTGCCACCTGCCAGAAACAGGGTCCCCAGGAACAGAAGGATGTGTTCTGACCCAGTCCCATGCCAGCTGCACCCCCAGCTTTCTTGGGTTATTTCCGAAGACAGAGTGGAGTGATGACCAAGGGGCACAGACCCCCCGCCCACAAGGACCCCTGCCCTGTCAAGAAGCCCCGGCCTCCCAGCACTACCCTGGGTGTCAGAGAAAACCATTGTGTGAATGGGCTCAGGGCCACCCCCAAGGACAAAGGGGCCATCCTTCTCAGGACACTGGCCTCTGTCACGGCTCCCTAGCAGGGCACAGAGTGCGCCCCACCCAGCTGGCACGCAAAGGGGCTGCTCTTGTCTTATTTCACTTTTTGTTTTTTCTTCTTTTAAAGAAAAATGGTGGGGAGGGTGGCGCCCACGGGCTGCACAGTGTCCCTCAAGGCCACTCTGCACTGGCTCCTTCCTCCCCATCCCTTCCTTTTTTCCTTCCTTTACTCTCTACCACTCTGCAGTGGGTGACAGATTCCTATCCACAGGAAATGTCCAACTAGCTGGGGACCCCCAGACAGATCTGGCAGCGGGAGACCCAGGTATTTCAAGCCACCCAGCTCCATCCCATAGGAAAGCCAAGTAGGCAAACCACTGTGGGTACACAGAGGCAAGAACAGTCACCTAACCAAGACAAAGGATGATGTGTGGCTGTGATGCACAGCTAGGGCAGCATGGTCAGCATCAGTGGTCCTGAGCCTCCTGCTACCTGGCCTGAAGGGGTAGAACAAGGTGCCTGTGTCCAGGTGCTTCAGCGTCCCTACCCATGCCCAGGCCCATACTGCCCCTAGCCCTCCTTTGCCCTCACTACCTACCTGGGACTGGCTTCAAGAGACTTTATTGGTGGCACAGTTCCCTTTGGGGAGGGAGAGCAGGCCATGTCGCCCAACCACAAGGTCCCCTTATTATACCTCTGGATGGCTGGCAAAGGTCCTTGAATCCATCCTAGCCCTCCTGTCCTCCTCCATGACCGCAAGACCCCATATCTGGAGAGCTGATTTCCTGGCCCGCCGACCCTGAGCCCATCTTAAACTCAGGTGCTTCTCCTTACATCAACACCGCCAGCTGTGTGTGGCCCAGGATCCTTCTACCCCCAACTCCACGCAGAGTGGCACCTACAGACCATCATCTCAGGCAGGGCTGCCCAGAACCTGAGGGAGCACAAGACTGGATGAATATATTTGGGGCCTCCAAGACCTAAGAAACCTTCATAGCCATCTCCAGGCCACAGCCACCTGGGGCTCAGTAAATGTCTGATTAAAATAAAACCCCAAGGCAGGGTCTCCAGGACACGCTGACACACTGTGCTCCACACAGGCACCAGAGTGTCCACCGACTGGTGACAGGTAAACAATACGTGGCCGTGCAAACACTGGAACACTGCTCAGCCTCAAACAGGGAGACGCTCATGCGTTACGGTGTGGGTAAGCCTCGGGGATGCGGTGCTGGTGAGAAAAGGCAGACACAGAAGGACAATCACTCCACATCTACAAGGTCCCTGAAGGAGTCAGTTTCATGGAGGCAGAAAGCAGGATGGTGACACTGGGAGCTGGGAAGGGGACAGGCGTCAGAGTTCCATGGAGGACAGAGCTTCCATTTGGGAAGATGAGAGATGGATGGTAGTGACAGCCAGACAGCAGTATGAATGCATTTACTGTCACTGTGCTGTGCCCCTAATGGTTAAGATGGCAAATTTTAATTTTGTGCATTTTATGAGTTGAAACGTACGCACACATAGAACATGTGGCAGGCCCTGAGTGACAACCGGGCAGGACAAGGGATCAGGTTGCCATGTTCAGGGCTGCCCACCAGGGACAATGTAAAACCAGAAAGGTGACAGTAAAGAGTCCCAAAATAACAAAGGCTCGAGAACAACAAAGATAGGGAATGGGCCTCAGACAGGCTAGAAATGGAACGACGGCACTCCTGAGCCGGTGACACCAGCAGCTGAGCATCTTTTTAAGCAGAAATGCTATGTTCCAGGAATAAAATAAATTGGGAGATATTTTTATACTTAGAAAAATGGATTATAGCTCTTGGCAACATGCACACAGCAAGCAGGCATTTTTGGAGTCTCTCTGGAAAACCGTAATTTAAGCCAAGCCAGTATCTTGGCATACAGTCACCTGGTGTCCCAGGGCTGCTGGACAGAGGGCAGTGTCACCCTGCAGAGAGGGCACATGGGCTACCACGAGCCGTGCCTGTCTCTAGGGTCCTGGGGGCTGCCTTCCATGGGGAGGGGATGCCTATGGTAGCCCCATTCCCCTCTCAACCCTGCAGAACTAGTACCTGTGATACTTTGGGGAGCAACCTGTGCCCCGTGTGAGTCCACCTCTTCCCCCAGAGGGTGTTTACAGCAGCAAATAGAACACATAGCGGGGCTCAGGGTAGGAGGGCTGGACCGAGCCAGGGCAGCTCGGGGCTGTGGCAGCTCAGGGCGCAGTAATGACAGTAATCATCCCAATGTACACCCTAGAACTCCACCCTCGGCCAGGCTGCCATGTCTGTCTGGTTCGTTACTGGGTTCCTCTGATTCCTTCAGATGTGGCCTTCAGCACCAGCCCCGATGTTTACCCTTTGCACAATCAGCCTCCACATCACAGCGGCTCCCCCGCAGCTCCTGGGCCAGCCCCACCCTGCCACCCATCCCCTCCCTACTGGAAAATCTGAAGAGATTGGCAGAGGGGCCTGGTGTTCACTTGCAGCCTCGGCAGGCAGGAAGCTGGCTATGCCTATTCACAGATGGCCCCATAGGTCACATCCTGGTGCCACCAGGGCTTGCATGTCCCAGACTGGTGGCCACGCCAGGAAGCGGCATCCACTCACAGTGCCCTGATGTCCTGGCTCTGCCACACAGGGTCCAGAGAGGCCCTGGAAGCCACTTGTGCACCTGGGGCGGGCGGGATGGGGAGGCAGGATCTAAGAGACAATGTGTCGGGGAACTCCAGTTATGCGAAGGTGACCTCACTTTTTCCTCACACAATTGCCTCCACATGTCCCCGGGTTTGGTCTGGTGCCAGAGACAACACATCTCCACCCGGGAGCTGGGCGGGGGAGCTGGCCAAAAGACCAACTTGCTCCTCATCTCTCGCCTTGTCCTATGGCACCCAGGCCTGGATGCTGTGACTATCCCACAGGGGTGGGAGGGGTCCTG
The DNA here is from genome assembly GCF_000260255.1 of Octodon degus. Classification (NCBI taxonomy): domain Eukaryota; kingdom Metazoa; phylum Chordata; class Mammalia; order Rodentia; family Octodontidae; genus Octodon; species Octodon degus. The sequence continues at coordinate 11,168,311 of NW_004524607.1, forward strand.
CCAGGATGAACCTGGGTTTGGTTCATGTTTTTTGTTTTGAAGTACTGAGGAGGGAACCCACATGCTAGGCAAGCATCAACCACAGAGCTACATCCCCACCCCTTCTTTAAAATTTTATTCTGATACAGGGTCTCCCTAGAACTTGCCAAGGCTGTTCTCAAGCTTACAAGCCTCCTACCTCAGCCTCCCTAGTGATCCAACATACTCATCTGAGTTTCATCAAGCCTAAGACCCTCCTGTCTTGGATTTAGACCTGAAGTGAAGGGTCAGGCAGTGACCATGGCTACAGCTGAGCCCAGTAGACCTTATCCTCCCTCTTCTTCACACTTGCCCCACAAAGGGGTGGCCCTAGATTCTTAGCGCCTGCCTCAGTTTCCTTCTTTGGGAGGACAAATCTCCTGATTGACACAAAGGTTTGCCGTAGGCCAGTCCAGGGACCATGCTGTCAGATCCAGTGTAGGACAGCGTAACAGGCCTTGTGACAAAGAGAAGTCTGGGGACTCAGTGTGTGCCCCGCCTGGACTTCTCTTGAGTCACTTCCTGTGCTCCAGCTCCGGAAGTGGGGGGCCTGGCGGTTCCCAGAAAGCTCAGAGTGGATGCGCTGCCGACAGGCTGCTGGGGAGGTAGGTGAGTAAATGTCCTTCCCAGAAATAGCTGGGACTGGATAGAGGCAGAGGGATGAGGCCAAGTCTTGAAATAGCTCCCCAGCTCTGGAAGGAGGTGGCATGGCCTGACGCCTAGAGGCCACTGACAGCAAGGTGACAAGGAGCAAATGGCAGCACCACCTGAGGGGGAGGGGTGGAGTGAGGCTGAGCCATTCCCAGCCAGACGGGACCCAGGGCCAGCTTGGGAAGGGCTGGATCTGACCTAGGCCCTCAGAGACCCCCCGCAATGCTTAGACAGGCCTTCAGGAAAGACCCAGGAAGCCTGGCATGGTGGTCTACACCTGTAATCCCAACACTCTGGGAGGCTGTGGCAGGAGGATTTCAAGTTCAAGCCAGTCTGGGCACCTAGGGATTTAATGAGACCCCATCTCAAAATGAAAAAATAAAGGCAAAGGCCCTGGGTTCAATTCCCGGTGCCTACTAAAAAAAAAAAAAAAAAAAAAAAAACCCAGGAAAAACTGCAAAATTCCCAACTAAGATAAAGAAAGGAGATGCCACAGAGAAGCTGGGGGCAAGGGTGTATCTACAGACTCCCAGGCTCAGGAAGTAACACTTTGGAGGACATCAAAGAGTAAAACAGGTGTTCACAGTGATGCTATGAGGGAAAAGGGATGTCCCCAGCCAGAGACAGCGACTGCCAAAGCCCTGTGACAGCACAGTGCAGGGTTCCAGCAGGAGTGCCAAGGGATGCCCTGTAGGTCACACTGGGGGCCCAGCTGGAGGGCTTTGGCAAGAGCCAGGTCCTTGGCTCCAGGAGGGCAGGGGCAGGCACCCAGAGAGGCAACATCACCACCTTTCAAGCCAGGGCATCTGGGACTCAGTTGATGGTAGCCCAGGAGGCAAAAGAAGGCAAGTGGGTGTGGAAGACCTAGCTGAGTGCCCAAGAGGGGGCCTTTCACAAGTGGGCACTTAGAACAGTGGAGGTAGCTTCATAAAAGTATGGGCCTGTGGGCAAGGCAGCACAATTTGTATTTCCAGTAATCTAGGAGGCGGAGGCAAGAAGATCAAAAGTTCAAACCCAGTCTGGGTACCTCAACAACATAAGGGATCCTGTCTCAGAGTAAAAAAAAAAAAAAATTAAAATAAAGGCTGGAGATGTAGTTCAGTGAAGGCCCTGGGTTCAATACTCAGTATTGAAAAAAAGAGAGAGAGAGAGAGTGGGGGGAGAAAAGTGGAGACCTCCACTGCTGGCCAATGAGAACAGGAAGACAGCATCCCTGAGGACTGCAGTACAGCTGGGGCATTTGAAACATCACGGCATGGGACACAGAGGACCCAGCTCCTGGCAGCACTTCTGGGGCCTACAGATACACAGCTCCCTGGCCACTGTAGCCAATGTCAACACCCAGTGCAAAAGTGGCACATCATGGACCACTGATATGGGGTCAGCACCGAGTCAAACCCTCCCAACTGTCTGCAGGAGACAAAGGCCAGGCTGCAGACGGCACCTGCCCAACGGCCCTCCTGCCACCTGCTTGTCTGGTATTTTCTTACCTAGACCTTTTAAAAGAAATCTATTAGTTTTCATTTAACAGGGTGGGGTGCTGCTTTGTAGTAGAGCAATGGGTGGGTATGCTCAAGGCCCTGGGTTCTGCCATAAGCACTGCAAATAAATAAAATAACTTCAGGAATATGTCACTCAGAGATAAGGACCTTCCTACAGGGCTTAGAGTGACCTGATCTTCACACTGGAGGAAGAGGGAGGAATTTATAACTTCCAAAAACAGTAGTCTATACTCACATCCACTTCTCCTTGGTCAATTACGTAGAAATTATCTCCTTCGTTCCCTGCAACAAAAGAAGACAGGAAACATGAGATAAAACTGACAGTTTGAGCTAGGTATGGCGGTGCACACCTATAATCCCAGGACCTGGGAAGGTGAGGCAGGAAAATCGCTGCAAGTTTGAGGCCAGCCTGGGCTATAAAGTGCGTTCAACACCTTGAACTGCATAGTGAAACCCTGTCTCAAAACAAACAAAAACTAAAAACCAAAAATTTAAAAAAAAATACAAACCCTGCCTGTTGGACACAGGAGTTACAGTGTTCTGTTATGTTTCTCTTCCAAAGAACATCCACAATCTTGTCTACATTATAGTCTTCCACCAAAAAATTCCCAGGACCTGTGTGTGTGTGTGTGTGTGTGTGTGTGTGTGTGTGTACACGCGCACGTGCATGCGCACACAAATGATCCTCATGCCTCAACCTTTTTGAGTGTTGGAATCACAAGCATGTACCACCATGCCTGGAGATTTTTTTTTTTTTTTTAGTAACAAGATTATGGAAATATACTACGTTAACTTCAGTTTTGTTTTCTTAAGTTCTGCTAGCGAATTATCTGGAGGACTGCACAGAGCATCTTATGCTAAAATCTCAAGCACGCAAACCATTTCCCCCAGGTCTGTGGTTTAGGCAGCGGAACGTACCTTGCTGTATGACTGTCTCCCCGGCAATGTGAGTGACAGGAAACATGGCATCAAATATGTCACTGAAAAATGAAACACACCAGATTAGGGAGTCACAGGTAGCACCTGTAAAGTCAAACCCTGCTTCTCTGGACCAGTAAGTGGATGTCCCACCATCCAGTGGACACCCACGGCCTGTTGAAATCCTTTCACAGAAATCAGTAAAAATGAGAAAATCTACACAAGAGAGGAACATTAAACCCCTCCCTGGCCCTCTGTTCAGGTTCCCACTGTGAGCTCTATCTCTGCACAGACATGCTTTGCTGCTGGCCTTTTACGAAAATAGGACCACATTCGACTCACTGTTTTGGATTCCAGTTAAGAAAGAGCCATTATAGAGTGAACATTTCTACTGTCTGCAAATATGAACCTGCCAGAGACAGCCACCAGGCCAGATAAAGTAGTTTATGTATTGATTTTTTTTCTTTCAGAGAAAACACTTCTAGTCCAAGAACATCCTGGCTCTCAGTGCAAAAGTGAACGATGAGCTCAGCACCTCAGAGGAGGATGTGGAGGCTCTAGGATTTTTTTTTTTTTTTTTTTTGTAGCGGAACCGGGGATTGAACTCAGGCTCTTGTGCTTGCCAGGGAAGCGCTTGTTCCACTGAGCCATCTCCCCGGCCCTACTAGGATGCACAGACTTTAAGAGCCACCAACGCCAACCAGGTAGTCTAGCCATCTAATATCCTAAATTTAGGTGTGAAATGGGCCATGTACGATGCCCAGGGAAACCAGGAGGACTGGAGCAGCCATGAGCCCACAGTGGTACTGGGGAAAGTGGAGGGCATCCCGTCCCATTCCCATTTAACTGGAATTGTCACCAGAAGATGGGCAGACACATGGGTGCCGCTCCCTGAAAACCAGGGACCACTTTGGAGACCACCTGTTGGCCCTTGGATCCCCAAAACAGAAGCTGTGGAGCTGGGATGCAAGGGACAAGGACCGGAGACCCAGGCAATATGTGTATCGCTCAGTGAAGCCACAGGAGCAGTCCCTCCTGCCCTGCCTGGATGGTGACTTGGGGGTCACAGGACTGGTAAGTTGAGGCGAGCCTCGAATGCTCATGGAGCACCCTTGCTGTGGAATGTCCAGGGCAAATGCAAAACCAAAGACCCAGATGGTACAGGCTCCAGAAAAATATAATTCTTAAGATAGTGGCTGTTTTCTCTCTATTCAAGAAATTCTTGAGTTCTACTCCCTGATGGGTCCTTTGTATCTTTTGTTTGATTATATATATGCTTCTATTTTCTATAGTCTTTTTTTTTTTTTTTTGCGGAACTGGGGATTGAACTCGGACCCTTGCGCTTGCCAGGGAAGCGCTTATTCCATTGAGCCATCTCCCCACCCCACCCCCTTCTATAGTCTTATAGTTAATTTATGTATTTATGTATTTTTAAAAAGCTGCAGCTGCTCACTGGGGAAATGCCACATCTTCCCTTTAGTGCAGACTTGAGGCTTTTAACATTTTTGAAGCATCCAAAAAAGGCAAAATCTGGACTTGAAAATGTTACAACGTGCTTATCTGAGTGTGGTACAGACTCCAAGCCTAGTACACAGAGGGATGCATCCAGCATGGAAACCAACAACTTACTCACAGCCAAACACACTTTCAAGCTAGTCTAATGTGCCAAATATACCTCCAAAGATTACATATGCTAAGCCACGCTGCCTCTCTTCAAAATTGCTGGAAGTGAGCAGTTTGGCAAAGCATTTCGATCTGCAAGAGATAAATATGCTCCACTACATGCAGAAGAGGCCAGGCTCCCTGAGAGGGCCCAGCCACAAGGCTTACGATACAACCAAGTCCTGTCTTCTCACAGATGTCCACTTCCTTATTCCCTGAATGACAGGCTCCTGGTTGCCACAAGGGCAGGTCCCACAGGAATCGCTGCCTGAGGACGTTTCCACAGGACTCCTCCCTACCTGCTCCAGCCTTCACGGACCTTCCCTCAAACTCTCAGACAGGTCAGGGATGTCATGAGTGTGAGATCCCAGGGCAGGTAACAGGAAGGTAGCAACCAAGCCAATGGAAACCGAGCACATGAGTCCACAGGTCCGGGGCATGAGGTGTGAGGCTCTTGTCAGCCTGGGATGGGACTAGGCACTTGGGGATGGGCTCCATTCCTGATAATTGCACCCTCTGCATCCAGTCATGGTAGGAGGATGTGGGCTCAGCATTCAGAGACTCCTGGAAAGAAAGTCCCAGGCTGCATGTGAAACCTCTCTCTATGGGCAGAACACCCATCAATACACATCAAAGCAAGTCCTTGTTCTTCATGGCTAGCTCAAGACCATGCAACATCATGGTCACAGTTCTCTTTCCAAAGCCCACCTGAACCCTGTGCCCACCACCTGAGACCTCATAATACCCTCTTTCTCAATTTCATGAGGGCCATCTCTGTTCTTACCTTAAAGGCAAACTGAGGCTTGAAAAGCTCTGGGGGACAGATGACCCAGGCATCAGGCTCTGCTGAGGGACCCCCCTCCCTACACCCCAGGACAGGGCATCAAGACCACTGTACATAGGATCAAAGGTACACATGGTGAGGGCAGGAAGAGGCAGGTTCTGGCCTAGGGAACCACACTACAGTCCATCCTCCTGCTCACCGGGTCATTCAGCACCCAGTGGGTCACACAGTGTCACCACTATCTACAACAAAGCTATAGAATTTATGTCCAGCCATGCCCAGGTTTCACAGGGTGCCCCTTCCAGCAAACAGGTAACCCTCAGCTCACCATGCCACTGACCATTCTTATTTTACTTACACATTTATTCCTCCATCTCCTGAACTTTCCACAGGTGACTGCACTAGGATCTTTGTACTATCTCCTTTTGTTTGGATGTTTTCTCTTTAAAAAAAAAAAAAAAAAATCTTAAGGCCAGCTTAGCAGACTAAAGTGCCTGCTTAGGCAGAGCACAGTGGCCAGGGATTCAATCCCCAGAGTGCCGTGCTGGCCCCATTCCTGGGGCACACTGAGAGGGCAATTGAGACTGGGTATGGTGGCGCATGCCTATAATCCCAGCATTTGGGAGGCTGAAAACAGGAGAATCATTATGAGTCTGATCTACATAGTAAGACCCTGTAGACCCTGTCCTAAATACAGGAAAAAAAAAATCTTGAACTATAGGTATATTGGATTTGAAATTCCCCTGGCACTCCTCCTCCAAACCTCATGAACTAAAAACAACAACTTTGTCACCAGCTAATAGGTTTCTGGGGAAGTCGTTCAATGACAAAGGCTCTTACTTCACCAACTGGATGTAATTCATGGATGACTCCAGATGGTGTTACTGGGATGTGATGGGAACTCAGGAGACGGGACTTGGTTGAAGGCAATGGGTTTTGGGGGTGTAACCTGGGTACTACATCTGGTCCTAGCCCCTTCATTCAGGCTTTTGCTCTCTGCTTCCCAGCTATGCAAGATGAACAGCCTCTGTCACATGCTCCTACTATGAGGTTTTAGCCAGTCTTCTAGCCTACCATGGACTGAAATCACGAGCTCAAACGAACCTTTCTGCTCCAAGTTCTTTTTCTCTGGAGCCAGAGCAGGGGACACCTTGGCTGTAGCTGAAAGCCCTGTTCTGTTTTCATCCCACATCCCTCATCTCCAAGCTTTAGGCTTTTTGCCAAGGGCCTGTCTGCCACGTTTCTCTTTCAGCTTCCTGTTCTCGTCCTTTGTCCATCTCGATAGCCAGCTAGTATCATTTTTCCTGCTGAGTTACAGGAATTCCTTGTCAGTTTTATATTTTCCAAATATTTCCTGCAGTTGGTGTCCTGGTCACATTCCCACGATGCCCTTAGCTGAGCAGACATCTTTCATTAGGCCATCTTTCCTCTTTCCTGCTCTAGGGCCTGTGCCCTGTGGGTTCAACAAGAACCTGCTTCCCCACCACAGTCACCCAACATTACATTGCTATGATAATCAGCCCAGGCCACTATGATCCAGCACTAGAGACTGAGCAGCTTATACAACATTTATTTCTCGTGGTCCTAGAGACCAGAAGAGCAAGAGAAAGGTCATCAGATTTGGCTTCATGAGGGCCACTTCCTACCTCATAGTGGTGGTCCCATCTGGCTGTGTCCATGGCAGAAGAAGCTTGGTCCTCAAATCCCTTTATGATGGGCACTAGCCCCATCATAGGCTCCCCACCCTCAATTCTTCCCCAAAGCCCCATCTCCAGATACTATCACAGAGGCAGTCAGTGATTCAGAGTATGCAATTTAGGTATGAGGGGATACAACCTAGTCTATAGCAAATGCCTTCTGCTAAATACATCATTCTCATATCTACTTTTCGGTCTTCAGTCAATCCCACAGGGGCTCCAGTTTTGGTCCCCCAGGGTGTCAATGTCACCTTGAAGATCTATAAATTGCTCCATGTATGTCAGGCAGACCCAGTAGGGGACACAGGCTGACATCCTCCAAAAGCCAAGGTGTTGGGGGCTGCAACCCCCAGGATCCTAGAGTATTTGGAAATGGGGTCATGCAGATATAATTGGCTAAGATAAACTCACAGTTGAGGGGGGAGGTAGGTAACTCAATATGACCCATGTCCTTAAGAGGGGGACTTTGAACACAGGCATACACAGGGAAAATACCACATAAAAAGAGACAATGAGAGATGTGGGAGATGATGCCACCTATAAGCCAAGGAGAGAGAGGCTGGAGACAAATCCACACAGTCCTAGGAGGGATTATCCTGCTGACACCCTTTGGGCTGCAATAAATTTCTATTAAGGCCACTAAGTTTGTGGTCTTTTGTTCTAGCAGTCCTAGGAAAGAGATACAGCCTCTCATGTGGAGTCGTTCATTTAATTCTCACAACAATTATTATTCTCATCCGCAGGTGAGAGAACAGAGACACAGAGAAACTAAGGAATGTGCTGGGGTCACACAGCTGGCAGGCAGGCCAGGAGACCTGACTCCAGAGTCCTGGCTCTGACTATTCCATGGAGCTGCCCCTCACCTATTCAGTACTCAGCTCCCAGGTGTACCTGCTCTGGCTATCTCCTTGCGTCCTGTCCCCTGCCACTACTGCTTCCCTGCTTCTTCTATGGCTCCATCACTGCCATAACCTCCTGGTGCCTCTCATACTCTGGCCAAGTGAGCCCCTCTTGTTTCAAGTAAGACTCGGCTATTTGCAAAACTGCACTCTTCCAACTGCCATCATTGAATGCATTTATTGCGCCCACATCCAGCCGCTGAGCAGCCCAGGAGGCTCTGCAGAGTGGGAGAGCGCCGGCTTCACTGCGGGAGTCTCTCCATCCAGAACACAGCTAACTCTCTTTTTCTTTCCACCCTCCACGGAGGCTTCACACTTCCTCCTTCAAGCCAGTGTGATCTTGTGATCTCTATCGAGTACACACTACTTTTCTGCAATTACTGCTTTTAAGGCCTCTCTCTCTCTCTCTCTCTCTCTCTCTCTCTCTCTCAATTTTTTTGATACAGGTCTCACTACGCAGTTCAGATTCATAGTGATACTCCTATGTATCAGCCTCCCCAGTGCTGGAATTACAGCCATGTGCCACCACACCTGGTTTTGGTGTTAGCACCGGCACCTGGCCAGCACGGTATGTGGTACCAACAGTCAAACTCAGGCCCTGTGCTTGCCAGCAGGCACTTAAACTGCAGAGCTACCTCTCCAAGGCTGGTGTCTCCTAAAGTCAAATTTCTGTGTTACTTCTTGTGGTGCCCCACCTGGTTCACACTCCCACTCCACCCCCACTGCTGCTTGATCCCTATTGAGAAAGGATTCGATATCTTCTCGGCTGTCATGGGAAAGAGTTTGCATTGTTAAAATTAATTGCTTTCTAACTGACAAAAAGTACATATATTTGGCTCTTGCTCTTTGCCACCACCATGAAAGGTTGCCCTCTGCCATGTGCCACTCTGCCTTGGAGCCAGATGAGTGTGGACTGAAACTCCAGTAACTGTGAGCTAAATAAACCTTTCCTTCCTTCATTCTGAGTGTCGGGTATTTGTCCCAGCAATGAGAGAAGAGTAAGACAGAATTTGGTACTGCAGGAGTGGGGTTCTTGGTGTGGCTCAACGTGACCATGTGGATCACCAGCTTTTGGGAATGGCTTATGGGAAGAGATAGGAAAGGTTTGGAGATGTTGCCCACTTGCCAAGAGCTAGAACAGCTTCGGCTCTTCTGTTTGGGAGTTTCTGGTCAGAGCTCAGAAGACCAGAAGGCTGACAGAAAGCCTGCCTGTGAAGACCAGGCTGGGGAGGCTTCCACTGAGAAGGAGGACTGCATTGGTTGTTGGACTCCAGGTCATCTGTGTTCTGACTTGGCAGAAAAGTTCTCTGCACTTTGCTCGGGTCCAGAGACTTTGCCTGAGAGTGAGGTTAAGTATGGCACACTGATCAATATGACAAAAGATATTTCAAAGCAGCCAAATATTGGGGCAGTGGCCTGGTTGTTACTGAGGGCTTTTAGCCAGATTTATGTTGAGAATGAAGAGCAAGGAGCCCAGCAGGATGATCCAAACTGTGAGCCTGGCCAGAAAGGAAGCTCCAATAAAGCTGTGGACTGCAAAGATGGAGCTGAGAGGATCTCCACTGCCAGGAAGGAACCTGAGAATGGAAGGGACAGCCTGAGGGCGTCACAGGAGGAGGCAGGTCTCCACCCTTTGCAGCTTCAGAACTGCAAAGGTCAGGGACTTGCCTTGAGGGGAAAGCCTCAGAGCCCCATGTTCCAGAATGGCGGCAGCGGCCACAGCAGGTTCCAGAATGGCGCCGGCATGGAGAAATTATTCCTCCAAATCAGGGTCAGAGTGCTCAGCCATCCAGGCGCTCGACCCCTACAGCCAAGAGAGAGGAAAACCTGGCTACTGATTCAGCCAGCAGCAGACCTTGGCATCATCAATGTGTCGTTGGTTTTAGGCGCTTGCAGAATGCAGGAGGTCTGAGGTCCATAAGGCTTCCACCTCTATTTCAGAGAAGGCCTGGGAGGCCAGGCGGTATGCCCCCAAGAGGGCAGTGTGTGAAGCTGTGAGAAGCCTATTCAGTGGAAACTCCAAAAGTTTGGAAAAGCCAGGAACGTGGATCATCTATGGGAAACTGCAAGGAGGGAACAAAGCCAGCCTAACTGGGACGCCATGGGAGCTACCACCTTGAGTGCCTTAGGGGCAGAGTCATATAAGGCCTTTGGAGCTCACAACTCATCACAGATTGCATTGGGATGTTCCACATGGAACTGCAGGACTTAATGTTTGCCCTGCTGGATGTTAGATTTGTGTTGGTCCCAATGCTTGGTATCCTGCTGTGTACACCTTTTGGAAAGGTAATGTTTATCTTGTGCCTTCAAGTGTTTAAATTTTCATTTGTACAGGGGCTCACAGTTGAGTGTTTGCCTTGGATCTTGGAGGAGACTTGGGACTTGGGACTTTTCAGCAATGCTGAAACTGTTGGGACTTTGGCAACTCTTAGAGATGGACTACAATGTCTTTTGCATAAAGGGATGTGCATGAGTCTTTGGGGGTCCGGGGGCACAATGTTATGGTTTGTGTATAGTTGTCCCTCCAAAGCCTCATGCAATCTTGGGGCAGCTTCTGGAGTTTGTGATTGATTACTGTGGGTGTGGATGCTGCACCTGCCCTGGGGCAGGTAATTTGTATTACAACGTAAGGTGGGAAGAGAAGCTAGTTGCTTGAGCTGCTGCTACCTCTCCCTGTGCTCTTGCTCTTTGCCATTGCCATGAAAGGTTGCCCTCTGCCATGTGCTGCTCTGTCTCGTAGCCAGCTGAGTATGGACTGAAACCTCCAGTAACTGTGAGCTAAATAAACCTTTCCTTCCTTCATTTTGAGTGTCAGGTATTTGTCCCAGCAATGAGAGAAGAGTAACTAAGACAATTGCCATGGACTGCAGGTCTTCAGCTGGGTTCTTTGGCTCTCTAGTGTGTGCACAGTTCTCCTGCACTCTTTAGCATTTGACTTTGGGTGAATATTATTTTTAAAAATCCCACAAACTAAAAAAAAAAATTACATACATTTTAAAACCTGGGCTCTTTTCCATCTTGCAAGATGGCAGGTGAAAAAACTGAGAAGCCAGACACTAAAGAGAAGAAATCTGAAGCCCAGAAAGTTTCTGCCAGTGGTACTGGTAAAAAGGGTAAGGTGAACAAGGCAAAAAAGTCCAAGAAGGGGCAGCCTCACTGCAGCCAAAATCCTGTCCTGGTTAGAGGAATTGGTAGACACTCCAATCTGCCATGTATTCCAGAAAGGCTTTGTACAAGAGAAAATACACAGCTGCTAAATCAAAGGTTGAAAAGTAAAAGAAGGAGAAAGTTCTGCTATGATTACAAAACCAGTCGGTGGGGACAAGAATGGAGGTATGCGGGTGGTTAAGCTTCATAAATGCCCACATACTACCCTACTGAAGATGTGCCCTGAAAGCTCTTAAGCCATGGCGAGAAACCCTTCAGTCAGCATGTGAGGAAACTTCAAGCCAGCATCACTCCTGGCACCACCTTGATCATCCTCACCAGGTGTCACAGAGGCAAGAGTGGTCTTCCTGAAGCAGTAGGCCAGTGGCTGGCTACTTGTGACTGGGCCTCTTAGCCTAAATCATGTTCCTCTACGAAGAACACACCAGAAATTTGTCATTGCCACCTCTACAAAAATTGATATCAGCACAGTGAAAATTCCCAAACACCTCACTGATGCTTACTTCAAGAAGAAGAAGCTGCGGAAGCCCAGACACCAGGAGGGCGAGATCTTTGACACCAAGAAAGTTAGACACCAGATTTCAGAGCAGCGCAAGGTGGATCAGAAAGTGGTGGACTCACAGATTTTGGCAAAAATCAAGTGTTCCTCAGCTTCAGGGCTACCTGCGATCCGTTTTTGTTCTGACAAATGGAATTTATCCTCATAAATTAGTGTTCTAAATTTCTTACTAAGAATCTAATTAAATACCTGATACATTTTTTAAAAAAATAAAAAATAAATTAAAAAAAAAAACCTGGAGCTTCCTAATCCTGCTTTCTGTAAGTTGAATGTCTTAGTTCTCTCTTTTGCTGAGACAAAATATAAAACACCTAAATTTAAGGAAGGGAAGGTTTATTAGCTCACAGTGTGTGGAGGTTTCAGTCACACCGATTTCTGACTCCCTCACAAATCGGTGTGATCCTGAGAGACTCTCACGGTGTTGCCCAAGTCCATTTTGTGACAGGTAATAAAATCTTGAGAATCCTTAA
>NW_004524607.1:11180738-11181828 GCF_000260255.1 Octodon degus
AAAAAAAAAAAAACCTGGAGCTTCCTAATCCTGCTTTCTGTAAGTTGAATGTCTTAGTTCTCTCTTTTGCTGAGACAAAATATAGAACACCTAAATTTAAGGAAGGGAAGGTTTATTAGCTCACAGTGTGTGGAGGTTTCAGTCCATAATCAGCTGGCTTTGAGGTAGAGTGGTGTGGCCGAGGGCAACAGTTCATGGTGGTGCAAGACAACAAAAGCAACAAGAGCAAAAAGGGAGGAGAAAGAAGAGAAAGACCAGCAAGCTTCTCTCCCTCCCTTACTTTGAATTCAGGCTACCTGCCCCAGGGCAGGTGTAGCACTCACACCCATAACCCCAGCACTGGACCATGAATCAATCACAAATCCAGGAACCCTGCACCCACGATTACATGAGGTTTTTGTGGGATAGCCAGACACAAACCATAACATTGAGCTTGCATCAACTCTGCTCAGTTACTTTATCAGTGAGAGTTTTTCTGTTGATTCTGTGTGGGTCAACACAGAGATGAATGGTGTTGGTCTTGCCCCTTAAAGAATGTACAGGGGGCAGGGGAGATGGCTCAGTAGAATAAGCGCTTCCCTGGCAAGCACAAGGGCCTGAGTTCAATCCCCGGTTCCACAAAAAAAAAAAAAAAAGAATATACAATCCATGTTCCTCCCTTAGAATGTTTGCTGTCCTGGGTATGCATGAGCTTTACTAAATTTCTAAATGGAAGTAACTTCTATTCCATTCTTATTTTGCTAAGAAATTTTATAATACATATTTGCCCCTTTTGCTTTCAGACTGCCGCCATCATGGGTTGCATGCATGCTTCCGGGAAGGGCCTATCCCAGTCTGCTCTGCTGTATCGCCGCAGTGTACCCACATGGCTGAAGCTGACGTCTGATGATGTGAAGGAGCAGATTTACAAACTGGCCTGACTCCCTCACAAATCGGTGTGATCCTGAGAGACTCTCACGGTGTTGCCCAAGTCCATTTTGTGACAGGTAATAAAATCTTGAGAATCCTTAAGTCTAAAGGACTTGCTCCAGATCTCCCTGAGGACCTCTACCACTTAATTAAGAAAGCAGTTGCAGGGGCTGGAGAGATG
>NW_004524607.1:11182608-11185976 GCF_000260255.1 Octodon degus
TAATAATAATAATAATAATAATACACTGTCGTATGATGGGCTGGCAGCTTACTCTTGTCATCAGGGGCACAGTTAAAGTAGGAGGCCTCTGGGAGGCCCTCAGGACCAGGCCTCCGTGGGATGTAGGGAGGTCTCTGGTTATATTTCACTTCGCTCAGTGCTTACTTATCACTTCAGGCTTCAAGCTTTCTGCTCTTCATGTACCAGTGTTGGTGCCACTTTCAAAGCTAACTCGCAATGCTTACAAACTGAGGGTATTCATAAAAATGAAATGTTTGGCTTTTCTTTGGAATGAAATGACACTTCGGCCACATGAGTGCTTGAGTCTCACAAAGCAAGAATGCAGCACACTCCCCATCCTGGCAGGATCGTGAGGCTCTTGGTCTGTTGCTTCCCAAGGCCTCCGGTCTCCATTTCAGACTCTGGGGTATATAACCCTGTGGCTGGAGTGGGCAGCCTTGTGGCAAGGGCTTTCTTGCTGGACATCTGGTACAACTCCTGATTGTGCATAGAGGGGACCAGGGGACAGTCTCAGAGGAACTTAAGGCTCCCCTCTCCCCCAGACCTGCTCAGGTAGCAGCATCACCAGATACCACCTGAGGTTCCTACGGAGGAAGGGGCCTCAGCCCAGCCTGCTAAAGGCTCAGACAGCTTCAGAATCCCCAGGAAGGATACAAAGGTGGCTCCATGCTGACCTGAGTGGTGGGGAAAACATTCAGGCTTTTCATCTTCCGTTCCTAGTGCATCTCAGAGCTGCAGCAGGGTGGCCCAGCAGGTAGACTCCCCACCCCCACCCTGCAGAGGAGCCTGGTGAAGCAAACAGGTTTGGCTAGTTCTGGAAGCTGGGTGTCTCCAGGGGGAGAGGAGGGGGAGGGGGGATCTGCAGGCAGTGGAAGCTCCTGACCCCAGAGGCCTGGAGCAGTCGGGAGACAGGGCCACACACAGTCTCTAAACACACCCTACTCTATCAATGGCACTTGTGCATTTTATTAACGTCCCATTGAAGCTTAAAAAAAAAGAAAAGAAAAGAAATTTCTGTGACTTTAAGCAAAAGCATACAACATTCATTGTGGATAAAATTCACAGGATCGACTCTCATCACAAAGTAAATAGAATCCTATCACACCGTGTCCCTGGCTTGAGCACACGTTCTTATACTGTTTCAGTGAAGCTCACTCCATTTCTCTGTTGACAAGTTTCCAAATACTCTCACTTTGGTCTCTGTACTTTTTTCTTTTTTGGTATCTGTACTTTTAAAAGCCTTTTAATTTGAAGTGGTTTTGTTGTTGCTGTTGTTGATGATGATGATGATGATTTTTTTAGTTTGAAGATTTTAAACCTTCATAAGGATGAGAGGGGTTAGAGCCAGGACACGCATTTATATCCTGGCTGGTGTTGAGGAAACGGAAGTAAACAGCACAAATGCACACAGAAAACTTGGTACAGAGACCAAATGTGTATCAAGCAGCAGAAGGAATAATAAGAGGGGGAAACAGTATCTCAAAAAAAAAAAAAAAAAAGGAGCCCACCACACGCAGAAGACTTGGGCAAGTGCACACTCATTTGTCTCTGTACAAGGCTTCTAGATGGCGCTTGGCAGGGCGGGGGGGGGGGGGAGTAGCAGGCTGACACCCCAGGCCCTGTCAGGAAGGACTGGCTCTGGAGGGCAGTGTTCAACCCTGCCTGCAAAGGGTCTCTCTCCAGTGCCCATGTCCTGTAGCTCAGTTCTACTTAGAGAAGGAAACATCCAGACTCTGTTGGGTGAGCCTCTGGTGTATGGGCGCCCTGATGTCGCCCAGCTGTCCCCATGAGGGGCAAAGCCTGGACACCACGTCCCTGGTTTGACCACAGGCACTTGCACTGTTTGGGTGAAGCTCACTCCATTTCTCTGTTAACTACAAGCTTCCAAATATTCTCTCCAAACAGTCATAACTCAGTCCTGGCTGTCAGCTGGAAAGGAAGGCTGCCTGCTGAAGTCGACCTGGCAGTGGGGAAAGAAGCACACACAGCCCAGTGTTCAAGGTGGGGATGCACGGGAGCCCCAGGAGGAGGCACCAGCCACGAGTCATGCAGAGTGCCGCCAGATGACCTAAAGCACTCATTTCCCACCCAGGTCAGCAGCCCGTTGCTCCAGCCACGGTGCCCAGCCGTGGGTACACATGGCATTTGAAATGGCAAGCCCACCTGGCTTCTGAATCACAATACACAAGCTCGCAAAACCTAGCTTCCCCACAGCATTTCCTCCTCAGGAAAAAAAAAAAAAAAGTAGCTTGGGGTGGGGGGGCTGTTCAGTGCTGCCTGCTGTGCTGGAAGTGGGGCTCTGGCAATTAAGTTCAGGACAGATGCTGAGGAATGTCCTGAAATTGTGCTGCAGGGCACATCAGGGGAGACCGATGATGACATTCTTTACTGGTCTATGGAATAAAAAATGGGTTATCAGGTAAAATCTGATAGAATGCAAGAAGCAAAAGATAAACATCCCATCACAGTCAAGGACCTCAGCACCCGCTACAGATCCAGCCAGCAGGAAATGGACAAGGGCAGAGGTTTCCTGAATAGCACCATCAATCAGCTGTGTAAGTTGACATTTATAGAATACCTCATCAAACAACAGCAGAACACCCATTCTTCCCAAGCTTACCTGAAACAGTCACTGAGACGGACCACACCCTGGACTATAAAATACACCTGAACAAATGGAAAAGAGTACAAATCATACAATGTGTGCTGTCAGAGCATGACAGAGATTAAATCAGTAACAGAAAGACAGCTAAAAAAAACCTAAGGTATTTGACCATAAAGTAACACACTTCTAAATGTCACCTGGGTCAAAGAATAGGGTTCCAGAGGAACTGAAAAATAATTTGAACTAAACGGAAATGAAAATACAACATTATTGGGCTGGGGAGATGGCTCAGTAGAATAAGCGCTTCCCTGGCAAGTGCAAGGGTCTGAGTTCAATCCCTGATTCCACCAAAAAAAAAAAAGAAAGAAAGAAAGAAAGAAAGAAAGAAAGAAAGAAAGAAAGAAAGAAAGAAAATACAACATTATCAAAATGTGTGGGCTATAGCCAAAGCAATATTTAAAGAAAAATCTATAGCATTAATGCATATACTAGAAATTAGGATCTAAAATGAGTGACCTAAGTATCTACTTTGGAATCATGGCTTGGTGACAATATCTATAATCTCAACATGTGGGAGGCTGAGGGAGGAGGATCTCCATGAGTTTGAGGCCATCCTGGGTTACAGAGTGAGTTCAAGGCCAGTCTGAACCACACAGTGAGAATCTGTCTCAAAGAAAGAAAGAAAGAAAGAAAGAAAGAAAGAAAGAAAGAAAGAAAGAAAGAAAGAAAGAAAGAAAGAAAG
>NW_004524607.1:11186076-11208770 GCF_000260255.1 Octodon degus
AGTCTTCAGACCTGTCTCAAAAAAAAAAAAAAAGTTTCCATCTTAGGAAACTACCATATAAAGAACAAATCAAGCCCAAAGCAACCAGAGAAAAAGAAATAATATGAGTAGAAATCAAGACAATTGAAAAAAAGAGATTAATAGAGAAAATTATGAAACCAAAGCACATTCCTTGAAAACTCAACAAAATCTTGAGCTCCGCTCAAGCAAACCAAGAAAAGAAAGTGGAAGATACAAATTTCTGGCATCAGAAATGAAAGGAGAGACATTTCTACAGATACCTGGACATTAAAAGGGTGATAAAAGAATACTATGGACAAGTCTATGCCCACACATTTGGTAGATAAAACAAGTCAATTCCTCAAAATAATCTGCCAAAATTCACACAAAAAGAGGCAAGCTAAATAGATCTCTTTTAAAGATACTGAATAAGTATTAACCTTCCAAAACAGAAAGTAGTAGGCCCAGATGTATTCACTGCTGAATTCTACCAGACATTTAGAAAGGAATACTGCCAATTCTTCCTAATCACTTCCAGAAAACAGAAGCAGTGGAAACACTTTCTAACTTATTCTAAAAGGACAGCATCAACACCAAAATCAAAGACATTACAAGAAGGAAAAATTATAGACCAATATTTCTCATTAACCCAGATGTAAAACTTCTTAAAATGTTAGCATACTGAATCCCCCAATGTATGGAAAGAATATACAGTGTGGACAAGTAGAATCTATTCTAGGCACATGAGCCTGGTAGCATTTTAAAAATCAAGGGCCAGGGATATAGCTCAGAAGCTTAAGTGCCTGCCTGGCAAGCACTAGGTTCCAAGTTTGATCCCCAGTACCAAAAAATCCAACGAACAAACAAATCAGTGTAACCCATCACATCAACAAACTTAAGAACAACCATACTACCATATCAGCAGGAGCAGAAAAATCATTTCATAAAATACAGTATCTACTCATGACCAAAACTCAACAGCTAGAGCTAGGCATGGTAGGAAATGCTCCAAATCGCAGCATTGCTAGAGGCTGAGGCAGGAGAATTCAAAGTCTTTAAGGACTTAATGAGACCCTGTCTCAAAAGTAAAAAGAAAAAAGGGATGGGAATGTAGCTCAGTGTGAAGGTCCTAGGTTCAATCCCCAGTACTGGGGAGGCAAAAAGGGGAAAAGGAAGAGGATGGAGAGGAAAAGGAAGAGGAGAAAATGGAGAAGATCAAGAAGAAGAGGGGAAAAAAAGAACCCACAGGTACATATACACTTTCGCATATGCTGTGATGGGTGGGTTAAAAACCTCCACACATGGTCTTCACAGCAGTGGTAAGGATTCAAGCTCCTGCCACACTGGATCCTTGCTTAGCCCTGAACTTGGCCCTCATGGCATCTTTAGGTGGGGGCTATGTGCCAGGCACTGTGCTGGGTGTGCATGTGATGGAAAAGAAGCACACACAGTCCCTGTCCCATGCAGTTCACAGCAAAGTAGGAGTAGATGCCGAAGAAGGGGGCCTTTCCAGCTTTCATTCATTTACTCAACGAAGACACCCTGGGCCCCAGTTTGGAGCAAGGCTAGAAACTACTTTCCGTCTTTACATCCTGGCAAGGGTGTGAAGGAACCAGGTTGCTTCATGAACAGGACCAACTTGGAGCAGCTTTCTCAGGTCTGGTGGTCAAGAGACCCCAGAAGAGACATCTGGCCTTGGCACATGGTCAGAGGCAGGAAGGGTACCCAGTAAGCCTGGGTACTTGGGCTGGAAATCTCACTATCCCCTCTCACAGGCTCCATGTGGCTTTGAGGGAGGAGGCTGCAGCCAACCAGCCCATTGGGGTCCACAGAGGTCGGGGCAGTCACCTTCCAAAGACTTTCTAGGACACTGTCATTCCTGGGGGACAAAAGGCCAGCTGTCTGCTATGAGGCCCACTCTGTGGAAGTCTGGCAGGAAGACCAAGCGAGGTGCCCTTCTAGCTGAGAACACCCTCTAGCAGCACCTTCATCCCAGCAGGACCTCGACTGTTCTGGCCTCTCCACTCTGAGAAGACCACCAGGCCAAAGCACACCTGCCCTCTGCAGGGGTATAAAATGAGACAGTCCTTATGTGGCTGGGCAAAGGCTTGCAGAGCCCGATGCCCATGGCTGTTTCACTGCCCTGACAGGACCTCATCCTCACCTTCATCATCACCACTCCATCAGGTCAAGGGCCCAGCACTGCCCTGCCCTGGATCTCACAGTGGTTGTACAATGGTGACCATCCTGAAAACACTGTAGTAGGCCACTCCCAGGCCCCAAAGGCAAGCTAGAGGCTCACTGCACCCTGAAGCCCAGGACAGGTGCCTGGCTGCCAAGCCAAGAGGGATTCAATGTCCTGTCCTGAAAGACCCAGGCCACTAGCTGCTGTGAGTGCTGTCACTGTGGCAAAGGTGACCCTGAGAGTCCCAGCCATAGCGAAGTCCTGCCTGAAGACCAAGATCCCAAGAGACTCCCAGCCCAGCTGTCACCACTCCCAGGGTAAAGGTGCCCTGTGGGCCAGACCCAGAGGTTCCTGGTACCACTGCAGAATCTAGCCACCAGGGCCACCATGGCTACTAGAAATGGTTCCAAGTGCGTGGGCTGAGAATGCAGCAGCCGCTGCTCCATGGGCCACGTGTGTGTGCTGTCTCTGGGGCTGCAAATCCAATCAATGGCTTTCAGAACCACTCAAGATGCCAAACCAGCCAGGAGGACAGCAGGGGCTAGATGAGACACACCCTAGGTGGCTTCTGAGGGGGCACAGGCTGGGGGTGGGTGAAGGTGACCATGGCTTCACAAGGAAGCAGTGGCAGCAAGCTGGGCCACCACTATCTATAGAAGAGGGTGGAGGAGAGCTCTGAGGGCGAGCATGAGGCTCCAGAACATGGCCTGCAGGGATGCCTAGCAAGAGCGCACTGAGGCCTGCGAATGGGGCACTGGGTCTAGCCCCATGGCTTCCATGAGCAACTCAGATTCATTTGATTTTGTTATTATTTAAATTGGCTAGAACCTTTGAAGTGAATGAAAACAGTACCCTAACTAAATGTATAAAACCAGAACCAGACCCTTCCAACCTTATTAAGGATAAGATGCTGCCCTTGGACCATGGGATCCCCAGCTGGAGCTACAGGTGCCATAGCACCAAAGAGATAGACAGGAGTAAAAATGTGCAGGCACAGCAGCCACAGGCTCAGATGACAGGAGACACATGCCCTGTCTTTACATCCTTATCACCTTGACGAATAAGGGCTACAGTAGCAGCAGATCACAATTTATTTATTTATTTATTGGTGGTACCAGGGATCAAACTGAGGATCTTGTGCTTGCCAAGCAAGTACTTATTCCACTGAGCTATCTCACCAGCCCCCCAGATAACAATTTTTAAGACAGAAATCCAGAAGCTATCCTGCTTCTGGCTCTACACAGTGGTGTTGGCTGATTCCAGTCAACCTTTCCAGGACTCGATGGTCCCACAAGATGGGTGTAACTGTGGCCAGGTGCAGACAGATAGCACCCCCCATGGGTGTGTAGCCCACCACCTGTGCTGGGCAGCCCTGGTGCAAAGTCAGGCTCAGTGGCCAACTCACAGCCCAATGTTGGTGCCCCTGCAGCTCTGCCCATTAGGCTCACATAGGCATAGGCACTAACTACGGACTCCAAACACATTCTTACGACACCCACGGCACTACCCACAGGTCACAGCAAGGGCAAACAAGCCCCTGATCCCTGACCAGGAATGCTGCGCAGCCCCAGAAAGAACAGGGCGTGGGATAAATGGGGGCTTTTCCTTGCATTCCAGATACACTGTGACCTCCAAGAGGGACCATGACATGAACAAGAGCCCTGGGAAAGTGGCATGAGTGGATATCCCCAGTACTCTCCATGCCCATGAGGGAGGCCAGCATCTCTGGAATGACACCTGTGCATGCAGCCACAGAGCTGGGTAGGAGCAGGTACCACGGAATCTGCAGACAGACAGCAGCCTCTGTGTGCTTTGAACATCTGCTGCTCAGCCAGGAATGACCACATTAAACAGGCTCACTTTAGGCAACGTTGCGGGCCCTTTCCTCCAGGAACCAGCTACCCCTCAGGTAGCTGCCTAAAGGGAGAAAACTGCCACCCAGTGAGTACCAGTGCCACAGCACAGCTGCCAGACAAATGCACTGGGTGTCACCTGTCTCCCGACCCACTGGCTCCACCTTGGGGCCTTTCCAACAGTCCTCAGGGCCTCAAGTGGCAGCGAAGCCACCCCCCCCCCCACTGCAGTCTGCTACAGCACTGACAACTGAGGGAGCTACTCCTCTCTGTGGGAATATGGGACCCCCATGTTTACTGAGGACACCAGGCTCCAGGCTCCCAGGACATCGCAGCACTCTGTAGTGAGATGTCATACTAATGTCCCTGAGGCAAGGGGCACAGCTAGCCTCACATGGTTCTTCTCACTCAGAGCTGAGTCCTTTGTTGGACTTTCTCCTCAGCACAGCCAGTCCCACCTCGACAGGTCATGGAGCAGCACAACTCCAGGTCGTACCTCAGTGGGCCAGGGAGTGGCAAGGCTGTGTGCTACAGAACCAACCCCAGACAAATCCCAAAACTTATCTCCAGATGGCAGGTACCCTGCAGCCATCCTGAACCCACAAGACACAGTTTCATGCCCAGCTCGGAAGCAGTTGTTCTAGACTGCCCTGATGCCTGGCCCCTGGAGGATGTGAACAAGCCTCAATTTCCTCCTCTGTGAAATGGGCTGAGAAGCCCACACTTTGATCATCACTAGATTGAGTCGTGCTACAGTGTCAGGAGTGAAGTCATCTCTCTTCCTGTCACCTCTGCTTCAACTCTGAACACCAGCAGAGCCCACCATACTGTATGTCATCACATACAGGAGCCCCTGCTACTCCAGGACATTAAGTGAAAGGAAAAAGGAAAGTGTAGCATGTGGGGTTCTCAGGAACAGGGGAGAGTACAACTCTATGTGCCCCTTTCTTCACCCAAACCCCACACAGGAGGAAGGAGGAAGAAGCGGCGAGCTCCAGTGGCCAGGGCCCTGGAATAGAGACTCTGAATACACCTGGGCACACGGAGATGGCTTTGGAACCATGCCTACAGCTTATGTAATTATAAAAACAACATTTAGATTTAAAAGGTAATACTTATACATCAAAAGTCAAAAGCAACAAAGGAATTTTATGTGGCTCACAGGCAGCAGCTGGCCCAAGTGGCCCCGAAACCAGGTATCACCCAAGGACAAAGCAGCTGGGAACAAAACCTCAACAGAGCCGTTGGGAGAAGGTGGCAGTAATGATACTGTTATTTTAAGATAAGGGGTGTGTGTTCAGGAATAAAGCAAAGAATTCTTTGGTCAGTGTCATTCAGAACTGAGATTTTCAGCCTGGGAGAAAAGAGATAAAGACATAAAATTAACCAGGTTGGTTAAAACAAAATAAGGAACTCTGCAAAGGAGTGGGGAAGTACCTATGTGAACTCATGATGTGTTTATCCTTCAAAGAAACACTCAAATCTGTCCGCAGAAAATGCAGGTGTGATGGCAATCTGCGTAACGGGAACCCCCGCTCCCTGGCCCCCAAACAGAGGTGCAGAACTCTTGGAGGGGGAACTGAGTCTAGATTTGGGCAGCAAAACCTACTGTGGTGGTGAAGCATCTGGACACGGCAGCCAGAATAGGGCAATCTCAGCATCACCCCGACAGAGGCAAGGGATCCTGCCTGTGCCTTTGGGGTCACGGCCAAACATCACAGGCCAGACCAGCATGGAGCAATTTTCCCTTGTGATTCCTTTAAGGAGCTCAGCTCTGACCGCAAGTCTTTAATCCACTTGGGGTTGACAATAATGTACAACACAAAAGAAGGGTCCTATTTCATTCTCCTGTGGGTGTTGGATTTTCCCAGCAGCACTTGCAAGGCTTCCTTCCATGTTGTGGGCTGACCTTACCTGCCTTCCTGCCACTCACTCGCTTCTCCGAGTTGTCTTTAGGAGCCCCGCTGCCATCTCCCAGGAGTCTCCTCCTCTTTCTGCCCCAGAGGCCGGAGTAGCGGCACCTCATCTGCTCTGAATCTCTGGTCTAGGCCCAAGATTCAGCCAGATCTAGGCCCCACCCAGCCTAGGAAATAGATGGGACAAGGGGACCCGAAGCAGAACAGCTTCTGCTTGTGGGATGAGCAGGAATAGACACAGATGGGGAGGCGTGTGTGAGCTCACATATGTACGTGTGTGTCTGTGCACATGCTAATGCTGAGGGCTGGGGGGAGGAAGGACAGCCAGGAAAGAGACAGACACAGTGAATAGAGGTCACCCACAAGGGAGAGAGAGTGTGTGCCATTCCCCTGGCCCTGTCCTGGTATGGCCCGTCTTCCCCCTGGTGTGTGCCTCAGTAGCTGTGCGGGCTACCTCCCCTCCTCTCATACCTTTGAGCCAAAGCTGGCTTTCCTGTCACTGGTCACGTCATCTGTGGCATTCTCTAATGCCACAGCACTTCCTAGGCTGCATCAAAGCACGAACAGACCCACACTTCTGAAGGACTGACGCGTGTATAGGTTGGCACAGTGGATGAGTGTTCCTGTGTGGGTTGTAAACCTCCCATTGTGCGTGTGGAGGCTGGGGGCGTGAGTAGGGACAGCACACTCAGCCCTAGAGCCCACTCTTTCCAGGGGCCTGGCCCACGCAGGTGCAGGACACCCTCTCCCACCTTGCCCTTGGGACCACATAGCAGTGTGCACTCCTCTGCCAGTGTTGAGCTCCCATGCAGCGGTGGCCACACACAAAAAACCTGTGTCACCCCTTTCCCACTGTCCACGCAATGACAGCAGTACAAGGCAGCTCTGGAGAAGCAAAAACAATGGCTCTGGGCCCTTCAAGAATTAGGACATGCCAGATGTGATGGTGCCCACCTGCATTCCCAGCATTCTAGGAGGCTGAGGAAGGAGAGTGACAAGTTTGAGCCCAGCCTGGGCAACTCAGAGACTTAGTGAGACTCTATCTCAAATAATGAGAATAATAAAAAAAATGATGATGATCGTGATAACAATGATGTTAAAAAATGGCTGAGGATATAGCTCAGTGCAAGGCCCCACATTCAATCCTCAGAGATGGGGGGTGGGGTGGAGAATTGGGACAGAACGTGAATCTGGGAGGTAGGGACATGGGCTTGGAGCATATCCAGATCAGAATGCCTGAGTGTGACAATTTCCCCTTGGATGTGCCTTGTCTTAGGAGGTGGCACTACAGTATGTACTCCCAAATGATCCCATTAGAAAAGGTAATCACAACCTAGAATAGAGAAACCACCACAGAACAAGTGCGGCAGAAATATAGAACCATGGCCCAAAGATCAGCTAAGATGAGGGGCCTCGGGCCTTTACTGTACTCCCTTTGAAAATTTTCAGTTTGAAATATTTTCAAAATAATGGGTAAAATGTAAAATCAAAAGAAAAATTTAAGAGTTCCCCAAAAACCTACACTTGCAGGATCTCTAGAAAAATCTAGAGATCTGCTACTCTGGGGAAAGGAACTACTTGCTGGTCTCTGTCCACTCAAGGCCCAGCCCTCAGTCCACAACATCCCTGAAAGAATCTGGGGTTCTAGGCCAGATACCCAGGTGGCAAGCTGGGGAACAGGGCTGGGCTGACAGGTGCTGGACAGCAGCCTGCACTGTGCACCGTGGCTCTGTGGACCCTGTGGTCCCCCTCCGCAGAACAAATCAGGGACCCAGGCATGTGCCAGGCCTCTCCGCAGGGCACCAGGATGCAGACCAGGAGCCTAAGGCTTCAAGGCAGTTCACTGCCTGCCCACCCCTGGAATGCTGTCCTGCAAACAGCTTCTGAGAAACATCCTGTGAGTCAGCGGCAAGACTAGCTCTGAGAAGATGGAGAGAAAGTGCCGGAGAGATAGGACCCTCGGGCTTCTGTAGCTCAGTGCAGAGGGGCCAGGGCTTGTTAACAGGCTCTGTGGCCAGGAAGCCAAGTCCAAATCAAAGCTCTGCTGCTCACTAACCTTTGAAAGACTCAGTGTCCCCATCTGTAAAAGAGTTGCCAGTGCACGGCACCAAGTACAGGGCCAGTGTACCCCATCAGCCCAGGCAGACTGGCCAACCATGGGGCCTTTCCTGCCCAGAACACCTCTGGTCCCTACCAACTCCCTCTTGGCTCAACGGCTAGAGGACAGTGACCCCAGGTGGCCAGCACCTCTTGAGCAGGCAACTGCTGCCGTGGGAAGTACAAGTGGACAGGGAGCTCTTGAGGCAAAGGGGACAAGAGATGCTGACAATAGGCTGAGCTGTATTCCTCCTGGTGTCAAGAAGACATCAATCACCATGCCACATGTCCACCCCCAGCTGTGACCATCACAAGGGCAAGTAGGCACAAGCTGCAGTCCGGGTCAGGAACAAAGGCTGCCAGCTGCTAACATGGGTGGAAGCCAGAAGAAGTCAGAAAACTTAAGAGGCAAAGCAAGCAAGCAAAACCCCAACACTTCCCTTCCTGCGCTGTGCAGCTGCGACTACCTGCTTGAGCCCCCTGATCTTCTCCTCCTCTTCTTCTGCAAAGCAGAGGCCATAACAGTGCCTTCTGGGACTGCTGAGAGGATGAGCCAAGAGCAGATGGTGAGCGTCCTGCCTCCTTGTACTGCACCTGGCACCTGGACCCACCCAACACTCCTAAGAGAACAGGGACACTGAGCAGTGCCAGGAAATAAGGGCTAACAAATATCAGCCACAGGACAATGATGATATAACTATCCCTACAGAGAAGGCCAGGGAGGGCCTTCCTGCAGCACCAGCTTGAGCTGATTCCAGTAGTACAAGCCTCATGGTCAAAACCCCAAGACACCAGCTCCCCCCACCTAGCTCCCTGGTTCAGATCTTGGTCTCTTTCCCCTGTACCCTGCCCCTATGGGGCCATCTGAAGCCAACCACACCCTAGATCCCTTCAGAGACCAGACCAACTCTGGCCAACACTCACGGCCTATGCCTGCAGCTCCAGCACCACTGCCGACTGCATCAACGTCTCCATCTCTCACCCTTGCTGGGGCCCGAACTTGGCCTGACACCTCTCCCACCTTCCTAGGAGTGCAGTATGGGCTGCAGGACTGGAGTGGGTAGGGCACAGAAGGAACTGGGCCTGGCCCACATGAGTAGAACCTGAGGCAGGCTGCATCCAGGTTGACAGACAGGACATCCTGATGGTTGACAGATAAGATATTTTCCTGGGTGACTTTATAAACAGGAACTCTGACCCTCTGAGAATTTGGGAGGCACGACACACCACCTTGTTCATCCTGCTTGAGGTTCATAAGGTTCAGGGTTCCTGAAAGCTCCCACCTACCAGTCAGAGCTGTGCTCTGCAGCCTGAGGGTGCATTACTGCCAGGGATGAAGCACTAAAAGACATACACTGGAATGTTTTTATTTGGCAGAAATTCCTGTGCCAGAAGCTATGTGTGACAAGGAGTATAATCATGATGGAGGACGAGATCGCAGGCCCATTTCTCACGTGACATCGCCCCATACCACAGCACACACTGCTTCTGACGCCAAGAGCTCAGGTACAGCGTGAGTGGCGATGTCATGAAGCAAAGCAGGGACGGGCTCCAAATGAAATTTAATGGTCAAGTGAAGGAAGTCACACATCTGGGTCAATTCCCACAAAGCATCACTACAGTTCTGGGGGTTGAGCCCAGGGGGCTTCAAACTGAGCTATATCTCCAGTTCTTCCCACACTTTTTAATTTTCGATTTTGAGACAAGATCTCAACACCTTGCCCCAGTCTGGGCTAGAATTTGTAATTCTCCGTCTCAGCCTCCCAAGTGTTGGCATTACAGGTGTGCACCACACCTGGATTAATAAAATGATTTCAGCACTCTAAAACCAAGAGTAAGGAAAAAAGGTCACTCTTCCTGCCGTTTATACATCTTCAGTGGAACATCATAAAGGACAATTATGGGAAGGAGGAAAGTTAATCAGGAAGCATGAACCATACACCAGATGATGTGAATCCTGAACACAGGGGTGTGGGTGCAGGAGGCTCCTGAGCTCTGCTCCCCTCAGACTCTATTCCAAATCTTATCCAGTCAGAGAGAATACCTAGTGGATAGCGTGTGTGTGTGTGTGTGTGTGTGTGTGTGTGTGTTGTATGTGTGTTGGGGCCAGTGCAGCACAACACCTAGCAGGCATTTAATAAACACCTTAGAATGTGCCTGTGAAAGAAAGCCTAAAATATCCTTAGAGCCCCTGGGCTTCTTCACCTTGGACATCTTAATTTAAACCTGAGCCTCAGCCCTGCAAGCGGTCAGCTATGGCCTTGCCTCTCCCCCCACAGGGCCCATAGGCTTCCTGCTGGAATCTGCGAACAACTTTACATTTAATAAAACCCAGTTGAGAGCCCTTGCCTGGCTCCCTGGCTGCAGTACTCTCTGGCTCAGTGTAACTGATAGTCATGCTCAAGAGAGGGGTGTCCTGGGCCCGGGCCAGCCACCCTCCCACCAGAGATCCCTCCTCCAGCTGAAGCCAGTCCTTGGGAGAATGTGTCACCCTTACAGTGGTGCTGAGAGTGGCAAACTTGGGGACCACACAAGCACGGGGTTCTTCTACTGACCACCACAACACTGCTGAAGGAAGCTGCAGGCCTCAGCAGCAGCACAGGGAAGTGCACAGTGGTAACCACACAGTCCGGGACCAACACGATGACACTTCTACATCCAACTGAGCTACAGCCCCATGCAGTCTCCCAAAACAGTCTGGCACACAGATCCCAAAAGTCATACAGAAAGGCAAAGCAACTGGAAGAAGCCAAGATGGTGGCAGGAAGAAGAAGGCAAAAGGGCTTCCTCTACCCACTGGCAAAACTTGCCATGAATAACTGACATGGTCTAGTGTTGGTGCAAAGCAGGAAGAATGAAGCTAAGCTGAGTCCAGAAATAAAGCCCTATATGAAAGTGGCTGAACATGTGATAATGTTTACATCTTTAAAAACTTATTACAGTAAAGAGACACAGTGGTGAACAGCTCATGAATGCTTTTGTTGCAATTTGATTCACAAGCATTTGGCAAAAGTTTGTTGCTGTTTTTTTTTCAAACTGTGCATCGGGTGACAAACAACCATGACCATCTTGTCGATACAAACATAGACATGGCCATCTTTTCCAAGATTGTACAACAAATTAATTTCATGAACTGAAGTACCACTGCATTGCCACAGGCCCCCCAGAATACTCCTACTCACTTCAGTTACACTCATGGCACTTCCGGAAGCAGCTCCAAAGCCCTCTTGTGTGAAGGAAGGTCTTTAGCTGCACCATCATGGCTGCCTCGATGGCCTGAATTGATTCAAAACCTTTTCCTTTCATGGTCGTTTTGACTTTGAGGAAGAGCTAGAAGTCACAGATCTGGCGAATAAGGTGGATGAGGACACACTGTCAGGTTTTTATGAGCCTGAATTTCTGTTTAATGGAACTCAGCAGCAACACACACTGCATTTTTTTTAAATGTATTTAGTACAAGGTCTATAGGGTCTCACTAGGTAGATCAGGCTCACAGTGATCCTCCTGTTTTCAGCCTCCCAAGCACTGGGATTACAGGCATGAGCCACCATGCCCAGTCTCAATCACCATCTCAGCGTGCTCCACAGCAGGCCAGCACCGCATGCCAGGGATCAAATCCTGGTCCCTGCATCTGCCTAAGCAGGTGCTTTAATCTGCTTAGCTATCTGGCCAGCCTCACACTGTATCTTTTAACTGCACCTCATAAAAACATGAAAGACAGCTGGAGAGATAGCTCAGCTGCATAAGTGCTTGTCTAGCAAATGTAACGTCCTGAGTTCAATCCCTGGTACCAAAAAAAGAGAGAAAGAGAAAGTTCAATGTCACTGCTCATTCAAGAGATGCAAATTAAACTAACACTGAGCTCCCATCTCACCACAAAAAGAATGGCTGCTATCAAGAAATTAACCAATAACAAATGCTAAAGGGGCTGCGGAGTAAAAGTAACCCTGCTCCACTGTTGGCTGGAGTGTACAGTGATACAACCACTGTGCAAATCAGTGTGGAGAGTCTTCAAAAATGTAGGAGAGGAGGTCTCATTTGACCTGACTATTCCCCTTCTGAGTATCTTTCCAGAAGTATTAAAAACATTGTACCACCGCAATATGTGTGCATCATGTCTACAGCAACACAATTTATAATAGCTAGATCTTGGAAAACAACCAAATGCCCATCAAACGCCCAACCCAAATGCCCAGAGAAATGGATAAAAAAGATGTGGTCTTTTTATACAAGGGACTATTACTCAGCCATAAAAAAGGATAGCCTGGAGACGTTTATAGGTAAATGGATGCAACTAGAGACCATACTCATAAGTGAAATAAATCAGATTCACATGTGTAAACATTGTACTATCTCCCTAGTGTGAGAAGCTAAAAGAGTAAATAAGATCCAAATGTACAATAGATATTGTAAAATGGGACGAAACTTCAAAAGGAAAGAGGAACTGGGATGGGGAAAAGAAGGAAGGAAAAAACAAACAAAAAACAATATACATATTTTTTTCTTAGTTCATTAAAAAGCAAGGTTTGTGCTAATATTATTTGGAAAATTAAATGCCAATACATACTCTGACTGATTTAAAGATAACAACACACACTGTATTAACCATTGTTACCCTCCTACTATCTTGCTTTGAAATTTTGTTTTGAAGTTTTTTCTCTTTAAAACTTAAAAAAAAAATGAACAAATACTGCCAGGGGCTGGCGAGATAGATCAGTGGTCTAAAGCACCTGCTAAGGCAAGCTTAGGCAGGCGCAGGGGACCACGGTTCAGTTCCCAGCACCACATGCCACATCAGCCCTGCCCCCAGGGTGGGCTGAGCTGGCCCCAAAAAAAGACTTCCAGAACTCTTTTTTAAAAACATGTGCTGTGTAATTTGATCTCACTTTGTATTTACGGTCAACTGATTTTGGACAAACGTGCCAAGACAATTTAATGGACAAAGATTAGTGCTTTCAACAAAGAGGGCCAGGGCGGCTGGATATTCACAGGGAAAATGAACTTGCAGGATAACTTCCCAAGTGACCCAGAATACAAGAGCCAGTGATACGAAGCTTTCAGAAGAAAGCAGAAGAGCTCTTCATTCACGTGGTTTGGCCAGAGTTCTCAGATGTAACAACAAAAGCATGATCCATTTTTTAACAATGATATATCGGACTTCATCAATGTTAATTTGTTTTTCTTCCATTTTGAAAGGTCCTACTAAGAAAATGAAAAGACCAAAATTCACAACTGTAAGAAAATCAGGAATTCAGTTTTAAAATGGGCAGGAGACATTGACACACATTTTACCAAAGAAGTCATTCAAATGGCTGAGTAATGGCTAAAAAGATGTCCAATTTCATTAGTTCTTAGGGAAGTGCAAATCCAAGCCACCAGAACAGAACAAGAAACCGAAACAGCAGAGGGTTGGGGAGAAGCAAAACTTCACATGCTGCGGGTGGAAGCGGCCAGTGGGAAAACAGGCAGTGTAAAAGGTAAAAACAGAGTTGGCACATGGCCCTGCTGTTCCACTCCAAGGGACCTACCCCAGAGAGAAAAACACCTTTGCTCACCAAAACACATGTCCAGGGAAGTTCAGAGCAATATTAACCCGCAACTGCCCCAAAAGAAAACAGAGTTCCACCAAGGGGTGGACAGATAACAATATGGCCGGCCCAGATCTAGCACTCATCAGTAAAACAGAATAAGCCAGGCACCATGGAGTATCCTGTAATCCCAAGACCCTGGGAGGCTGAGGCAGGCAGGAAGATCGAAAGTTCTAGCCCAGCCTGGGCAACTCAGTGGTTCAGGAAGATCCTGTCTCAAAATTAAAAATAAAACTTAAGCTGACAATGTAGCTTAGTATGAAAGACCCTGGGTTCAAGCCTCAGCACCATGGGGAAAAAAGGGGGTGGGGGGATGAAGTACAGACTCGCGACCGACTATGGTAACCGTCACAAACTTCATACCCAGTGATGTCAGGCGCAAAAAACACACTCTGTGTGGTCTGTTTATTTAAAGTACCCAGAAGAAAAGCAGATTCACAGAGGACTGGGTGAAAATGAGGATTCTGGCAGATTCACAAGGGAACATTTTGGGGCAATGGGCACACTCTAAAAAATCAATCACAGTGATGGTGCCATCATTCTGTAAATTCACAAAAGTGACTGGCCTCTGGCTCCCTACAGATGTATTTTGTGACACGCAAACTGTACCTCAATAAAACCATTCAAGGAACAAACCCACCAGTCCTGGCTGCAAAGATGTATTCAAACACAGCAGAACAGGAGCGTGGCGTGCAAGGGTTGCACCTTGAAAATCACAATGGCCTGGACCTGAGGCCTCACCCTGCTCAGTTCTGTGCTGAACAGCCTTGGTTTCCCCTTCTGTGCCAGGCAGACAATGGTGTCCTTAAGGTTAGGGTTCACAGAGGATAAGCTATCCAGGTGTCACAGGTGCCAGGCATGGGGACTCAGCCTCCATGAAGCCCTTTAGTAGTGTGAATTTATCATAACTAGCTTGAAAAATCATCTAACTCCTCAGCTGCAAAGGAGAAAGGAGAAAACTAACTGTAAACTTCCTGTCACTATATTCAATTACTATTTCATTCCACTTTCAAACTGCAGATTTATCTTTACAATTTAGGACCCTAACCCTGCATGGATCATTCTTATCTCCCCTCCCAGGAAAGACCTGGTCCCCTAAGCCCCACAAAGTCACACGCAGCTTCCCCTGCTGAGTCTGACTCCTAGAGCTGATAGAAGTGGGCACCAGGGTCCTCAGGTGGTCCATCCGCACAGCCAGTTGCATCCAGGACCCAGGTCTTCCCAGCCAGGCCCAGACATCCCCAGGTCATTCCACCCCCAGCCTTTCTACCACCCAAGGCACAAATGCTTTCCACCATGTTCCAGACATGACTGTCACACACCCTGCTCCCTCCCATATACCCATGAGTGTGACCCAGCTAGGCAGCCACCACTCCCCCAGCTCCTGTGCCCTCACCTTATCCACTCTAAGGTATGGTGTTGGTGCATAGGGGGGTAGGATTGAGATGCACACGTTCCCCAAAATACAGGCCATTTCTCTCCTGCCCAGAGGGAAGCACTGCCGGCACAACCTATGAGTCCAGGGCTCAGAGGCCCCACTGGAGTACCCCAGAAGACAGCGCTGTCCCCAATGCCCCCCCACTCTGCGCCAGGCAGTCCAAACCCCAAGCTGTACTCTTGGCTGGGATGGAGGGGTACAGTTTTAGGGTCTCTGATGGGGAGATTTCTAATCTACCAGGACCTAATGGCTCAGAAACCTGGCTAAGGGCCCACCCCAAGTCTCCCTCAGAGCCAATCCTTCTGTAACTTCCCTGAGAAGCCAGGTGTAAACAGGCTGAAGTGGGCAGATATTGCTGGTTGAAGGGCACTCAGCCCTCACAGCTGAGCCCTGAGCTGCTCCGAGGGACCTTGGCAGCCTTTGCTGGTGACACAGAGGAGATGCAACCCTCGGGAGGTGACAGAACAGGCATCTCATCACAATGAGCCTTCCTCCCAGCCTCTATAAATAAGCAGCAGTTTGGACAAGGGCTGGGCCCTATGGTTCACAAAGAGCCCTAACTTGGAAATGTAGATGAGGCTGGTGTAGGGACCGCACTCAGCAGCTTCTCGGCCACATCCTCCCTGACCACCCACCCGAGACCAGAGAGGCCAGCACTGCCCAAGGTCATTCGGTAGGCAGGCAGCTAGGACACATGAGGAGCAGGGCCCACAGCCTCCACAAAGAGAGAAGCCTCAGCTGGGGACCATGGCAGAGGCACAGGTAAGAGTCAGGTGTTTCCCAGCCTGAAAATCCATGCACGCTTTTCAGATCTCACATGCACAAGTTTTTTGGGAACAAAGATCATTCCCCCACCTTACTATCAGGTTTTCTGATTCATCTGAGGAATTCAACGCTATGACTTCACTCAACTAAAGGACTAGAGGAGGAGACATACTCCCTGGCCACACAGGCAAATTAAACCTGGAAAGATAAATGCCTAGCAGGAAGCAAGGCAGAATCCACTTCAGTAACCCAAAGTCTGGAAGGCCCTTCACAGATTTTTACAGGCTAATGACGTGTTCATGTGTCTATGGGGTGAATAAACAGGGCTCTGTTGACGTCACTGATGTCCCCTTGTGGTAGATGAGGAAGCTAAGAGTGAGTTCTCTGCCCACTGCCCCACAACCACTTTCTAGTCTTTGGAACATGCACAACTTACAGGAAGAAAGGTACGTTTTGGTTCCTGGCTTCCTTCCCCCTATGGTTGGCTGGCTCAAAAGCAGAAACAGGAGGACAGAGGGGCATGGAGGAAGAAAGGTGGTGCTCCCCTGGCAGCCAGGAAGGGGCAGAGAACAGGAATCACCCTCGCAGTTCACACCCCCTTCCAACCAGACCCTGCCTCAGGATTTGAGAATCTGGTAGGTGGGAGCATTTAAGACTTAAACTATAACATCCAGGAAGGCAGTGGCTGATGGCAAAGCACACCACGATCCACAAAAAGGGCAGAGTGGTTCCTGGGAAGCTTTGTGGTGCTGACAACCCCAGCCTCATACTATTTGTTGAGAGAACTACTTCAGGGCTTCTTGAGAGCTGCAGTGTAAATCTGCAAACCAAGGAAAACCAAATGCACCAATGTTCCCCGTCCCGAAATTCCAGGGCAAGGGGATCCACAGCAGGACAGAAGAATGAGAAACTGTGTCCTTTTCCTCCTCCTCCTCCTCCTCCTCAGCTCTAGCTAACAGCAGCTATAAAATCACTGAGAAGAAAAACCACAATCCCAAATAGTGTTGCTTGCTGAACTGCTCTTATTCTACACTACTAAAATTTGTTTGCCATGAAAGTGCCATTGGAGACAGCTTCTTTCTTCTCTACCCAGCCCCTCTCTATCCAGCCCTTCAGAACCCACAATGGGCCACATGAAAGCGCATTACAAAGGATCTGCTCCAAGAGGTACTCAGCTTTGTACCCCTGGGTCCTCCAGCACAGGTAATTAAGAATAAGCCATGTTAAACAAACTAAATTAAAACCAACATTTAAAGGCTTAAGTTGGTATCAATCAGCTCACGCAAAACAGGCAGAAGGTTCAACTCCACAGTCCGTGAGCTGAGCTCACCACAGCACGGGAGCCAAGGGCTGAGCCGGCCAAGGAGATAGCGGACAACCTGGGTGGGCCAGCCGGGGGCAGCCCTGGAGCAGCCTCTGTCCCCAGGGCTGAGCCAGGCTGCCTGGCTGCCCCAGGAGCAGGAGACCAAGAGGCACAGAGCCAAGGGGCAGCCAGGACCAGGGGAGAGGAAGGAGCTTGGCCAGGGCCACATGGCAGACCACTGGACACTTCTCTCTGACGCCTAGCAGCTGCTCAGGCTGGTTAAATCAATCCACCTGCTCCCCACGCCTGGGATATCATGGTCCCCCCACACGCCTCATTCCCCAGGGCTTGGCTTTGTCACCCTAGTTCCTGACCTCTGACGCTGGTCCACTAGCAGCACCCTAGGCCCAGCTGGGTCTGTCAGAAGGTCTATGGGCTGCGCTATCACCAAGCTTACCACAGCCCCAGGATGAGAGGCCTGGCCCCTTCTGATTCTTATTGCCTCTTCCCACCCACCCCTACTTCCCGTCCTCCCTGCGTCTATCCCTAGTCCAGTTTTAGATCCCTGATCCATGGCTCATGAATATTGCTCATATGTCACCTAAAGAATTTTCTTAGCCAGGCACAGTGTGGCTCATGCCTGTAATCTTAGCACTTGGGAGGCTGAGGCAGGAGGAGTGTCCCAAGCTTAAGGCCAGCATGGTCTACAGAGTGAGTTCAGAGACCCTGTCTCAAAAAGAAAACAAAAAAAAAAAACACCTTAATGTACTCTTTTATGTGGCTTAAAGAGAACATCTGAAATGCTTGTTATAAGGTTACACAGTTGTAAAGTGGGGGGTGGGGGAGATTTCCAGACTATGGTAGAAGTTGACATTATAATTGCTGTCTCACCCCTTTACATAAGGCCAGTGAAATTCTACTCCACAGTGGCTGGGCAAGATACATACCAAAAAAAACTCAAACTGTTGGAATTTTTATGCTGTTCCTTCTCTCCTTGAGTAGGTAGTTTTACTCCATCCTCCCACAGAATTTAACTTGATGTAAAATCGTTTATGCTTTGAAGTATTTTATTGATCACCCTACCATGCCCCTCTGTAAAGAAATACTGATCTTTGTTTTGTTTTTTGAAATACTGATCTTTGGATTTTTTTTTTTCCTCTGTGAATCTAAGGCCTTAAGCATCGTTTTGTTCCTCAAGATAGAGTATTTTAGTAGTAGCACACAGCTAACTAACTGTAAATGCATTAACACTGTTGGTAAATAATTATTAAGCTTAAGAAGTGCTAATTGTTAACTGTTTTGGAAATACATTACATAGCAAGTCTTTTATTTACATCGATTCTAGCACCTTCTTTAAGAGCAGTGCTGTCAAGTGTGGTGGTGCGTGCCTATAATCCCAGCACTCTGGGAGGCTGAAGCAAGAGGACTGCAGGTTCCAGCTCAACCTGGGCAGTGTAAGGAGACTTGGTCCTATACAAAACAGTAAAAACTGGGCCCAAAGTGAAGCTCAGTGCAAAGAGCCTAGGATCAGTTCTCAGTGCCGCTAAATGGAGAAAGGAAGAGGGAGAGTAGAGCAGAACTCTGGCTGTCTTGCTATCCAGCACCCTGAAGGCTTCCATCCTTGGGGAGCAATCTACCTACAGGTGAGTCTTGGGCATGTGACAGTGCTGCCATCTCCCCTAAAGGAAATGGGACAGGCTGGCCTGGCCTGCAGTTCCAAGAGGGAGCACACACCTGGCCGAAAACCAGAGCACTCAGAGTCACTGCCACCCATCATGGCCTTCTCTCCAGCTCCCTAGCCACCACCTGGTCAGTTCCAATCATGCCAGATTTTCTCTGGTCCCTACATCTCCCACTTCTTTAGATCTGACTGGACTTAAACAACCCGCCACCCAGAGGCTGTCCCCATGGCCTTGTCCAGCAAGGCACATGGTGTCCTTCTGTAACAGTGTGCTTCCTGCAAGGCTGTCCACAAACTGGTACAGGTAAGAACATGGCTAATGAAGCATCAGCCAAGGAGAAGAGTCACTCCTGCCTCTGATCACCCAACTTCAAGAACAAGGGCACCTGCCAACATTCAGAAAGGTCATGTGATCTGCCAGGGTCACACAGCAAGCAAGCAGCAGGCCAGGGCCAGATCTAGGTGGTCAGACATGGTGCAACTGTTTGGGCATATATTGACAGACTGAGGTCATTCCAGGGCTGCCCTAGTTGCTGGTCCCAGAGGTGTGGGTTTTATGGGACTGGGGACTGAACTCAGAGCCTGGGGCTGCAGGTGCTATCCCACTGATCTACGTAGCCTTTTCTTATTTTCAATTTTTATTTATGTGTGTGTGTGTGTGTGTGTGTGTGTGTGTGTGTGTGTGTGTGGCCAGCTCAGCCCCCCAGGGGGCGGGGCTGGCTGGCATGTGGTGCTGGGGGATTGAACCGCGGTAGCTGCATTTTTTGCTAAGCTTGTTCTAAATAGGTGCTTTAGACCACTGAGCCATCTCACCAGCCCTTTTATTTTCAATTTTGAAAGAGGTTCTTGCTGAGTGACGCAAGCTGGCTTCCATGTCACCATCCTCCTGCCTGAGTCTCCAGAGTAACTGGAATCAAAAGCATGAATTACCATGCAGAGTTTGGGTGCTCCAGGGCAGGAGCTGTTTCACTTCTGCCCTGTCCAATGTCCCCTGTGGCTCCCAGCACAGGATCCAGCAGTGTACAAAGAAGCTCATGGTCCCTAAGTCCACAGAGAGAGGTGCCTGCCCAAACAGGGAAGAGCCCACAGTTCTGTGGCCCTGGCTTTGTCTACTTCACCAAGTCTCCACTTCCTCACCTACAGAGACATCACAGAGTAGCATCCCTGACAGGTTCCTGCATGAGGTGAATCTGACCTAGCAAGGAGGCAGTCAGGCCAACTGTGACTAACACAAGCTGGGTGTGAACTCCATCCAAGCTGTAACTTCCCCAGAAGCAGCCCGAGGCAAGTGAGGCCTTCCCCAAATTCCAGGAAGGAAGCTTTTAGAAAACTGGATGGCCTCTGGGTACCATGACGCATATCACATACCTCCACTGGTCCAAAAAAACACATGTAAGAATAAGAAAGTCCCTCTCAGTAAGGTTTACAACTGTGCTAATGATGTTTAAGAACTGGAAGTTTTGCTAAGGTGGAGAGATTGAGAGGTAGGGTAGCCTTAGCTCCATCTGCTAGGTGTGAAGAGGGGTGAGCTCTTCACTCTTTGGTCTGGCTTGCAGCCCCAAATCACAGTGAGGAATAAAAGTTGTGAGCCACAAAAAAATACACTCAGAGGCCAGGCGTGGTGGTGCATGCCTATAATCCCAGCACTCCGGAGGCTGAGACAGGGAGATAGTTGGGAATTCCAGACCAGCCTAGGCTACAAAGTGAGCTCAAAGTCAGCCTGAACAGCACTGTGAAATCCTGTCTCAAAAAGACAATACAAAATAAAACTACTGGCTAAGATTTCTTGGCTCCAATAACTGATCTATGGGTGTTTTGGTTAGCTGTTATTAATTGACAAATCACCCCAAAACAGAATGATTCAGCAAAACCACTGACACAATCAGTTGACTGGGCAGCTTCCTCCTGCACACAGCATCAGATGGAGGTCCAGATGGGTCATTTTCAAACCTGGCAATAGGTGGCAGCCATCAGAGTGGAGCTCTGGGGTTGGGGAGGGGTGTTCTGCTGTCCAGGAGCTTGAGCTATGCAACAGTGGATGTCACTGTATGACAGACTGCTCAGGTCTCCTCACAGAATGGTGGCTGAGCTCCAGAAGGACAGGCTGCTTACAGACATCCCACTGGCCAAGCCCAGTCACATGGTCACATCTGAACCAGTAGGCAGAAGACTACACTAATGGGGGACCCACACAGGACACGCAGTTCTTTTTTTTTTTTTTTTTTTTTTTTCGGAAGCAGGGATTGAACTCAGGCCTTTGTGCTTGCCAGGCAAGCGCTTATTCTACTGAGCTATCTCCCCAGCCCCAGGACATGCAGTTCTTAGAGGCCACCCAAGGCAGGTCTGCCCCACTGGCCTTCAGGGTAGGTTTAATTCAGGCATTCAGAAATGCCTTCATGTATATAGTTCTTATCCATTTCTGTCCCTGCTGGTAGCAACCTCATCCACTGACCCCACTATCCAGATGTAAGAGGTACCATCTAGGAGTGTACTTCACCCCAGACACCAAGATCCCTTTCCAAAGTCCAGGATCCTCCCACAAGTGGCACTAAGCAAGGCTGCTGGGCCACCAGGTGGAGCCTCGAGAACTAGCTGGAGCTAGTAGGCTTAGATTTGGGCCTCATTATCTAGACGGTGACTGAAGTCTTGTCTGAATTGGCTTAAAACAAGGTCCATCACTGAAGATCACAGTGTACATACCTTCTTCCCAAACCACATGAAGGGAAGTAGGGAAAAGGTGATTAAAGCCAATAGCTGACCATGACATCCATCATGGGTGAGTGCTGTGAAAGCTCACTGATGGAGTGATATTCGTTGTCACCACCGTCTTCACAATCACCATGATTACACATCACTGTCACCATCACTGCCACCTTCATCATCTCCATCTCCATCACCATCACCATCACCATCACCATCACCATCACCATCACCATCACCATCTTACCATACCTGTCA
The DNA here is from genome assembly GCF_000260255.1 of Octodon degus. Taxonomy (NCBI): domain Eukaryota; kingdom Metazoa; phylum Chordata; class Mammalia; order Rodentia; family Octodontidae; genus Octodon; species Octodon degus. The sequence continues at coordinate 11,207,861 of NW_004524607.1, forward strand.
CCACCACCTCTACCTCTGTCCCTTTTACTGCCAGCAGCAGCACCACCACCACCATTATCACCAACATCACTACTGTGTGTCTCCTTTGCCTCCAAGGAATCCCATACCAGCCTGTCCTCCTGGGGCTCAGCCACCATGCTGTGAGGAGACTTGAACAGTCTGTCAACAGTGACATACGCTAGAGCTCAAGCTCCTGGACAGCAGAACACCCCTCCCCAACCCCAGAGCTTCACTCTGATGGCTGCCACCTATTGCCAGGTTTGAAAATGACCCATCTGGGCCTCCAGCTGATGCTGTGTGCAGGAAGAAGCTGCCCAGTCAATCGATTGTGTCAGTGGTTTTGCTGAATCATTCTGTTTTGGGGTGATTTGTCAAACAATAACAGCTAACCAGAGAGGAACTAGCCCTGGAAACAAAATTCATAGCTGAACATCTAAAGCTTCTTTCTTGACATGTATAAAACCATTTCCTGCCTCTAATGATACCAGCCTGGACCATGACATCATCATGTCATCCCTGAGTTAGGAAAGCCACCTCTTATGTGGGTTTTCTACTTCTCTACTTGTCCATCTACTTTCTGTTCTAAACAGCGTCAGAATGTCTTTGCCAGAGCATGTCAGTCCTGACATGCAAGTTCTCTGCCTATAATCTCCTCAGGGTTCCCATTTCAGAGTCAAGGCCAAATCTTTACAGTACCTCAGAAGAATATATACGATATGGCTCCTACTCCTTTAACTTCTTGACTGTTACTGGCCTCTGTAGATGGCAGATGGATGAATGTGCGGATGGACACATAGCTGAGTGGTAGGTGGTTGTGGATGGATGGATGGATGGATGGATGGATGGATGGATGGATGGATGGATGGATGGATGGATGGGTGGGTGGGTGAATGGATAGGTGGATGGATGG
>NW_004524607.1:11208870-11209800 GCF_000260255.1 Octodon degus
TGGATGGATGGATGGATGGATAGATAAATGGATGGATGGATGATGGATAGGTTAATAAAAAAGTGAATGGCTCATGCTAACCTTCTCTAACTCCAGGGCTCAGATTTAGTTTTAATGAAGTGAGAGAACTAAGGAGCAAGAAAGAAGAAGTTACAGCACTGCAGCAGGGGCAAAGAAGTTCCCAGGGGCACCAAAGAGTTAATGGGCTCCATTCTGGGGGAGCCCAGTCTCCAAATTCAGCAGCTGACAGGACACACTGTCCGTCTCCTACAGCTGTTCCTGGGAGTCAAAGCACATCTTTGTTTGCCCGATTCTTAGCAACTGCTGCTTTTTCTGAAGGATAAGCGTGGCCAGCTGTCACCCACAAGATGAAAAGCAGGGAGGGCTGACTCTTCAGCAAGTGACTTATAAAACAGAAGAAAACCCTCATCTGGGCTGCAGTGTCCTTCACTGCTTCATACATTGCCCTCTCAGGCCACATTCTGGGATTGCCACCCTGCCTCGTAGCAGCAGAGAGGGCTCAAAGGTGGAAAGAAGAGTGCTCCTCTAAAGTACCTCTGACTTGGGGCTGGGGAGATAGTTTTGTGGTTTAAATGCTTGCCTAGGTTTGATCCCCAGTACCACATGCCATGCTGGCCCCAGAACCCTAGGCACGCGGTATTGGCCACTAAAATTGGGTGTGGTGGCACATGCCTGTAATCCCAGCACTGGGGAGGCTGAGACAAGAGGATCACTACGAGTCTGAGTTGTGCAGTGAGAACCTATATCTACAAAAATAATAACATAAAATAAAATAAATAAAGTACCTCTGACTGGATGGCACACAAAGAATACAATCTGACAGGAGGACCGTGACAGAAACACCACCAGAGAGCAGCCCCATGAGGAGCTCCCGAAAGGCAATCACACCATCACGTGGTCACAAGGTCA
>NW_004524607.1:11210840-11212461 GCF_000260255.1 Octodon degus
GTGGCAGCCACTCCTCACCATTCATCCAATCTGGGATAGGGCCTCAGGCTGGCTGAGGCCTGGGGGTTGAGGGAAGAACATCTGGCTACTTTAGCCCTGGGATACTCCGACGGGGGTCCCACAGTTGTCTGCTATGCTTAGAAGGCCCAAAGCTTCAAACGAATACCTATAAGCAGACAACATGCCACCCTGACTGTCCTCAACCTGCAAGCAGCCTCAAGCCTATCTGGAAGAACCAGATGAGAATGAAGCCTCTGCCTCATGGGGGGGCCACCATGTCTGCCCTGACCCCCACCAGGGCACCTGCTATGTATAGCAGTGCTGCATTAAGCAGGGAGCTCAGCACAGCAGGAGCTGCAGGGTGATGCCCAGTCACAGGCTCTTCACACTCCCTCCCTGATGCAAGCCACCAGGTGCCCCCTGCCCCAATGGCACCCTCAGTTTCTCCTCGCTGGTGAGCTGCTGGTCTCTTGCACAGAGTGTTGGGGACCACAGGTAGCAGTACAAGGAGGGCAGCCCCAGCTGGCCCTGTGATGTAGGCCAGGCTTTTTTCAGGCTGGACACAACCATATTCTACGCCCAAAGCAGAGGCCCTACCGAGGAACCCACATTGCTCCTCACTGGTGAGCAGGGAAGATAAGGCAAGGGATGTGAGGAGGCCACATGCGTGGCTCCAAAGACCTCAGGCTCTGTCCTCACCTCCTCCTTGCCTGGGCCCCTTCCTTGATGAATCACAGTGACAAAAGAGGTGGAGTCCTCTTCTTTTTTCTTGGTGATGGTGGTACCAGGATGGAACTCAGGCCCTCTGCACATGCTAAAGGAAGTTCCACCTCTGAGCTATTCCCCAGTCTGATGACAGCTATTTATTTTTTACTTTAGAGACAGCTATTTTGGGGGTCGAGGAGATAGCTCAGTAGAATAAGTGCTTGCCTGGCAAGCACAGGGTCCTGAGTTCAATCCCTGGCATCACAAAAAACAAAAACAAACAAAAACTATTTTTAATAATCTTATTTGCCAAAATAAAAAGTTAGCTATACTATGTTAGTTTCCTAAATTTTTGTGTGTGTGTGCAGGGTCTCAATACAGCACGGACTAGTAGTGATCCTCCTGTTTTCAGTCTCCCTAGTGCTGGGATTACAGGCATTGCCACTCTCAGATTTTTTTTTTTTTAATGATCTCTGGAACTCAAAAATCTGGACACACAGATACACTGCTAAAAGTACTATACTGAGCAGGATTCCCTGGGGCCTGGGTTCTGCAAGGGACAAAGTTTCAGTGTAGAAAGCTGAGAAGGCTCTAGAAGTCAACTGTGGTGATGGTTGTGCAGCAACCATGTGAATGTCCTCAGTACCACAGAACTGTAAATTTAAAAGTGGTAAAAGTAGTAGATTTTAGGTTTTACCATGTTAATAAGTTCATGGAAAAAAACAGCACTGAGGAGGCTGAAACAGAAGGATAGCTGAAGGATTGAGCTCAGCCTGAACAGTGAATTTAAGGCCAGCCTAGGCTACTTAGACTCTGTCTTAAAAAAAGGAAGGAAGGAAGGAAAAAGAAAAGAAAGCTGGGCGTGGTGGCACATGCCTGTAATCCCAGTATTTGGGATGCTGAGGCAGGAGGATCA
>NW_004524607.1:11212680-11218285 GCF_000260255.1 Octodon degus
CAACTTTGGAAACATAAGTGTGACATCATAAACCATCGGGAGCCTGATTTGTTTGAATAACTCACAAATCAGCAAGAAGAGATAGCTCCACTGAAGGGAATGATCAGGCGAAACGCAGGAAAAGACACAGAAAGCCAAGTCATAAGAGGGTGGAGCTCAGCCTTCTCCACGATGGACACTGGGGTGGCTTTCATTGGACAATGCCGACTTCTGGGCCAGGGGAGACAGCACTACAGTTGGTGCTGAAAGATGACAAATTCAAGACAACCTTGTGAGACCCCAAGGGACAGACAGTGGGGACTGAGGGAGCCGCAGACAGACTCCGCTTCCCCTCAGGTGAGCAGTGACAAGGCCTGCAGAGGAGAAACCCAGCACAAGAACTGCGGAGCCCAGACCACTGGGCCCACACTGCACAAGAAAACCCCAAGACACTGAGAGGCTTCTGGCCTGAGGCTGACTGGCCTCTTTTCTCTGCGCTCTCTTCGTAGAAACACACAGCTGCCAAGCAAGGCTGTCATGTCGTGGCCACCATGATGACCACAGTCGGCTGCCCCTCACCCCACCAACCCACCAGCACCTCTTCCTCAGCACCTGCTGTTTCCTAGCTTGCCACCACCTCTCTTCCTCACTGGAAAACCTTACCTGTCCTTGACAACACAGTTGAAAGTTCCCCCCAGGAGCCAAAGAATCTGTCATTTCTTTCTCTGTGGCCCTGCAGCACCCAACAGATGTGACAACCCCATTCCAGAGAGGTTGAGGCACTTTGTAAATGCTGGGGGCCTCTCAGCTGGGACAGGCCATGCCCAGGGGCCATAGAGATAAGCAGAAGAGAAAGCAACATTTAGCTGCCTGTCACAAATGCAAGTGGTTCCTTCATTCTTTGAAGGAAAGCTCAGCCTTTTCTGAGCCTCAGTCTTGCCACCTGACAAACAGGAGCAGGGTGTACCACATGGATGACAAGATGCTGTCTGTGGCCTACAGTCCCCGTAGCAATGGGACACATCCCCACACTGCCAGCTGTTCACTGGTTGCTCCCCATAGCCTGCTGGTGCATTCCTGACATCCAGCGAGGAACCCCCTAGGGGAATCTGAAGGCAGTACATACCCACTTTGGGCCAGGTCACCAGTGGCTAGGGAAGGTGCAGCAGCCCAGTGTACCACCGGGGGCATCTCAGGGAGCGCCCACCTGGACCTGGGGCCAGGTTGCATGGCTTTAAGTTCTTTCAAAGAACAGCCCCACTCCTGCCCCAGAACATAGGGCAGAGTCCATACCCACCTGGGCTCAGAAGCACTGCCTTTAGGAGGCACCATGGTGCACAGGGCACCCTCTACACTCCAACTGCAGCTTGTCATGGTACAAGTGAGCAAAGGACCCGTATGGGGGCGCCGAACCCAGGTTCTTCATGAAGAGCTACATCCCCAGACCTTTTGTATTTTTTATGTTGCCCAGGCAGGGCTCAAATCTTTCATCCTCCTACCTCAGCCCCTGAGGGTGCTGGAATTACAGGTGTGTACCACCGTGCCTGGTTCAAACTGGAGAAGTTTGAAAGCATCAAGTACCAAACAAGCAAGGCCATGGGTGAAACAGGCTGCAGTGCCAAGTGGCCAAGGGGCCAAGAACCACCAGGCTCTTCTCTGCACCAACACCATAAGGACTGAACACGGCAAGAGGACACATGGTTGGCTAGTCTTACTGCTCAGAGACAGCACTGCCTGGTGTTGCTTTGAAACAAAGACTACAGAGAGCAGAACCTGGCCTGCGGCTCCAGACCACACCACAGCACTTCCAATTAGCTGGGACATTCTGGGCATGGAGAGAGCTGTTGTTTGTCAGTTGGGTGGGGTGGTGCAGGCCTATAATCTCAGCACTTGGGAGGCTGAGGCAGGAAGTTCGCAAGTTGGAACACAGCCTGCACAATTTAGCATGTCCCTATCTCAAAATGGGTTCCATTCTGTTTCTCTCTCTCTCTCTCTCTCTCTCTCTCTCTCTCTCTCTCTCTCTCTCTCTCTCTCTCTGTTGCCATCTTTCTGGGAGGTTAATAAGCTGCTCCTGCAGTCGTGGTGGGTACATCAATCAGCCCAGGGCAGCAGGGGCTCAAGGTCTAGCTTCTCCCACTCCTAGCTGGGTGGCCTTGAGCAGCTTCCTTAATCTTGCTGTATCTCACCTGCCAAATGGCACAGTACCAGCCTCAGAGGGATGTTCAGATGAGGCCTGTGGGCCAGGGACTGGCATTAGAATGTGCTGCTTGATGCATGCTCCAGGGACCCACACTTCTGCCTCCCGTTGAATCTGAACTTCTGAAGTGAGCCTGGCTCTGTGCGAGAAGGACTCAAATCTTTTGCATGTTCAAGTCATTAAGCACCTCTTCAGATGAGGCCCTGCATTTTCCAAAATGCTTTTTGTTTTTTAATGCTGCCTACAAGGGGAAAAAAAAAGTCCCAAAGCCTGAGCCAGGCTGGAGAGAGGGCATCAGGAAGGCTCGGTGCGACATGGAGACAGCTCCTGTCAGCTGCATGTGATTCTATAGACAGGCATGTTTTTCCCATCACCTGAGGCCCGGAGCCAATTTGTGGAAAAACAGACTGCAAAGATACGCGGGTGGGAGGAAGAGAGACAGCTACAGATAACAGGAGACAGCTGTGCAGGCCTGCGGCGCACACTCAGGCCAGAGGCCTATGCTTTAATTAGAGCAGCAGAGAGCAGGAGCTGCTGCCAAGGAGGCCGCCCCAGGGTGAGATGCCCTCACTAACAGCCCGCACGGCTGGTGGCTCTGGTAATGAGGCTGCAGAAGGGCCCCGTGTGGCAGGGCCTCCTAAGCACCACACTCCCAGGGGTTCAGCTATGCTCCCTCTCAAGCTGCCCTAATCAGGCAGCCCAGAAGGGACCAGAAGGAGCCCAGGGAACTTCACCTCTCTCTTGGACCAGGTCCTGCTGGTCCCGGCACACTCCAGGGCTCCTGAGCTTCACAGGGTCCCTGCTGAGGCTCTGGGGGCCCTGGCCAACAAGTAACTGTCTGGCCTCACAAGGAAGGTGAGGATGTGCTCTGCTGTCAACAGCAATAGCAAGCTGGAGGCTGCACCTGCCGTTTACCCTTGCGGCCTCACACAGCCACTGCTGCTGCAGAAGGGTAGCAGAGAGGTCGGCCTGGGGCACAAGACACTTCACTCAACCCGAGCTACAGGCCTTCCCCTCACTGGCCCTTGGACCTGTCTCTAGCACACTAAGGTAGGACAAGAGGCTGCCCAGAGGTTCAACTAAGGTGTCCTGAGGATCACTACAGTCCGTCTGCTAGCTCAGGCCCAGGTCAGAGCAGAGAACTACCTCATGGACTCTTCAACTAAGCACCAAGAAATGGTGAGGTCCACCAGATGGCCGAGCCAGCCTGTGCAGGGCAAAGCACAGCCAGGAAGAGGCCTGTGGATGAGCACACTTGGCCACCCCGTCACAGGGCTACCAGAAAGGCGTAGTGATGGTGGTGGTGATGATGGAGATGGTGACAGTGATGAGGATGGCAGTGATGGCAGTGATGATGCAAGGACAACAGTGGTGAGAGTGAAGATAATGGTTACAATGAGCCCATAATGGTGATGATGGTGATGACTAAGATGACTGATGGTGGCAACGATGGTCACAACAGGGCCAGTCACCACAACAGTGGTGGTAATGACTGTGATGGAGGTGGGGAAATCCCACACCCGTAGACATTACTGTATCACATCTGCATGACCAGCCTCTAGGCAGGCATTGCTACCTCCTTTAACTTCTAAAGCAAATGAGGCCCTGGTAAAGAAAGGCTAGTTGTAGCCTCTAACCAACACTGCGTGACTCTCCCCTCTCAAAAGATAGCCAGGGGCCTGGGAGATGGCTCAGTAGAATAAGTGCTTCCCTGGCAAGCGCAGGGACCTGAGTTCAACGTCCCACTTCCGCAAAAAAAAAAAAAAAGATAGCCAGTGCCTGCTTAGGCAGAGCACAGAGGCCAGGTTCCATCCTGACGTGCCGTGCCGGCCCCGCCTCCCCCACACTGAGATGGTGATGAAAACTGGGTGTAGTGATGTGTGCCTATAATCCCAGCGCTTGGGAGGCTGAAAACAGGAGAATCACTACCAGTCCAATCTATATAATGAGACCCTGTAGACCCGGTCCTACATACAGGAAAAAAAAAAAAGGATGTCTTAATACATCCTAAACTGGTGTCTAGTGAGACTCCGTGTGTGTGTGTGTGTGTGTGTGTGTGCTGTTTTCATGCTTCCTTGCATCCTTGCTCCCACCCTAACACCCCACAGCTGGCTCCCTGCAGCTGCACTTCACCCCAGGACTTGCGAACCCCACACACTGACCTGTAGGCTGGGACAGGGCCAGTGATGCAAACTGACCATCCTGGCTCTGCTTCAGATGCATGTGTAGTGTTGGCAAGAGACAGGGAAGAAAATGAGGCCAGAGGCTCACACTGTGCCCCTCTTGGGGCAACAAACAAAGCTCACAGACAACTTCCAGTGTGGGCTGACTAGAATACCCTGGCCTAGAAGAGAAAGTGGTCAATTAGGGGAGTTAGCTTCCCACCACAACCAGGCTGCATTACATTTCTTTAAATAAAAGGGTTTGGGTCGGCGAGATAGCTCAGCAGACTAAGCAACTGCTTAGGCAAGCTCAGGGACCAGGATTCAATCCCTGCCACCACACACCAAGCCAGCCGGGCCACCCAGGCACACCTATAATCCCAGGCCTGGGGAGACTGAAAATAGCAGGATAGCTACAAGTCCAAGCTACATAGTGAGTCCCTGTACCAAATACATAATAAATAAATAAATAAATAAATAAATAAATAAATAAATAAAATAGGTTCAATATATCGTCAGCAAAAACTGTCAACAAAATAAACAAATCTACAGTTTTCATAAGACATTTTGGTAACTTTTTCTCAGTAATTGACAAAATAAGTAGAGAAAATATTTAGCAATGATATTCAAGATTTGCACAACACTATAACCATTTGTGCCTATTTAATACTTATAGAATACGCTAATAATAATAGGATTCACATGTTTCTCTGTTAAACATTACCTGTTCAGGGCCGGGGAGATAGCTTGGTGGTCTAAGCTCCTGCCTGGCAAGTGTAAGGCCTGGGATTAGATCTGTGGCACCGCATGCAAACCCAATCCCATGCTGAGCAGGCCACCAAAATTGGATGTGGTGGCGCATGCCTGTAATCTCAGTGCTGGGGAGGTTGAGACAAGAGAATTACTACGAGTCTGAGCTGTGTAGCAAGACTCTGTACCAAATAAATAAATAAATTAAAAAGCAAACAATAGCTGTTCATCACATATGTATTTTGCAACACTAAATAAAACTACTTTCTTTAAGCACAATGGAATTTAATTAAAATCAATAACAAAAAGATTCCCAGGAATTCTCCATATAGTTGGAAGTTAAGGAATACAAGTGAATAATCCATGTACAAGAGAAGAAATCACAAGGGAGATTTGAAAATATTTTAAAATGAAAGGTAATGAAAATATAATAAATCACAATTGTGACATGAAGTTAAAGCAATACTTTAAAACAATGATGGCTTTCAAAGCACACATTAAAAAATAATTACCACTT
>NW_004524607.1:11218385-11236054 GCF_000260255.1 Octodon degus
TATTTCTTTAGACAGAGGCCAGAAAAAGGAGCCCAACGTGTCAATATGGAAAGTGAGTTTTCCTCTGGGCAAAACAAAGGCCCAAAACAGACACACGCCCCGGGCTTCCTCTCCCGGCCAGCCCTGCAAAGCAGTCTTTAATCCAGCCATCTGCTTCCTTCGCTTCTTGCCCACCTGGTTCCAGGATGCAGAGACCTCCCTCCCCACAACCCTAGGCTGTCACAGTGACCTGCCTCCCAGCTATAAAGGGCTGCAAGGGCAGGGCTTGCTGCCTGCAACCAGGGAGGTCAGGTCAGCTGAAATCAGGGTGTGCCCACAGCTTCTTGTCCACCAACAGGTGACTCCTTCCACTCAGCACAAGAGGTTAGCCAGGCCAGAAGAGACTGGTTGATCATTCATCACCCTGTCCCCAAAGACTTCTAACTACATGGCCATCAACCAAGTGGACCAGGTAGCCTCCTGCCTACGTGCAGGGAGTATCTGTCTACAGAAGGGCACCACTGAAGGGCCAGAAAGATCCAGCCAGGGTTGAACAAGTGTCCTGGAACAGAGTCCAAATGGATTCCTTTGCATCTTCTGAAATTTTAGCCCTGTGAATATACCACTCATTCAAAATCTGCACTGAAATTACACAGCAAACTGTTGTTCAGATTCAGGTTAAAATAGATACAACACTTCAGTCACAACAGTTCCCACAGCCCAGCCAAGACAAGGCTGGATAGGCATAGATACGACACTTAAGTTACCTGATTCCCCCTGGTGACCAGGCCACCTCCCCAAGGGGACATCATTGTCAGGTGGACATGAGAACTCCAGGGCTTCTGCAGCCACGTGCCATGAACCAAGGTTAAAGCAACACAAGTTTATTCTCTCAACAGTTCTGGAGGCGAGAAGTTCAAGGTCAGAAGGACCAGATGGAAATCTAGGTGTGGATGGCCCCTTCTCCCCTCTTTCAGCTCTTCGTGGCTCCAAAAGTCCCGACTGGGGGCCACAACACATGGGCCTGACTCTGTGGTCACACAGTTCCCTTCACCTCCCTCTCAGAAGGACATACATACGTGGCAGCATTTCAAGCACACCAGAGAACCCAGGACCTCTACTTAGTCACGTGTGCAAAGTCCTACTGTGCTGCATGCAGGAGGAGACTCCTAGGTCCCAGGGACCAGCTCATCTGTACCTTTGGGGGGCCTGCCCCATGCCCCTCACTAGGGCCTGTGTGCCCTCCAGAATGGACAGTTGCCACTGGGCCCATGTTGAGTGGACCGGGCTGGAGAACCCAAGTCCTTCTCCGCATCCAGAACAACTCAGGTCTTCCCAGTAACCCAAGAAGCAGCACCGTGTCTCCTTGACCATGAAGTAAGATAAGAGCACCCCATATCTTGGGGTGTGAAGAAAGTCACCTCAGCTGCACTAGACTTATGTGGGCATCCCTACACAATGCTTCCAGCTATCCTTCTACCTTGGCTTCAGTCCTCCCCCAAAAGATGCCTTCCTGGGGTCCCTCCTGGGCACAGATGTGACCAGGGCTGCTCTGACACATGGCCCTGCACATACTATACCAGACGCCACTCCACCTGGGAACCAGAGAGACTCCCTGACCCACGAAAGTGTGGGCAAGTGGGTAGTCAGGAGGTCTCCTCTAAGCACAGATCCTCTGGCCTGCCCCCTCCAGCCCTTCCAGGTAAGAACCTAACAAAAGGTACCAACGGACTTTCAATGCCTTGTACACCCACACCCACTGTGGTTCTTTGTTTGCTTGTAGTGCAGATCGAATGCAGGACCTTGCACAGTTCAGGCAAGCGCTCTACCACTGAACTACATCCCAACCCTTTATTCTTTATTTTCAGGAAAGGTCTCACCAAGCTGCCCAAGCTGGGTTCTAACTTGCAATCCTCCTGCTTCAGCCTCCTAGAGTCCTGGGAATACAGGTGTGTATCACCACACCTGATATGCACTGAGGAATTTATCCTACGAAAATAGACAAAAACTCACAGATGACCCTGCAGAAAAAGGAGCCCAACGTGTCAATATGGAAAGTGAGTTTTCCTCTGGGCAAAACAAAGGCCCAAAACAGACACATGCCCCGGGGCTTCAAAATTATATATATATACACACATAAATAGCCACAGTATGAAGGCAGCTGAGCTACAACCCCACAAAGACAGATAGGGAAAAAAAAAAAAAAAAACCCTAAAAATGCTCTCTGACAGAGATATTTAGGACATCTAAATGTGACAGTGTGGTATGAGATCCATCTTATGATTACATATGGAGTCAGGATCCTCAAAGATGGCCCAAGCATGCCCAGAATTACCTCTGGGACTTGGGTGACAGGGAATACTTTTACTTTCTACCTCATATCCTGGTCTTTTCAATTACTGACATGGCCACCATCCCAGATGGGACACACGAGTCCTTTCCAGCCCTCAGGTCTCTTTCCCCAGAAATAACCAACCTCTTGCCTGCTGGTGGACACTCAGGCTCCCTGCCACTGGCCCAGGGCCCTGAGCAGACAGGAGCAGGCACACGCTCTGTGGAACAGTATCACTCCGTGTGACAGTGGGAGGAAGATGCCAGAACATTCAGCCCATATGATCAGAGCAAAAGGAAGCACGGCGGGGAGGCTCAGGATGTGGGAAGCTTTGGATGCACACAGCATAGGAGGGAGGCAGAGGCTGGGATGTCTGTCTCGAACAGGACAGGGGTACACACAGCACAGAGCTTCTGCGGCCCCCTGCCCTGTGAGTCCCCAGCTCCAGGAAGCGGTGATGTGCCTCTCCTGAAGCCCTGGTTCTCTGTGACTTGGCCTTGTGATTGGTCCTGGAGCCCGGGAGGGGTGCAGTACTGTGCAGACCCAGGGGACCCCACACTGGGCCATCCTACCTTCTCTCATTGTCATCCAGGTGGGCAAACAGCACATTCTTGGAAATGGCCTTGGCCAGGGCAGTCATGGTCTTATAGTCCTTGGGAATGACCTGCGGGAGCCAAGAAAAATCAGACTGCACATGGAAAGAGTACTAGTATCGGTGATGCTAAACAGGCATCCTTTATGTATACTTTAGGATTGTTTTAATTTTTAAAATAAAAGGAGAGAAATCCATTGTGAGCAAGAGGCAGTGTGGGCACTGTCTAGAATCTCGGATGGTTGTTGACTGGCTCTCCTAGGCTTCAGAGCTAACCAGAAGGTCTAGAAGACAGCCAGGTCTTGGGCTTATTGTCTTTTCTTGATTTATTTATTTTACTGGCTTTTAAAAGAAGTAATTAGCAGTTGTTTAAAATTGAAAGCTCCCAAAAGATAGGCATGTGGTGCTTAGGACCACACCCACAGGGATGTGGACAAAGTGAGGAAGAGGTAAAAACAGAAAAGGGGTCAGGGTGGGCAGGTGCCAACAGGGTGGACCAGGATCCCCAGGAAGAGATGGGTCAGTGGGTTGAGTCAGGTCAGTGGGTGGGCCTGGAGGGAGTCTTAGATCCAAAGGTCTAACTTAAAGTACCTAAGTGATAGACAAGCACAAGCACCCTACTTCCCCAGGGTACCCTGCAATCCGACCATGAGGCTATCAGGCTATACCCAAGAGGATTCTGCTGCGGTGCCTGTGACATCAGCCTCTTCGTTGATGTGCAAAACATTCCCATGATGACCCCATGAGGAAGACCCTGAAATGCCACTCCAACCCTAGCAGGCTTCTTTAGAAGTTTCCGTTTAAGTAGCTGTAAAGACTTCCTTCCTCCTGCGCGTTGCCTGTCCACCCAGCAGCTGAACCCCTGCTCTGATCTCCCAGTTTCCTCAGGGGCCTTGCCCTGCCCCAGTACCCCGTCCAGTCACAACTAGCAGTCCTGTGTCTTGGTTCCTCTGGCTTGGGATACTTTTCAGCCTTCCCTGACTTCCAATAGCTTATTTTTTGATGTCTGCACAGTGTGCTGGTCACATGCTGCAGTGTCCCTTGCTTGGGGAGGCTTTCCTTACGTTCACAGGGCAGGGCTGGGTTTGGGGAAGGACACTATGGAGGGGAAGTGCCCTCACGAAGTCTAAGTCATACTTTCAGTTTTATCATCTGAGCATAAAAGTGCTGGGAATGGGCAGGGGGAGTGACAAAAGGGTACAGAGTGGGTGGCACTGATGGTGACACAGTACTGTGAAGGTGCTTAATGTGATCAGGATCGGGGTGTGGCCCGACTGTGCCCCTAATTCCTGTACTGGAGCCCTATCACCTGTGTGGAAGAGGGGAAATAAAGTGCTAGAAGGTGGATTTATGGACCTGGATCTGCCAGGATTAAGGCCCTTAGGAGACCAGCGAGCCTCCTGCAGGTCAGAACCACACCCACCACACCCCAGGGTTGGGTGGTTGCCCTGTCCCCTCCCTGAGCCTACTAGAATCTAAAGCCTTGTGGGGTTGCAGACACACACAACACATATACACAATACACACACACATATATGCACATGCACACACATACGTACATGCACACCCCTCCCATAAACGTGCACTCAGCTCAGAGATGATGGTGACTCCTAGCCCACTAGTGACCATGTCTCCCACCCCACGTGTCTCCAATCTGTCTGACTGGAGGGGAAATGGAGGCCCCAGGAGTGACAGGGGCCCCTAGGGGTGCCAGGGATCTGGCAGGTGGATCCCACCAGGCCCTTACCTTTCTAACATAGGAGACTGCATCCTCCTCTGTGTAGACCTCAGCGCTCACACCCCCTCGCCGGCGCCGGGCCTTGACCACAGGGTTTGGAGGAGTCGGGGACACCTCCTCATCGTGGGAGTCGGACTGTGAGTTTGACTTCTGCCGGGCCAGAATCTGCCGGTTTTCTTCCTGTATCAAGAGAAGGGAATGGGAAGAGATGAGTCACTGGCCATCAGGGCATAGCCAAGCGGAAGGAGAGGCCTCCGGGGCCAGGGCAAGGCAAGGGACCCAGCATGCTGCACAAGCTCCTGGCCACCATCACACCTGCCGGCTCCTCCTCCTCCTGCCCTGGGTTTCAAGGGCCTCTCTAAGTCTACCTGCTCCTCACTGGACAACTCTGCCAGAACACCCACCTTCAGGCAACTCTCAGGTTAAGGAGCACTTATGGCTGGATCCCAGTGCCTGACGTCAGCTTCTCAGGGTCTGATGCCACCACAGGGGGCTCTGCTCCTTCCTGTTCCCCAGTGCCCAGCTCACAGAAGATACTCAGGACACCTGTGGGTACCCAATGCAGCTCCAACCACACCAGCTGTTCCTGGTCCTGTCTCAGGGCCTTTGCACTTGCTGTTCTGACAGGTGGCATGCCCCTCCCTCTGGATTCCCACATGGCAGCTCCCCACTCACCATCTCCAGGTCTGTGCTCAGTGAAGCCCTCAACCACCCCTCTAAAACTCCAGGGCCCAACATCACACGTGGACAGTACCCCCAAGATCATGGAATACGTGGAACTCAACAGGCCTTGTCTAGAGCAAGGACTTGTGCTAGCTGTCAGAAGGTCTCCACAGATAGGACCAACGTAAGGATGCAGAAGGGACCACAAAGGATCTGAGTGGCTCTAAATCCAACCAGAGTCCTTAAGGGACACAGGAGTAGAAACACAGGGAAGAGGCCATGAAGACCTCTTTAGGCAGAGATCAGAGCAACAGGTCCACAAGACAAGGGGTACCTGGAGCAACCAGAAGCCAGAAGGGGGAGAGGAAGGCTGTTCTCAGAGTCATGAGGGAGTACAACCTTGGGCACCACGTTCTCGGATGTCAGCCTCTAGCACTATGAGGGGACAGGTGCATGTGTCCTAGACTCCTGGTAGGGTTATGGGAGACTCACAGAGGGCCAGGCAGCCACAGGTTAGGCACTGGGAGCTGGAGCCCTAATCTGCAGGGAAGAGCACAAGGTTGGGAAGCTGGTTGCTGCCCAAGGTCATATGCTTCCATCCTGTTCCTGCCCAAGGTCAAGTAGTGCAGGCCCATCCCAGCCCTTCTACAGGAGTTCCACCCTCCCTATGGGAATGAGCGCCATCCCCAACTTCCAGGGAGGTTCAGTTGAGGGACCAGTCACCCTGAGCCTTTTTCCTGCAGGGAGACATTCAGAGTGACAGCTAGCACAAGTCCCTAGGTGATCCACCAATGCTCACGAGCTACCCAGTGGAGACTGAGGTTCCTCTTCAGCATCCCCCACCCCATCCCCATGTCCTCAGGTTCCCAGGATCCCCAGGCAGGGCCTTCCTGTGCCAGGACTTTCTCTCTACACTACGCCTCAGCACCATTCCTCACACCAGGGTGGATGTCTCACTCTGCCATGAGTTCCCAGGCCCAGTGGGTCAGGAGAGCAGTGCCCCCATCCTAGATAGGAAGGAGACATCCTTGCCATGAGCACATGCGTAACATCACCGCCCTGCATTGGGAGGGTGATACCCCTACCACCCACAGGCAGGTGACATCACTGGCCTACAGAGACCCTCCCACTTTTAACTCCCAGCTCAGTTTCCACATTTAGTCCCACAGCATGGACTGGGGACTACAAAGACTACAGGGAGAGCTCCAGGAGCACACAGTTCCTACAGCTTAAGTGGGCTGTCATTCTGGGAAGCATGATGACGTGCACCACGACATTTGGAGAACCTGTCAGTGACAGCCTGCATGCGTCCCGGGCCTGTTAGCATGAGGACATGGATGGGAGTGACCACAAAACACAGCTGGCCCTTCACCCTGTGGATGTGGACACACCTAGGAGAGCAAGCCTGGAAGGGATCATCCGAGCCACCAACTGTCCACAGGCCCTCTCAATCACAGCCAAAGCCCAGGCCCCAAGGATGAGGTGAGAGGGGCCATACCACTTCTCCCAGGCTCATACCATGCAGCAGACACTGTGAGTCACAGTGAGGGACTGCCTGTCATTGCCACCTCTTATACCTGCTGGATCCTAATTCTCAACCAGGAAAGACACCAGCAAGGGTGCTCTTCGATGCAGTCGCTTTGCAGTTGTTTAAAAATATCTTTATGGAACTTCCAAAAAGAAGATGGCAGGAAGATGACATGTCTCCTCCCCCCAGACACTCCACTACAAGGATAGTAACATTAAAATATGTGCATATATAAATCTACAACAAAGAGAAAGGGAGAGATGCCATCAACCAATTCCAAGAGATTCCTGGAAGCAGATGCAGGCCTGGGTTTCAGTGTGCAGACGTGGGTTCTCCTGGCTCCAGGAGAGGAACAAGTCACCCTGACATGTGGGTGGAATGGTAGCTGGCTGGAAGAGACCCTGGGGCAGGGGGCCAAAGCTGGACTTGCCCCACCTGGCTCCCCTCCCCCTTTTCTTATGGAAAATTTCAAAAAAGACACAAAAGTGGAAAGAATATAATGAATCACCAAATGCACCCCTCCCCAACGCCTGTTGTCAAGACGGCCGTGGCAGCATCTCATTCCATTCTCTTTGCACGCAGAGAATCGGAAAAACCCCAGATACTGCATCATGTCACTTGAAATACTTCAGTTTGCATCGCTAAAAGATGACCCTTGTGAGACACAACCACTCGCCCATCATGAATGAGTCCTTGGGTCCCCTTCCCCGTACCACAAACATAACAAAGCACCCCCCACGCAGGTGGGCATGGCAATCCCCATCAGCAGTCTAATAATCAATATTTATTCCTTTTCAGTTTTTATTTCTATCCATACATGCTTGCAGTGCGTAACGACTGCGTTTGTCATGAAGGGCTGGCACATGGACGTAACACACCTTCCTTCTCTTTTGTTGTCCTCTTCCCAATCACTTTGTCTCTCCTCCCTGCATCTCTCATTCAGTCAATTTTGAAACTTTCTGCTTTTCTCTATATTTAAAGTGGGGATTTTTTGTGTTTGTTTTTCTGTATTGAGGGCAGGGTCTACGGGGTCTATAGGGTCTTACTACGTAGATTGGACTTGTAGTGATCCTCCTATTTTCAGCTTCCCAAGTGCTGGGATTACAGGCGCGTGCCACCACGCCCAGTCTCAATCACTGACTTATCACGCCCCTGGTTGGGGCCAGTACAGCACACCAGGAATTGAACCCTGGCCACTGCGCTCTACCTAAGCAGGTACTTTAGTCCGCTGAGTTATTAGGCCTGCCCCTTAAAATGGGCTTTTTAAAAAATCCTAATCAGGATCTAAATCAAATGGCTGATTAATTCTTAAATGTAAAACATAAGATTACTTGACACTGAGGAAAATATTCCACATAAAAAAAAGCAAGAAAAATATGGGGCCAGGGAGATGGCTCAGTGGAATAAGCGCTTCCCTGGCAAGTGCAAGGGCCTGAGTTCAATCCCTGGTTCTGCCAAAAATAAATAAATAAATAAGAATGAGCCGGGCATGGTGCCACATGCCTGTAATCCCAGCCATAATGAGGTTGAAGCAAGAGGATCACAGTGAGTGTGAGGCCAGGCTGGGCAGTACAGTTAGTTCAGGCCAGTCTGAATTACATGGCTAGACACTGACTCAAAACAAGAGAAGAGAAGAGAGCAAAAATAAAAATAATAATGAATAAAACAACCCTAAAGGAAATAATTCAGGAAAGAGAAGACAACTTCAAAAAAGATTACATATACATAATATTATATATATCCTGTTCAGAGAGATTTGAAACATTATCTCATCCACTGTACATTAATAGGACATTACGAAAATGAGAGCTTCCTTTAAAAGCAAAACTAAGATCCAGTATCTAATTTACATAATCTATATTACATAAAAATATATAAAACAGTAAGAAAATAAATCATGGAACTATCCAAGAAAGAGAACAAAAGGACAAAGAAATCACATAAGAAAAAATCTGCCAAATACAACCTAAGAGGTTTGATATATGATTACCAAACATTCCAGATGATAAGACAAAAGGGAAGAATTCTCAAGAATAAGAGAATTTCCGGCAGGGCATGGTGGCACATACCTGTCATTCCAGCACTCTGGAAGGCAGACACAGAAGGACCACAAGTTCAAGCCCAGCTTGAGCAACTAAGTGACTTGTTTTGAGGACCTATCTCAAAACAGAAGATAAAAAGGGGCTTGAGATTCAGTTCCGTGCCTAGGTGCTAGGTTCAATCTTTAGCACCATAAGAAAAGAAAATGATGATCACAGATCTCTTTTTGAAAAAATATACATGCTATCAGAATGGACAGTTAATGAAATTATAGAACAGGGGCTAGTATATTATTTAAAATTTTGAATTTTGGGGCTGGGGAGATAGCTCAGCCATCTAAGCACCTGCCTGGCAACTCAAGGACCCAAGTTCGAACCCCACACCACAAGCCTCGCAGGCCCCACCCTCAGGTGTGCTAAACTGGCCACCGAACCCAGACGCGGTGGTGGTGCAGGCCTGTAATCCCAGCGCTGAGGAGGCTGAGGCCAAAGGATCAGTAGGAGTCTGAGCTGAGTAGTGAGACCCTGTATCAAATAAATACATAAAAGATTTTTAAAATTTTAATTTAGAATTTTGGTAGGAAAACAATAAAAGACTTAAAAATAATGAAACTATCCTGGGAAGATGAGCAAAAAGGGCATATTCAGTATTGTCCAAAGTCAAATGATGGCCTACAAGCAAGCGCAGGGGCCAGGGGTTCAATCCCTGGGCCTGCCATGCCGGCCCTGCCCCCGGGGCATGCTGAGATGGTGACTGAGACTGGGCCCGGCAGTGCGTACCTGTAATCCCAGATCTTAGGAGGCTGTAAACAGGCATATCACTACAAGTCCAATTTAGTAGTGAGATCCTGAACACCCTATAGACCCTTCACTAAAAAATACCAAAAAATACCAAAAAAAAGTCAAATGATCATGCATAAACATTTAAGATTTTAGATACATTATTTTTTACTGCCCTGGTCCACACCCCCTTTTACCTTTCATCTAGGCTAATTCTTAACATTAGAGACCTTATTACAGCATAAATCGTAGTTTTACTCTTAGTAAGGGCAGACTTTGTTACTGAGATTAACATTTCTGGTGAGATCAACAAGAAAACATTGACGAAATATGAAAAATATCTTTTTGGAGGCATCAGAGAGCTTGGGCAACCATGGTAATCGCACTGCTGTGGGGATGGAGGTGTAGAAAGCAGGGAGGACACCACAGTGCTGGGGCCACGTCTCCCTGCAAGTAGCGTTCAGCAGATTCAGAACAGGGGAACAAGAAAAAAACCAGAATCCAGGGCTTGCCTAGGGAAGAAAGCCCTCACAAACCCCAGAGACTTTGTGCAGTTTGCAGAAGTCAGAGTGAACGAAGAGAGCCAGATGCACTTGGAGCCCCGACCTTATACCACCTAGGTCCCCTCCAACCGGGTGGTCTGGGATCACAACGACCCCATAATGAGCCGCCAAGTCTCTCAAAAGGAAGATACCGTAAAATCTTCTAATTTTTCATGTGCAGTGTCAGGTATTCTGTCCAAAATAATTCCCCTAAGAAGAAACAAGATCATGTAACCAAAAATTAAGAGAAAGAATGAACAATATAAAGAGACCCCCTGCCAGGGATCTACATCACAGAACCATTGGACAGGGACTTTAAAACAGCTGTGCTCAGTTTATTCAAGGAAATCAAAGAGGAGACCGAGAATGTTGGCACAGAAGTAAAAGAGGAAAAAAAAATTTTTTTTGAAGCCAAATGGAAATTCTAGATCCAAAAAACATAAACATAACAACTGGAACTAAGAACTCAGTGGATGGGTTTAGCAGCAGATTAGAAACACAGGTGACAACATTAATAACCTGGAAAATAAGTTAGAAGAAAACATCTAGACCAGAGTATAAAGATACAAGAGGAAAGCAAATATAGGAAAGCGCAAAAGAAGACACAGGGGATGGTAAAACACTCTAAATTGCACAGAATTCAAATTCCAGATGGAAAGGGGGAAAAAATGGCAGAAGAAATGTTTGATGAGATTATGATTAAGAATTTTCCTGAGTTAATAAAAGACATCAGTCAGGCCACAAACTCAAGAGACACACAAAAATCCCACGCCTCAGGCCCCACTAAAGGCACCAAAGACAGAGACTCCTAAAGGCAGCCTGAGAACAAAGGTGCACCGCTTTCCAAGGAGCCCGCAACCTCATTCCGGCCTCTGAGCAGGCGCAGGACAGCCAGAGGGCAGGAGGGATGCTGTCGGAGGTGTTGAGGATAACAGCAGCAAGCAAGAGCCAACCTCAAGCTCCATCCCCAGCAGAAACAGCCTGCAAATGAGGGTAATGCAGGACATTTTCAGGCAGTGGCACAATCCTGACTGGGCCGCATTCAGAAAACACCAAGAACCGGGCTGCTGGCAGGTCAATGACCCTGGGAGAACGTGGAGGTGCACAGAGACCAGGGAACCAATGAACAAGCAGGTGAGGGCCACGCAGGCAGAGGACACACAGCACTGCCCAACTGAACGCATGCTGCCAGAAAAAACATCAGATGCATAGTGAGGCCACTCCACTAAATCCTCCCAGTCACCAACCTGAGTGACAGTGCAAGTTCCCTCTGCCCCTCCATCCATGCTGGCTCTGCCCTGTTCCTACCCTACCAAGCCTCCTCTCTCAGAACCACTCCTCCCCAGTGTCTCCAGGGCTCACCATACCCTCCCACCACCTAGGCCAGAGCCCAGATGTCCCCTTGGAGGAGGAAAAATAGGAAGAGGAAAAGGAGGAGGAGAAGTAGTCGGAGGTAGGGAGTATGGTCAAAGCCTTGCCCATCCCCCTGCCCTTTCTACCCTCCCTGGATCCAGTTGCTCTGATCTGGCACTGCTTCCCTCCTAGGATACAGCCTCACACACTGCACAATATCTGGTATTTGAGCCAGTGCCTGGGGCCAAGGACATAGCTCAGCGGCATAAGCACCTGCCTGGCAAGCGCAAGGTCCCAAGTTTGATCCTTGGTACTGCCAAAAAAAATAAAAGAAACAGTGCCTAAACATAATAGATGCTTAATAAACAAATGAACAATACACTCAAAAATGTTTTAAATGTCTTTCTGCACACGTGTGGAACTGGGTTTTGAACCTAGGACCTTTGCAATGAACTATATCCCTAGCCCTTTCAAACAAAAAATGGTTTTTGTTTTTCTTTTTTTATTTTGAAACAGGGTCTCCTTAAGTCACTAATTTGCCCAGGTTGGGCTTATACTTGCCATTCTCCTGCCTCAGCCTCCCAGACTACTGGGATGACAGGTGGCCACCACGCCCAGCTGAAAGTACCATTTTAGAAGTCACAGAGTAACTCAGGAAATTGGCTTTTCTTTCTCTTTTACTTAACATTAGATTCATATTTGGATTACAGTCATGCAACAAAAAGAACGAAGAGAAGTAGAAGGGGGAGCCTGTTTACACAACAGAGTTGAAAGAGAAACTGCTCTTTAAAACGCTGAGGAGCAGAGACTCAGAGCTTCTCACTGCCCCGCCCCTCGCGCTGCTATAATGCTCATACCACACACCTAAGATAGCAGTTTAGGGCTGGAGAGACAGTTCTGCAGTCTGAGCGCCTGTCTGGAAAACACAAGGACCTGGGTTTGATCCCTGGTACCACATGCCATGCTGGCCCCAGAACCCTGGGCCACTGAAACCAGGGGTGGTGGCACATGCCTGTAATCCCAGCACTGGGGAGGCTGAGACAGGAGGATCACTACGAGTTCCAGCTGCGTTGCAAAAACCTGCACCAAGTAAACAAGATTGTTTTTAATTGAAAAAAAAAAAATCAGTTTGCCACTGCGCAGACATAAATACCACTAAGAACATCAAAATAAAAACAAATCCCAGGAACAGTGACCTCCCCTTGCTGCGTCCCTAAAGGTAGGCTCCTGATGGTGAGGGTCTAGGGCCCAAGGATGCCACCCAACACGATGCCCAGCAGCCCTGTACCAAGAACAAAGGGAGCAAATGGCTGTCCCTATTGCACTCTTCCTAGGCATGCAGGTCACAAACCCAACCCAAGGGTCTCCGTGCCTAGGCTACACTGGAAAGGGAAATGGATTCCAACCCAGTGACAGGGACATTCACATTAGGAAGTGGCGATTAGGGCAAAACCCAGGCAGACACTGGCCAGGACTCCAAAGGCAGGTCTCCTCCAACAGAAAATATCCAGTTCCCAGGCCCCACTCAGCCTTGATGCACAGGCTGCCACATGCTGGGCTGACACATCCTGGCCATCTGGGCGGTGCTGTCCCTCCCACCCATCATACCTGCACCTTGTGTACTTCGAGGCCATACTGGGGTACAGCTGCGGGCTTCAGCCAGGCAACCACTGCGGTCTTCTGTTACCATGACAACAAACCACATCACACTCTCAAAAACACCCTTGAGCCACAGATCCTGTTTCCAGTCACCAGAGGATGACACAGAGGCAATGACTCTGCATTTGGGGAATACTCCGTGATATGTTTGTGTTCTTTCATTCAACATTGGGAATTTCAGCATCTGCCACCCGTACATGAACCAAGGATGACAACCAGAAATGTCAGCTGCATGGCAAGGGGCAGGCAGGCACTGGGCCTTCATTTTTAGCAACAATTCCAAACAACAGAGGTAACAGTGAGTCCTGGATCATGGAATAGAGGTGAGAGAGGTGAGGACTGTGCCAATACAGAGGCTCTGCAGCCCCTGGAGAACATGTAGCAGGTGAATCTGTTCCTGGAGTCCAGACCACTGGTAGGCAGTTCGCACTGCATCCTGGGAATGCAGAGGTGGGCACAGCAGCTAGTGTGGTGACAAGGGCATACTGGGGTGAAGCCAAGCATGGAAGCCCTGATCTAACAGGATGAAAACCTCACACAAACCAAATGCAGTGGCACATGCCTTTCATTCTAGTACTCTTAGGAGGCTGAGGCAGGAAGGTCACAAATTGAAGTCTAGCCTGGGCAGCTTAGCAAGATCCTGTCTCAGAAGAAAAAAATTTTCAAAAATCTAGGAATGTAGTTCAGTGTGAAGGAGGAAGGAGGGAAGAAGGAAGGGAGGAAAGGAGAGAGGAAGGAAGAATGAAAGGGAAAGAAAAAGCCTCACACATAAACCTAGACTTCCCAGATAAGCCAGGATACCTGGTAGAAAGGTCTGTTTGAGCAAGCAAATGAGATTTTTTCTTAACTAAGGTAAAATTCATACGACTTAAAATTAACCATTAACCTTCTGGGGAGGGGAATGGACCCCAAGACCTTCATATTAAGCTACATCCCCAGCCCTTCTTTTATTTTTTATTTGAAACAGGGTCTGGGTAATTTTCCCAGGCCAGGTTTAAACTTGCAATCTTTCTGCCTCAGCCTCCCAGAGTGCTGGGATTACAGGTGTGCACCATCATATACAGATAAACATTGATCATATTAAAGTATGCAACACGGTGCCATTGTTAAGTACACTCACAGGTTGTGTGACTATTGTCTCTGTTCTTAGACATCCTCAGGCCAGAAAGGAGCCCTAGACTGTCAGCCATCAGTCCATCTCCTGCCCAGCTGTGGCAGTGCCGCTCTGTCCTCCGATCTGGCCTGGGCACAGGAGTCACACGTGGCCTGTGCATCTGGCATCTCCTACTCCACACCCTGTTCGTGCCTTGCTCCCCTGGCAGCTCAGTAATCATCCCGTCCCTCTTGGGGTTTCCTTTCCTAATGCCAGGCTCCAAGCAGCATGCCTGGTGAACTCCTTGGTATGCTTCAAAGCCCAGTGTGGCACCACCTCCAATAAGAAGCTTCTGCTCGTCCTCCCACGTGCAAAGCACCTAGCTCAAAAGATCTGTGCCACGAGCACCTTACCCACTTGGCTGGGACACCTGCCCATAACAGAGATGGGCAGGTATACTGTGGGCACCCCACCTCAGAGGAAGATGATGGGGGCCGCAGCTGCGTGTCCTACTGTTATGCAAACTGTCAGGTCACAGCTACTCAGTTCCTCCTTCTGACCACCTGCTTGCTCAGCTCAGCTCTCACCTCTACTCCAAAGTAGATGGATGGGGAGGGGGTGCTTGGAGCTGAAGACGTCAGTAGAGGCTACAGTCAAGGGAGCAAAGAGGTCCCCAAAGAGCCCTCAAGTGTCAGCAGCAGGTCAGTTATGGGCCCAGCCATTGGTGGTGATGTGTAAAGCACAATGTCCTTGCTTCACATGAAGGACAGACACAGGGAGGGTACAGCTGGAGGGCAGGATTTCAGGGCGGTCCCTGTTAGGCTCAAGGGAACATAAGGAGGCTAGCTGGGTCAGAGCTCATGGCGCCAATGGCTTTGGACGCAGCAGCTCTGAAGGCTCACAGTCAGCAGCTGTCTGGAAGCACCTAGAACTTTAGCATCTAAGCCTCAGAAGCCCCCGTCACATGTGGGAGTAGGCATGGGGCACATGGGTCCAGTGGGGACTCCAGCCCCACCCGCAGTCCCTGTAGGCAGCTGCATCTGTCTCACTTGGCTGGTATCGCCTGTCCTGACAAGAGAGTGACTTCCCACTCCAAGAGGCGCAGGGTCAGACAGGGCAGGACACAGGTGGCCCAAAGCACAAAAGTGCTCCAGGAGGCTACTAGAGAACTCAGAGAGGTGGAAGAAGGGCCCCTCCTCCGGCCGGGCAGGAGACCTCCCTGGCTCTAGCTCCACAGTGATTCCTGGGCAGCATC
Organism: Octodon degus; assembly: GCF_000260255.1. Classification (NCBI taxonomy): domain Eukaryota; kingdom Metazoa; phylum Chordata; class Mammalia; order Rodentia; family Octodontidae; genus Octodon; species Octodon degus. The sequence continues at coordinate 11,233,939 of NW_004524607.1, forward strand.
CCCACCCTTGTGGGATTTCAGGAAAACCTCTCAGTTCTCAGATCTCCTTCCTGTCTTCTGTTTTCACGCTGCCTAGTTGTCTGAATCTGCAGGACAGTCCAGGTCACCAGGTCAGGAAGGGCACTCCAATCTGCATAGTAACAGTGTGGGAACAGGGATTCCAGAAATCTCTGAGGCCACAATTTGCCCCTAAAGCAAGGAACTCAGCCTGGGGATTGTCCCCATGCTGTCCCCAGGGCCCAGTGACTGCTGGGAATGAAGCTCCTCGCCTTCTCTGACTATACTTTTCCTACACCAGGGAGGAGACAGAGACTTCAGCCTGAGAAAAGAAAGTGTTTTGGTGGGGGTGGAATCCAAAGAGATTTTCTGGAAATGAGTTAATTCTCTTGAGAGAATCCCATACTCTAGGACAGTAGGATACCTCCCCACCCCAGCAGACACAGCTTGCTTTCTCCCACTGAATGGGTAGCTCAAGGGCCCCTTTTCCATGCTGGACTCACACACTGGAGGAGGGACGGCCACGTCTGTAAGTCGGTGTCCACAAAGCTGTCTACCCCACGCAGGCCAGTCAGAGTGGCCTTTCTGGACTACCTCCCAGGAAGAGTTCTACAGACAGCCCCAAGATGGCCGCACTGTGTTCTCAGTCCAGTCTACAGGAGGTGAAGATGGGATCTGACGACCGAAGTCTCCAGGAGAAAGGCCAGTGGTCACCAGCTCTAGGGAAGGAAGCATGCGCCCCTCTGAGGCTCAGCATTCCCCATAAGCCAGGAGTGAGTCTACTCATCTAAAGTCAGGAGACTGAGTACCAGAGAGGGCAAAGGTCTTGTTCAGAGAACGCCCAACCAGTCGGCAACAGGCTGGAAGAGAAACACAGGCCTCTGATCATTCCTCAAGAGCCTTCTGTATGCCATGTCTCACCCAAAGAATAGAATAGAGGAAAAAGCAAAGAGTTAGGGATCCTCTGATATTAAACCGCCCGTGGTAAGGGAGCTTGGGAGGGCTTCCCGGAGGAGGCGCCTGGTAGTTGACCCACTGATCCATTTCTGGCACCAAAGAAAGGAGTCAGCCCCAGGGGACAGAGTGAGCAGTGTGAGTTCATGCCCCACTACCGCACTGCCAGGACTGCTGGAAGCGTGCTGCTCTGTCCTTCCCACCCCCAGCACAAGAGAGGCCTGTGTCACTTCTCCCTCATGCACACCATCTCCCTGGATATCTGTTTCCTCAGTCTCCTCAGGGAGTTACAGCTGATTTCTTCTGAGCACTACTATCTCTTCAATTTGTTTCATTAATGCCCACTTTTATCTTTTTAATTTTTCTCTTTTGTCGTACTCTGCTGTTTTGTTTCTGGCTTCTGGGGCTGGACACTGGTGGTGGGCTGAAAAGTGTCCCCTCAAACCCAAGTCCACCTGGAGCCCCTGGGATCCATGCAGACATTATTAAGTCAGGTGGAATAGAAAGGGAGCAGCAGACTCAGTACATCTTGGGAACAGAGACTACACTGTTTTCCCCTCTTTTAATATTCAAAATGTCAGAAAATAATTATAACACGCATGTAGACATAATATGTCCAACAACTATAAATTAAAGGAGCAAAGTAAACAGGTCCATACAATGGGAAGCTTATATATTTTACCTGAAATGGTAAAATAGTAACTCAAAAAATATAGTACGGGGCTGAGGAGAGCTCAGTGGTCTAAGCCCTGCCTGGCAAGCGCAAGGACACGAGTTCAATCCCCAGTACTGCATGCCATGCTGACCCTAGAACCCCAGACATGACACTTAAACCAGACATGGTGGCACACACCTGTAAACCTTGCAATGGGGAGGCTGAGACAGGAGGATCTAAGAGTCTGAGCTGCATAGTGAGACCTTATCTATACCAAATAAATAAAGATTATTTTAATTTAAAAAATATAGTACCTATATAGTAATGTCTACAGCAATCACTTAAAAATAGTAAAAACAACAAATAATTAAATACTAAAAAATAAAGAATCTTGGGGCCTTTGCTGAATAGCTCAGTTGTTTAAAGCGCCCCTTGGGCAAATCGGACCGCGGTTCGATTCTCAGTTCCAGAAACTGCACCAGACCCATCCTTAAGGCCCCCAGAAGTAAC
>NW_004524607.1:11236659-11238614 GCF_000260255.1 Octodon degus
TTTTTTTATTGATTTTATTGAGAAAGAAACAGCAATGTGACAGTTTCAAAACAGGTCAGTAGGATAATTACAATAATATAATACATTGCATATTGTTGTGTTCGTAGTGGTTATTCATAGTACAAGATGTAGACATGATATCCTGTCCAATCACTCAGTACAAATCTTCTCACTGAATTAAGAGAAAGTAGCTGCATATCTATCCTATTTTGTATATACAGATACAAAATGGTCCTTCACTTATATCCCCTTTTTTTATGATTGATTCTTGCCAGGGAAGCGCTTATTCCACTGAGCCAACTCCCCAGCCTCTTGTGATTGATTCTTGATTCAACAGCCACAATCCAGTGCAAGTGTGAGTGCTACACCCTGGCCCTGGGGTGGGTAATTTGCATTACAATGTAAGGAAGGGGGAGAGGGTAGCTAGCTGCCTGAGCTCCTTTCACCTCCTTTACTCTTGCTCTTTTCTGCAACCATGAACGGCTGCCCTCTGCCATGTACCACTCTGCCTTGGAGCCAGCTGAGTATGGTGTAAAATCTCTACTAACTGTGAGCTAAGTAAATCTTTCCTTCCTTAATTCTGGACATAGGGTATTTGTCCCAGCAATGAGAGAAGAGGAACTGAGACAGTATACATGTAGGCATACACAGAAATAAACACTATCTTTTTAACAAGTAAATCGTCCATTAAAAGAAGTTGTCAGATTGAGCCAAAAAAATAAAAGCCAACCACTTTCTGTGTACAAGAAACCCTATCCACTGACACAGCAACAGTAAAAGGATGGGAAATGAGAAACCATGCAAACCCTAATCAAGAGAATACAGACATGGCTGTGTCAATACGAGACAAAGCGAGCCAGTGCAGTACATTGAGCTCCACAGAGACAGCACCAGGGCAAGTGAGAGTAGGACAAACACTGGGCAACTCTGTTCCTCACTAAGGAAAACAAGCGAACATGGGCAAAGGAGACCTAAAAAGCCAAGAGGCAAAACGTCATCTTATGAATTCTTTGTGCAAACTTGCCACGAGGAGCACAAGAAGAAGCACCTGGATGCTTCCGTTAACTTCTCAGAGTTTCTAAGAAGTGCTCAGACACACAGAAGACCATGTCTGCTAAAGAGAAAGGAAAATTTGAAGACATGGCAAAGGCAGACAAGGCTTGTCATGAAAGAGAAATGAAAACTTATATTCCTCCTAAAGGAGAAACAAAAAAGAAGTTCAAGGATCCCAATGCACCCAAGAGCCCTCCTTCAGCCTTCTTGTTCTGTTCTGAGTATCGCCCAAAAATCAAAGCAGAACATCCTGGCCTCTCCATTGGTGATGCCACAAAGAAACCTGGAGAAACATGGAATAATACTGCAGCAGACGACAAGCAGTCCTACAAGAAGAAGGCTGCTAAGCTGAAGGAAAAGTATGAAAAGGACATCGCTGCCTACCAGGCTAAAGGAAAACCTGATGCAGCGAAAAAGAGAGTTGACAAGGCTGAAAAAAGCAAGAAAAAGAAAGGAGCAGGAGGAGAAAGAAGAAGAGAAGGAAGAGTTGGAGGAGGAGGAGGAGGAGGAGGAAGAGGAGGAGGAGGAAGATGATGGAGATGAAGAGGAGGAGGAGGAAGATAATGAGGATGAAGAAGAGGGGGATGAGGAAGTTGGTTCTAGTGCAGCTGTTGGTTTTTTTGTTTTATTTTGTCTATAAAGCATTTAAAAGGGCTGGCCAGATAACTCAGCGGACTAAAGTGCCTGCTTAGGCAGAGGGCAGTGGCTCAGGTTCAATCCCCAGTGAGCAGTGCCGGCCCCGCCCCCAGGGCATGTTAAAATGGTGACTGAGACTGGGCATGGTGGCACACATCTGTAATCCCAGTGCTTGGGAGGCTGAAAACAGGAGCATCACTATGAGACCAATCTGTGTAGTGAGATCTTGTAGGCCTGTAGACCCTGTACCAAATATATTTTTAAAA
>NW_004524607.1:11240506-11241715 GCF_000260255.1 Octodon degus
CGAAGCAGATCACAGGAAGATTTCCAGGAAAAAACAGAAATGCCAAGTAACAATAAAAGGTCTATTCACCAAGACTACATTACAATGGTAAGTGCCTAAGCAACTGATAACAAAGCTCCAAAATACACAAAGCAAAAGCTGATGAAATTAAAGGAAGAAATTGATGAAATAGATTAGCACATGATCAAAAAAAAATTAGCACACAATCATAGCTGAAGAATTATAGCTGGAGTCAGTACTGCTTTTTAGTAACAGGTATAACAAAAGATCAGAAAGCCTGCAAGTAGGATAAATGCCGGCAACCCGAACATTCTCAAACAACTAGACCTGCTTGACATTTACAGAACACTGCCCCACAACAGCTGAGCACACACACTTTTCAAGCACACCTGGGACAGCTACCAAAATAAACCGTATTACCTACAATAAAGCACACCTTAACAAAGTTAAAGGATTTAGAAATCATAAAATGTTCTCTGACTATCATGGAATTAAGCCAGAACAAAATAACAGAGGTATCTGACAAACCTCCAAATATTTGGAAATGAAATCTTAAAACTTTTAGATAATTAATGAACCAAAAAGGAAGTTCCAAGGAAATTAGAAAATATTTTCAGCTAAATAAAATGTGAAAAGACAGCATATTGAAATCAGTGGGATGCAGCTAACATAATGTTCACAGGGAAACATACAGCATGAAATGCAATGTTTCCATCAGAAAAGAACAGTCTAGGGCTGTGCCCTACACTTCAGCAGCACAGAGCCTGCCGGGCAAACACAAGGTCCTGAGCTTGATTCTAGTACCAAAAAAGAGAGGGGAGGAGAGGGAAGGGGAGGAGAGGAGAGGAGAAGGGAGGGGAAGGGAGGGGAAGGGAAGGGAGGAGAGGAGAATAGGGCTGGTGAAATAGCTCAGTGGTCTAAGCACCTGTCTAGCCAGTGCAAGGACCCAGGTTCTATCACTGGTACCACATGCCGTGCTGGCCACATGCTGGCCACCAAAACCAGGCATGGTGGCACATGCCTGTAATCCCAGAGCTGGGGAGGCTGAGACAGGAAGATAATACAAGTCTGAGCTGTGGAGTGAGACCCTGTACCAAATAAATAAAAAAGAAATAAAGAAAAGAACAACCTAAAAATGATAATCTAAATTTTCATTCTAAGAAAACTTTAAAAAGAACAGGGCTGGTGAGATGGCTCAGTGGTCTAAAG
>NW_004524607.1:11242335-11263004 GCF_000260255.1 Octodon degus
GGAAGGGTCTGTGTCCCTCCCTACTTGTCTCCACACTCTGCTTCTTAGCCACCAAGCAATGAGCAGCTGCTGCCCACGACCCAGGCCCTTTCCCTCTGCCATTCTTCCTCCAAGCCAGTTAAGTCTGGACTGAAACCTTCAGTTTCTAGCCAAGATAAACCTCTCTGTTATGGTTTGTGCCTAGTTGTCTCTGCAAAACCTCATGCAGTCACAGGGTGGATATCTAGAGCTTGTGATTAGTTCATGATCCAATGCTGAGATTATGCGTGTGCGTGCTACACCTGCCCTGGGGTGGGCACCCTGAATTCAGTATAAGGAAGGGAGAAGGGCTTGACTCTGCCGCCGCTGCTGCTCCTCCATTTTTGCTCTTGCTGCCTGTGCTGTTTTCCGCTGCCATGAACTGCTGCCCTCTGCCATGGGCCACTCTGCCTTGGAGCCAGTGGAGTATGGACTAAGCCCTCTACAAACTGTAAGCTAAATAAACTTTTCCTTCCTTAATTTGGGGTGTTAGGTATGTTGTCCCAGCAATGAGGGAAAAGTAACTGAGACAGAATTTGGTACCAAGAAGTGGGGTCACTGCTGTGACTACACCTGATCATGTGGTTCAAGGGCCTTTGGGAATGCCTTATCTCTCCCTTCTTAAACTGAGGATGCCATGTACTTTGTCTCATTGATGAAGAAAGTGACACAACAATGTCCATATGCTGTTTAACAAATGAAGTAGACTTTTTTAAAAAAATGATTTTGGTACAGGGTCTCACTACATAGCTCAGCCTTGTAGTGTTCCTCCTGTTTTCAGCCTCCTCAGTGCTGAGATTACAGGCATGCACCACCATGCATGGTTTTGGTAGCTGGCTCAAAACACCCAGGGGAAGGGCCAGCGTGGGCACGTGGTGCAGGGGATCGAATCCTGGTCCCTGCACTTGCCTAAGCAGGTGTTTAGTCCACTGAGCTATCTCACCAGCCCTAGACTGACTTCTTGAAAGAAACATACAACCAAAACCCACTCAAGAAGAAATGGATAACTGGAATAATCCTATAGGGTGGTTTTTTTGTTTTGTTTTGTTTTGTTTTTTTCGGAACTGGGGATTGAACCCAGGCCCTTGCACTTGCCAGGCAAGCACTTATTCTACTGAGCTATCTCCCAGGCTCCTAATCCTATAGGTATTAAACAAATTGACTTGATTTAAAAATCTTCAAAAAAAAAAAATGCTCTGGGCTCAGAAATACCATTCTACCCAACGTCTTCCAAAAAACTGAAGAGAAATACTTCCCAACTCAATTAGTGAGACTAGCATTATTCTGACACCAATACCATATAAAGTTATTAACATGAAAACTACAGACCAATATCCCCCATGAACCAAGATGCAAAAATCCTCAACAAAATATTAGCAAATAAAACCTAATGATATGGTGAGAAAGTCATCTAACACAGCAAATAGGATTTGTTCCCAGAATGCAAGGTATGGCCAGTACTCGGAGAGCAACCTATGCATTTGTTTCAAAAAGCATTGATCACATCAATTCCTTCCACAGCCACCAGGAGAAGCCCAAACTCCAGCTCACACCTCCATGCCCTGCCCCTCACCAGGGGCCCCTTTGCCTACCCTCCACATCACCCCAGAGATTCCAGCACCTATTTTATCACAGTGCCAGGCCCACAATGACACTGGGACTTTGCACATGTTGCCCCACTGTCCTGACAGCCCTCCGCCCCGCTCCATGTCAGTCTGGTCACTGTCACACCATTCCCTATGTCCACTTAAGACCCTCTGTGAGCTATCCCTGTCCCTCCCTCCTAAGGGAAATCCACACTTGCCTGCTCAACACATAGTACATGTACTTCAAAGTGGCATCACAACCTCATCCATCACAGTGTGAATCTGCTGCCCCCCTTAAAAGCTGGAACCATATCACTCCCATCTCAGCAGCCCCAGCAACCTCCACAGGATCCAGAAGCCGGGGTTCCCAAGCACTGGTGGGTAGAAGTGAGTTTCTCCCAACAGGCCAATCCAGTCAGCTCTAAGGTATGGTCATCAAGAGTAGTATCTGGGGCAAGCCATCAAGAACCATGCTGGGCTCCATATGGTACCAGACTCAGGTGACAATCCACTGCAGACCCATTTCCCTCAGGAACAATTATCTGCCTGCGTCAGTAATCACTTCCACAAAAAGTCTGATTCCCCTTCTGAGGGGTGTAGGTGCATTCCAGAAGTGAAATACAATGTATTCTTGTCATTTTATTACAAACCAAAGAGTTGGTCCAGACCATCCAATCATCTGACCAATGGAAAGAAGGAAACCAGCACTAAGGCAGAGTTTCTAGGAAACAATATTCTACCAGGAAAAGAGGAAAGCTCCCAACCAAACATGAGGTAATAAAACAGCTAAACGTTCGCCGCTATTACCGGAGCCAGTGGTGGAGAGGGATTGGTGTGTGTTGGGGAACCCTGGACCTAGTCCTTTGGGCGTGGATCTTTTGGTTCAAGAGTCATAAAGAAGGGCTGACCAAATAGCTCAACAGATTAAAGCGCCTGTTTAGGCAGACATAGGAGTCACAGGTTCAATCCCCAACTTGTGATGCCAGCCCCGCCCCCAGGGGGCACTGAGACTGCAATTGAGACTAGGCTTGGTGGCGCGTGACTGTAATCCCAGCACTTGGGAAGCTGAAAACAGGAGAATCACTACAAGTTCAATCCGTTGCAGTGAGACCCTGTAGACCCTGTAGACCCTGCACTAAATACAAAAAAAAAAAAAAAAGTCATAATGACATCAGACATTCTGCCCCTGGGCAGAGACTGTTCCAGAGACTTCTCTGTCTGTGCTCCTTTCCATTATATAATTTCATTAACACAGGGTGTTTGTGAAGTAGGGGGAAACCTGGAAGCCATTACAACACATAAAAATTGTAACACATCCATGTGACAGAATATTTCACAACTATCAGACACCATAAGGATACCACTCAGAAGGGTCCACAAGAATATGAAGGTATTAATGCCAGCAACCTGTACACCCCAAAATGGTAAATATTACATGTATTTTATGATAGTAAAGTGTTAAAAGAAAAACTGAACAAAAATGTATACATGCTAAAATTATATGTACAGTATATATTAAAATTATAATTTGGACCTGGAATGTCCCCCCAACAAGCATTTGTTTATAGCTTGGTCCCCAACACAGCAGTATATAGAGAGGCTTTGGGGAAGGAATGGGCTCTCAGATCTCACCAACAGATTAATCTAGACAGACTATTTAGAGGTGGTACAAACAGTTGGAGAGGGGCCTCATTGGAGGAGTGGGTAACTGGTGGTGTAGCCTGGAAGGGCAAGGCTTTTTTTTTTTGCTTATCAGCACATGCTTGCAGTACATAATGATCACATTCATCATGGGCAGTTAGTATATGTACATAACACATCTCAATTCTTTTTATAGCCCTTTCTCCTCTCCTCCCTTTCCTTCTATAGCTTTATAAAGGCAAATCTTATCCCTGCCCTGCGCCTCTTGTCTCTCCATCTCTCTGTGCCTCCCATCTGCCTGCGGCAAGTGCCCATGGGGCTCTGCCTCACCATGGTCCCACAGTACAGTACATCAACCACGGACTGAACGCTCTGAGAACTTGAGCCAAAACCAACCCTTTCTCCTTTGGGCTTCTCAGGTGTTTTGCCACAGCAACAGAAAGCTGACTAACATAGTGTGTATATGGAAAATCCCCAGAAAACAGGGATGGTATACAGGTAGTGAGAAAAACTGGTCTATTTCTAATGGAAGGATTTTTTTTTTTTCCTATAGGGCTTAAAATTCATTACTATCAAGGTTGAAGATTTTTTTTCTAAACTGGGGAAAAAAAGTATATATTTAGAATTAGCCAGCTGGACTCAGTTTAAATGATCCCAATTTTGTTGGCAACATTCAACGCATCATAATCAGGAGCCAGTCGAACATATGTTCTCTTCTCTCCATCAGGCCTGATTAGGGTATTGACCTTGGCAACATCGATGTCATAGAGCTTCGTTACAGCTTGTTTGATTTGGTGCTTATTGGCTTTGACATCCACAATGAACATGAACATGTTGTTGTCCTCAATCTTTTTCATGGCTGACTCTGTAGTCATGGAAAACTTGATGATGGCATAGTGGTCAAGCTTGTTTCTCCTGGGGGCACTCTTCCGAGGGTATTTGGGCTGCCTCCGGGGCCTCAGTGTCTTGGGATGGTGGAAGGTGGGTGACATTCGTATCTTCTTATTTTTGTGGCTGTGGATGCCTTTCAGCATGGCCTTCTTGGCCTTCAAAGGTTTTGCTTGGGCTTCAGCTTTGGGAGGGGCAAGGACTTCCTTCTTCGCCTTTGGTGCCATCTTGGTAAAAAGGCCTTGGGGTTGAAGATTTTTATCATTTTACATGATCTCCATAAAGACCACAACTTGGTGGGAAAGCTCCAGAGTGGTTTTGCCAGTGGTTAAGGAATATCTTACACCCTAAGTCTCCACTAATTGTGGCCTGAAATGCACAGACGCGAAGGGTCCATTGACCCAGACCCAAAACCCAGTGCATTGCTCATCTGGCCAGGGCAGCACCCTGGGGCCTGGGTGTCATACACATAGCAGGCTGGGCAACAGCCAGCAACCCCTCTCCAACGGCTTTACTATGGCCTACGTACTCTTGTTAGAAGCCAAGAAGTGCCCCCAGGCTCCTGCCCATGGCCCTTCCCGGCTGAACTCAAATACACAGTTTCCTGATCCCATTACAAACATCCCACTCCTTCCCACTGGTCAAGAGAAGATCCCAAGAAATAAGATTTCTGTGGTCTTCAGGGCCCTAATGGACCCTCTGTGTGTTGGGATTTCAGATCAGGAGTTCTCCAAAGCAAAAGGACATTGTGCTTAGTAAAATGCACCCACACACTAAAGTAGGCACAGGATCTCAGAGAATTCCCAAACAGCCTCCAAAGTATGGACCCAAGAGCTATTGCAGAAGAAGAAAGCTAAAATAACACACAATCATGCCTGGAGACACTATCCTTGTTGGCACCTTGATGCACAGCATGCATATTATTGCTGGCATCACCTTTGACAAAAAAGTGACATGTGTGAGTCTTGCTACCAGGATCAGGGGAGAGGACAACTATGACATGGGAAATGTGACCACGAAACAGAACTGTTGGAGTCTTCTCCCCAGTGCCTCAGCATGCAGCCTCTGGAGATAGGGTCCTTAGGGAGGTGATCAATTAAGATGAGGACCTAAGGGTGCTGGACACAGAGACAGGAAGATACCATGTGAAAAGGAAGACAGAGATCAGGTGGTGTATCTACTCACCAAGATTGCCAGTAATCACCAAAGGTTTGGGAGATGTCTGGAATAGACCCTACATGGTCCCCAGAAGGTGCCAACCCTGCTAAGGTCTAGATCTCAGACTTACAGCCTCTACATTTTGGGAGGTAAATTTCTGTTCTTTATGCTGCCCAAACCATGGCACCCTTCTAAGGCAGCCAGTGAAAACCAGCAACCATGGGCCACCATGCTCATGAAAGAAGGACACACACAACTCCCTGGCTGCTAAATGCAGGTTGAACATCCTGGATCCAAAAATTCAAAATCCGAAACATGTCTGGTTTGAAGCATTCCAGATAAGGATGCTCAGTCTCTGGTAGGAAAATCCTCAATGCAGAAACAGGGCTAGAACAAATCCCCCTGGCCACCTTGCCGTGGAAAAACCAGAGAACCTCTCCTGGTCCTCATGCCCCGCCTATCAGATGTAGGAAAAAGTCAGTTCCCAGCATGAGTGAAAGTTAACTTTGCTCAGCTCTTCCTGCCAGGTTGGATTCCACAGCCAATTGCTCCCTTGCCAACTCATTTTTCCCACCTAGTCCTGCTCTTCTCACTGCCTCTTTCCTAGCCAATGCTACCTGCTCCACTCAGGAGCTCAGCAGGACCCCAGGTTCATGCTGCAAGCCTCTTCCCTCACCCACATCCATCAAGCAGCAAAACCTGGATAATGTCTCAAAACAGAAGGTTCAATTCACCCAGATCATCCATCTCTACCCCTCCAGAAGCAACCTGTCACCTTGGCCTTAACACCTGCCACAGCTGCATCTGGGCTCCTGTGTGTCTCCTAGCTTGGATGTTGCTCTCTGAGCGTCTGCGTACCCTCACCCCCAGAGCCCGGTCTCCATGAGCTGTGTCCTTCTGGCTTCTCCTTATGACCCACGCTTTTCCCCAGCCTCTGACTCTTGCCAAGTCTTGTCACCCATACCATGGGGGTCTAGAGTTTCTCAACCTCCACACTATTGGGCCAGGGCTTCTATTTTAGGGCTTCTCAAGCTTTACATTGTTGGGAAGCTGAAACTAGATAACTTCTGTCTAGAGGGCACAGTCATAGTTTGGGTCTAGTTGTCCCTCCAAAGCCTCATGCAGACATGAGGCAGAGACTTCTAGAGCTTGAGATCAACTCATGATCCACTGGGATTATGGGTCTTAGTACTGCTGGGGTTATGGGTGTGAGTACTATACTTACCAGGGTCATATAGCCTGAATGCAACTTAAGAGAGACAGAGAGACAGACTTCCTCTCTGTAGCCATTGTTGCCTCTACTCCTCCCTTTGCTGTTTTGCTGCCTTCCTTCACCATGAACTGCTGCCCTCAGCCATGTGCTAGTCTGCCTTGGAGCCAGCTGAGTACGGACTGAAATCTCCAGTAACTATGAGCTAAATAAACCTTTCCTTCCTTCATTTTGGGTGTTGGGTATTTGTCTCAGCAACGAGAGAAGAGTAACTGAGACAGGTACCACCCAAAATGGTTAGTGGCACCCCAACTACTAGGTGACAAACACATTCCCAATATACCAGCCAGAATTCTCCCCTGTTGAGAGCCACATTGTTATTCTTGCATTGCCACCCAAACCTAGGTCGAGCCAGACCTGCCTCAGGCCCCCGCTGGGCCCACTGGGCCTATGAGACCAGCTGTGTAGCTTGGGACTGTGAGTGAACAGCCAGCTGAAGTAACTGCAGTGCCAACAAGGGTGTGGTGTGAGATGGAACAGGACACACAGTCATCTGCCTCCTGGGCACCTGCCTGACTGCTCTCTTTCCATGGACAGGATACAAAAGTGCTACCCTCCCCAATCCTGGGTTCTCTCCTTTTGTGCCTGGGAATGGGACAAAACAAGGCACAACCAAGGAAAGGTGGGTCCAGGCCACAAGGCCATCGTCATCTAGTAACTACAGGGGGAAAAAAGGCTTTTGAAATTAAGACAGCCAAAGCTGTCCAAGTGGATAAATTCACAGCCATTCCTCTGGTGATGGAAGTATGAAGTGGTGTCAGCGTTGGAAAGCTTATAAATACCACAGACCATCCTGGCCCAGGAATCTCCATTCTGAAAGGCCATCCCAAACAATACTAAATACAGGGGAAAAGAGGAATCTATTGACAGATATACCAATATGGCATAATTTTTAATATTAAAAAATCCTAGAAGGGCTGGCCAAATAGCTCAGTGGATTAAAGCGCCTACACGCAGGCACAGGGGCTGGGGGTTTGATCCATGGGCCTGCCTTGCCGGCCCCACTGCTGGGGCATGCTGAGACTGCAATTGAGACTGGGCGTAGTGGTGCAAAGCTCTAATCCCAGCTCTTGGGAGACTGTAAACAGGCAGATCACAACACATCTGATCTAGCAGTGAGACCCTGAACATCCTGTATACCTTTACCTAAAATATACACAAAAAAAAAAAAAAAAAAAATCCTAGAAGCCAGGGATAGTAGTACATGCCTATAATCCCATCACTCTGAGAGGCTGAAGCAAGAGGATTACAAATTCAAACCCCCCCCGGGCAACTTATCAATTTACCAAGACCTTGTCTCAAAATAAAACATAAAAAGATGGTAGGTGTGATAACAAATAGTAATACAGAACACAGAAGTGCCTTGAGTTTGAGACCAGTCTGTTCTACATAGCAAGATCCTATCACAAATAAAATAAAACAAAAAACTACTGGAGATGTAGCTCAGTTTGAAGGCCTTAGGTCCAATCCCCAGTACAGGGTAGAAGTGGGGAATATGGAAATGATGCAATTATCTAATCATGAGGGAAAGGTTGAAAAACATTATCTCCTCCACAAAACATTATGCAGTCACTGAAAGTGAGGTCTATGGAGAACTTGAATGGAAAAAAAAAAAAAACCCACAAAATATAAAACTGTACTTCCTAGCTAAGTATGGTGGTACACACCTGTAATCCCAACACTCGGGAGGCTAAAGCAAGAGGATCACTGGGAGTTTAAGGCCAGCCCAGGCTACACAGTGAGTCCAAGGCCAGCCTGTACTGCAGAATAAGACCTTGTCTCAGAAAAAAAAAAAAAAAAAAAAGGTATCTGCAACATGACTATGCATGACTAAAAACACTGCTTTTTAAAAAGCACAGCACTTGAGGGGGAAAGAGGTAGGAGGGATGCAGATTTTTTATTTTGTCTTTTTACTTTTGAAGTTCCCAAAATTTTTTCAATAAGTAGATTAAAATGTTTAAAATGTTTGTTTTTGTCAGGCGTGGTGACACACGCTTATAATCTCAGCACTCGGGAGGCTGAAGCAGAAGGACGGCAGTGAGTTTGAAGCCAGCCTGGGCTACAAAAGTGAGTTCAAGGCTAGCCTGCACTACATAGTGAGACACTGTATAAACACATACATACATACATATGTACATATTTGATGGATTGTCTTTTTTTTTTTATTTTACGGAAGGGTCTACAGGCTGTTCAGGGTCTCACTATTAGATCAGACTCGTAGTGATCCGCCTGTTTACAGCCTCCCAAGAGCTGGGATTACAGGCACAACGCCCAGCCTCTGCACCTGCTTGCAGGCTCTTTAATCCACTGAGTTATTTGGCTGGTTCTTTTTTTTTTTTTTTTTTTTTTTTGCATAGCTGGGGATTGAACTCAGGCCCTTGTGCTTGCCAGGCAAGCACTTATTCAAGTGAGCTATCTCTCCAGCCTTGGCTGGTTCTTGATGGACTGTCTTAACACAAAGAAATAAATTTACCCTTTTGCTTGAGGGTCATGTGATCACAGGGCTCTGTCTAAACCCCAATGTGTGGGCCACCCCCATACATTCACCAAAGCTTAATAGCAGACCTTACCTTGAACATGTTTCCACATAGTCCATGTGATCCCATGTGGTCCCCATGAGAGACTGGAACATGGGACAGTGCACACCTATAATCCCAGCACTCTGGGAAGCTAAGGCAGAGCTTGCAAGTTTAAGCCTAGTCGGAGCAATTTAGCCATTTATTGAGACCTTCTGTTTAATCCCCGCCGGAGCAATTTAGCCATTTATTGAGACCTTCTGTTTAATCCCCAGTACTGAAGGGAAAAAAACATCAAGTGTTGGAGCCCCAGGTGACACCCAGGGAGAGTCGGAGAGGGAGCTGGGAGAAGAACTAAGTGGCCACCAACCAGGAGGGGTGATGGAGCCAGGGTGTTCCTATCCAACCTCCTGCCCCTGTTCCTGTCCCTGCCTCAGGAAGCAGAGACTTGGATAAGGAGAAGGAAGAATGAATCACAGGGTCTCTGCTCACAGACAAGAGCTGAGAAGTGTGTTCCCCACCAGACACATCTGGAGCCTGGCCCATGGCCCCAGGTCACCTGGGAGGCTGGCAGCTGCTTTCTCTTATCCCAACTACTGGTGGCATCTATAATAAGACCTGGTCCTTACTTCTATCCCCCAAGCTGAAAAAACCAGTGCACCCCATGTATTACCTAAAACCTGTCACTTTCCATAATGGCTCTGGACTCCCTGAGCCCCCTGGACACCGAAGTAAGATCTGTGGTCAAAATGAACCTAACTACAAACGGGATGAGTCACACCCAAATCTTCCTGGCTCCCTTTCTTCTGGGAGGACCCCACACACCATTCCCCTGGCATCCATCCCTCTCTCCAGGAGGACAGGAGAAAGGAAGGGCTTGCTGCCCAGGCCCCAGATCACCTGCAGAGGGGCACAGGGTGGGGGCAGGGGAGGCACTGACCTTCTCCAGCTTCTCAAAGTGCTCCCGGAGGAACTTCATGGGACGGTCAGGCTTGGAGACACAGAGGTGCACGATGCAGTCTTTGAGCACCTGTTGGATGCTGTGCTTCTGGACATACAGCTCACACCCCTTCAGACTGTCCTCCTCTTCTGAGGGGAAGGATGACGGGGAGGCCATGGCCAGGCGTTTTCTTCCTTCCTGCTAAGAAACTGAAAACAACAAGGCTTTAAGAGGGCCTGAGGAAGTCCCCAACTGCCCTCTGGGCTGCACCAAATGCAGAGGGCAGAGAACAAGGAGGCATGACTGGCGGTCGGGTCCATATTTTAGTCATTTCTTCTGCGTTCATCAC
This sequence comes from Octodon degus, assembly GCF_000260255.1. Classification (NCBI taxonomy): domain Eukaryota; kingdom Metazoa; phylum Chordata; class Mammalia; order Rodentia; family Octodontidae; genus Octodon; species Octodon degus. The sequence continues at coordinate 11,252,702 of NW_004524607.1, forward strand.
AGATCTTTCCACTTGCAGGCTGAATGATTTGTTTGCTATATGGTGCCAGCCGCCAAAGCCTCACCACAGAGCAGATTCTTTAGAGGAGGAAAAGATGCAAACAAAATTGGTGGGCAATTAGAAGCCCCTTCTAAAGCATCTCTAAGAAATCTGTGGGGAAAAAGAGGCAGAGGGCCTGGTCCCAGTGATACATGGCCTCCCCTCCCCCCTTAGGAACACCTGTGTGAAATGTAATTACCACCACAGGGGGACCGGGGAGGGATCCCGGGGCGACGGGGATGGGATGATGGCCAAGGTTGAGGTGGCCTGCTTCACAGGAAAAGAAACACAAGGAGGAAAACAGGAAATTCAGCTTGGGGGGCGGTGAAGAACAATAGCCGTGCGCGCCCCGCGCCCGGGTGAGTCACACTGGCCAGGTCCACACCCGCTCAGACGCGCCCGGGTCTCCAGACCGCTCGGAAGGCGCCCCCAGACCCTGTGCTCCCCACTCGGACCTCAGCCTGGCCACTCCGCCGACGGGCCCACCCCCCTTCCAGACCCAGACCAGGGCCTGGCTCCTCTGCGGCCGCTTCGCTCTCCGCCCGAGGCAGGGATGAAGAAGGAAGGGGGGGGGGTGGAGACGGGGGTGGGGGGACACTGCAGCCAGGGATCCCCATTGCCCGAGCCTCCATGTGACCCCAGAACCCGCGCAGACCCCAATCCAGCCCGCGTACCTGGATGCTCAGCGCCGGAGGCCGAAAGCGACTGCGCGGGGACGCGGGTCGCGGGGACGTGGGGACGCGGGGACGCGGGACGCGAGGACGCGGCGAGCGGGTCCCCGCACTGCAGCGGTGCCGCCCTGTGACCGCCCCCACAGCGCGCCACCGGCTCTTTGCGCACCCGGCCTGCACGCAACCAACCTATTACCCCACCCCCCCGCAGCCCCTCTGTAACTCTCACCACCCACTCTCCTTCAGTGGAAGCCTAGAGTTACCCACGTTGTGTGTTTAGCTCACAAGAGCCCAGCATGACCAGGGGACCCCCACCTTGCTCTTTGGGCACCCCCATACCCGGGCTTAATAGCTTCCTAACCCACAGGCCCAGACCTGCCAGGAAGAGATTGGGTTACACACAGAGACAGACAGAGAGAGAGAGAGAGAGAGAGAGAGAGAGAGAGAGAGAGAGAGACAGACAGACAGACAGACAGACAGACAGACAGAATGAGAATCCAAACCCAAAGAGAACAGGTGGGCAGGACACTCCACAATCTTTACTTACCTAACAGCATTCAGTGTCTCACACCTGTTCTCCCCACTCAGCTGTGCATACCCGTCCAAAGGTACCTGTCTCCCCTGCCCCTCATGTATCCTCATTCGCCTGGGTACACATGCCCAGGGTCCTTGGCCAACCTCTCCCTACCAGTAGAAGGACAAACGGACCTGGCTCAGGGTCAAAGAAGAAGCTTCTGGTGCCCCACCCTTGCCCTGTCCAGGGACATACCTTCAGAAGAGGGTCCTTTTCAGAAATTCTCCACCTCTCCTGAATCAAATCACATCACACTGCAGCTCCAACCCACAGCTACTGCAGGGGCTACCTGCCTCCCCCACCCGCTTGCTCACTTCCTGCTGCCTCCTCTAGGTGGCCTGGTGAGAAGAGTGACACCTGCCTGGCATTGAGGGTGTTCAGGCTTTGGGAATAGAGTGTTCCAGAATCAGCGTTCTTCCTGTGGGATCCCCAGAGGTTCTCTCCTGGGAGGAATGTGGGGGTCCCCCTTTGGCTGACCTCAAAGGACAAGCTCTCCTATCTGATGCACCCCCTATGAGCACAGAGATCATCTCTCCTGACACAGAGCTCCTGACCAGGCCTTACTCAGAGGTGGCTTCTACCAAGCCCCTCTCTTCACCCCATGGTGATGGCAGCTCCCACTAGCCTTTCACTTGAGACCAGACTACTCAGTTCCCCAGAGCAGACCCCTCACCTTCAGACCTCTGTTTACCTCCAAGAGGCTCCTTGGCCTCTGCTGTGGCCTCACCATGGGAAAATAGTTTCAAATGTCCCATTCACCGTCTGATCTTCAGTGACAGAGACAGACGTAACAAGACGTGGGGCCAGGACCATGCCCAAATACCCACTTCTGTCTTCAGATATTCTCCCCACTCAGCCTAATAATACTTTATTGCTAAGCCAATGATTTTTTGCTTTTTGCTGGTTGCAGCTGAAACATGAAAATGGATCTAGCCCATGAACAGATAGATGTACAAGATCTCCATATATTAAATATCTAGTGAAGGGCGGATGATACAGCTCAGTGGCATAACTGCCTGTCTAGCAAGCACAAGATCCCACGTTGGATCCCTGGTACCACAAAGAAAAAAAATTAATTAAATAAATAAATTTAAAAATAAATGCCTGGTGAGGACAGTCAAGCAAGGAAGCTAAGGGTATGATCAGCAGCCACTGCCCTTAACTGAGGACATCAAGAATGTCCCTCCCTGGGCTGGGTCACATACTATGTAACCATCTGCAGCAGGCTACCACCCTCCTGGATAGGGACAAGTTCTGGCTCTTGCAGGTTGTCCAGGCAGCTGCATCCTTTTAGAAAAAAAGCAGCAGGTGATCTGGTTATCCATTCAAAAGTGCCAGTAATTAATTATTAATTGAAGTCCCAATCATTTATTGAAAAGTTCCAGTAAAAGTCCCAGACACCTCCTCTGGGAATGTCCAGCCCACCACAGGCAGCATCTATCCTATGTGCTGACACAGATTCTTTAAACATTTCAAGAGATATTGCATTTTCCAGCTCCCAGGGCTTTCACTTTCTCCAAGTCCTGACTCAAGGACCATTAAGTGAACAGATTTATTCTCATCACAAAATCTAGGCATGGTGGCACACACATATAATCTCAGAACTCTGGGATTTAGGACTGAGGCAGGAGGATTTGCAAGTTTAAGCCCAGCCTGGACAATTTAGCAAAACCTTGTCTCCAAATAAATAATTCCTTTTGGCTTAATTTCTGTCTTATTTATTATGTTGAAAACACCAACTAAGCATGGACTGTCATGCCTTATTTTTTTTACCTATTTATTTTCAACCTTTTGAGACAGAGTCTTGCTATGCAGTTCAGGCTGGCCTTGAGCTCACTTTGTAGCACAAGCTGGTCTCGAACTCACAAGGATCCTCCTGCCTCAGCCTCCCAAGGGCTGGGATTACAGGCATGCACCACCATTCCTGGCTTCTTACTTATTTTTGTTAAGTGGTTACAGAAGCATCAGTGAGGGACTTCCCCCTTCTGTAGGTTTGGGATGCACAGTTCAGTGAAGTCTTCCTAGATAACAGTGCCTGGTATGGTAGGCAGACTCCAGGACAGTTGTGGGATCCAGGTCTTGCTCCCCATGTTACCCCAGCCTCTAAGGATTCCCACCCCAGTGGCCCCTTCCTGAGCACAGCAGGGCTCATGACTTGTATCTAACCAATGAGCCACACGGGTGATGGAGGCACAATGCACATGTGTTCTGTGATTAGGTTACATAGGATTATACTGTCCACCTTGCTGGAGTTTCTCCCTGGCCGTGTGTGTGTGTGTGTGTGTGTGTGTGTGTGTGTGTGTGTGTGTGTGTGTTACTCTGGTACTAGGGATTAATAAGACCTTTGCACTGAGGTACATCTCCAGCCCTTTTTTGAGACAAGGTCTCACTAAATTGTCTAGGCTGGATTCAAACTTGCACTCCCTCTGCTCCAGCCTCCTAAAGTACTGAGGTTACAGCTGAGTGTCACCACGCAGAGCTCTGGCTGGTTTTAAACCTACTGACACGTGAGCTGGTGAGCTGGTGCCTGCAGGGCAAGTAGCAAGAGACTGAGTGTGGCCACATCTGATAGCCTGCAGGCAGTGATACTGTAAACAAAGCCCTGAGCCTGGGACGCCCTGGGGGAGCCTCTGGGACCCTAGCCCTGACACTGATCCCCACCATGGGAAGACACAACCAATGGCCTGGAGACTCCAAAAACCAGGAGACAATGAGTGTGCCTCTTTGGGTCACTGAGTCTGTGGTCACTGATGGTCATCTATGGTCATTGATGCACAGCCACAGAGAAGGGATTCAAGAGAGAACTGTGAAAGAGTCCAGTAATAGGTCTAGGCTGGAGAGAGAAAAGAAGGTGGCTGCAGAAGTGTGTGAGTAGTGAGTCTACCTGTCAGACTGTAAGAAAAAAATTCAATAGCACAAGTCTGCCACGTGAGAGAACAAACAGGGAACCAAAGTTCAGAAATAAACCCAAATCCAGTATCTGATAAATGTGGTATTGTCTGAGTGGGAAGAAAGAACTCAGCAGTTAGGAGGGAAGTAGGAAGCCAACCAGGAAATGTAAGTAGGATCTCTATATTCTTCCTTACAGGTATAACTCGGATGGATCATAGAATTAATTATAGGGGCTGGGGAGATGGCTCAGTAGAATAGACACTTGCCTTGCAAGCGCAAGGGCTTGAGTTCAATCCCTGGTTCGAAAAAAAAAAAAAAAAAAAAAAAAAAGAATTAATGGTAAACTTGGAAACTGTGAAAGTCATAGACAAAAAGCTGAAAAGCATATAATGTTGGAGTAGAGGAAACTTTTGAAACATAATACAAAATCCAGAAGCCATAAATGTAAAACTTGGTATATTTTACTACAGAAAAAAAGTAGCCATAAACATAACCTGGAAGACAGAATAAGATATATAGATATAGATATAGATATAGATATAGATATAGATAGAGATTCACAAGAAAGTGAACTTAGTGTGAAGATACCCAACTTTGCTCAAAATGGGAGTGCAAATTATACCTCCTCAGAGATACCACTGTTTACCTATCAGCAGACAAAAAATTCAAATATCAGACAATGTTGCCTTGACAAGGGCACTGGAGAAATCATTTACTCAGGTACAGACTACCTCTGGAGGGCCCTGTAGAGATCAATAACAGAGGTAGCCTCTGAGAGGGGAGCTATATATTTGAGCAAGAAGAAAAGACGGACTCACTAGTTCCTGGGTGACTGAATATATATTTTAATGTTATGCCACACATAAAAATCACCCACTCAAAACCAGTTAACTGATTTCTTCTGTGTTAAAATGTTTAAATCTTTCTCAAAAAGACACAGAACTTCAAGCACTCACGATTTTCAATGTTTCCTACAGACACACTAAAACCACACTAACAACATGCTGCTTTTAAAAGCACGCACCTAACCTGGGAGGCATGTCTGTAATTCCAGTTCTCTGAGAGGCTCGGATAGAACTGTGAGTTTGTCCCAGCTTAGGTAAATTAGAGGCTTACTAAGTCCCTGTTTCAAAATTTAAAAAGGGCTGGGGAGGTAGCTCAATGCAAATGCCTGGGTTCAATCCCTGGCACTGTAAGTAACAGTGGCGGTAGTAATAGTAATATCAATGACACAAACTCCTGAAAAGATTTTGGATGGCTTAGAGGAGACAGGAGGCTGCCACTGACTTACAAGGAGCTGTAAGCCAGGCTGGGGGCATCAAGACCCACCTCTTATCCCAGTTTCACATGATCCATGCATACCCGTTGTTCATAGCAGCACAACTCAAGGCAGCTAAATCTTCAAAGCAGCCTATATGTCCATTAGTAAACGAATGGATAAAGGAAATGGGGTACTTATACTCAATGGAATATGACTGTGCCCCAAGGAAAGATAAATTTGAGTCATTTGAGGAAGGTGGAAGCACCTTGAGAACACAGTGTTAAGTGAATCAACTCAGAAACGTGAGTTTAAATAGCACATAATTTACATGAGAAACTCAAGGTATAAATAATTTTAAAAACAAAATAAAAGACAACAGGAAACACTTTGCAAATAGGAAGGTGATCTAAAGATGGAGGGAGGGAAGGGAATAAAAAGTGTTAAGATGTTAGGTCCATGTTCCTACTCCCTATGATGAATCTAAACATCATGTACTTCAAATATGCACTAATAAAAACCATTTTTAAAAAGAAAATGGTTTCACCAGATGCCCAGTAATTCAAGTAGAGGTTCTTCAGAATGGAGACTGGCTCCACCACCCTGGTGAACATGCTCCTTGCCCCTGCAGAACACTGTGATCCAGTCACTACAGTGTGACACCAAAGACATCATCTACTTGAGGAAGGAACTGCATGTGTCACCCAGATCAGGACCTGGCCCAGTACTCCACTGGCCTCTGAAGAGCAGAGGCCACATCTGTCCTCAGGCCACACATTCCCCACTGAGGAGTCCCAGGTTGGGTGCTGATCTGAGATGTGCACAGTGACTGGCCCAGCCTACTGGCTTACAGCACAGCCGAGGCTGTTGCAAACCTTCCTGGCGCTCAGCACTGTGCCTGCAAGGATGGCTGCATGACACTATGTCTTCCGAAGGCCAGATGCAAAGGGTAGTGCAGTACTGCCTGCTTTCTCCTCTGGGCCCAGAGTGGCCCTGTGGAAAGGGGCCAAGCATTGACAGGTGGTCCAAGAGTGTCCAGTGTCCAGGTGTCCCTGGATGTTCCCCCACAGGACATCAAGACCTACTGAATCTGTAAGCTTCATAAAAGTTACTATTCACAGCCTTACTGTTTGGGGTGGTTTTTTAAGCAGCATTGCATAATCAGAACCTACTTCAAGGCCATCAGACCTAGAAGCAGGGATGTGCTCTCCTCTGTAAACCTGGTCATCTGCCAGTGTCCCTACTTCTGTGAAGGACACTCCATCTGTCTGGAGATCTGAGCCAGACACCTACAAGCCCTCCAAAGAGCTCCCTCCCACTCAACCCTGAATCTAGGGCCAGCTTCTACCAGTGCTGTCTACAAAGCTACTTCCAATCCACACACGCCACCCACCAGTGCGTCAGTCACAGCCTATTCCCCCATCCAGGTAAGTAGTTATGGCTGCTTGTTGCATTGTCTCCGTGTCCTGGACTCCTGTACACCTTCCTCACAGCCTCAAGGGACTGGCCCATGTTCCCTGTCCCCTCACTTCATGATGTCTATCCACAGGGCCATGACCCTGGCTTGGAACAACAACCCCTTTTGTACCTAGCTAAGGACTCCCCACTCCTCAAGTCCCACTCCCAGCATCTGCCTCTCAACTGACCCAATACTGTCTCACACTAGACCACCAACTCCTAGAGAAGGAGCCACTGCACCCACCCTGACTCATCTTTTCCTTTCTTTTTTTTCTTTTTCTTTTTTTGTTTTTTGTGGAATCAGGGATTGAACTCAGGCCCTTGCGCTTGCCAGGCAAGTGCTTATTCTACTGAGCTATCTCCTTAGCCCTGACCCATCTTTTCCTATTTAGTACTGAGAAGAATGTCTGGAAATGTCCTACGCTTGATAGACACTTGCCAAATGAAACAATGCATGAACTAAGAGTTATTTGCTAAAATTAGTTTATTGTACTGGCTTAAGTGACACATTTTTAAATATGCGTAGCCAAGACATTAGACAGGCAAGACTTTTGGAAGAAACTTGGGAATCCTTCTGTCCCTGCATTTTTGTGACTCTTTAAAATATATGTAGTACAGGGAGTGACAGATATAAATGCAGATAGTTCTATTACACTGTAGCTCACACATGGATAATTTAAAAGTTCCATAGCTATGTTCAGATGGAAAGCCAATGTCAAGTCATGATGCCCCCAGTACTTACCAAATACAATGAAAAGTGCAAACATGCAGGTGTGGGGGTGCACACCTGTAATCCCAGCACTGAGGACACTGAAGCAAGAGGACAGTTGCAATTTGCAGACCAACCTGAGCCACAAAATGAGCTCAAGGCCAGCCTGAATTGCATAGTGAGACTATGTCTCAAAAAGACCAAAAAGGGCTGGGGTGATAGCTTAAGGGTATTAGCGCCTCTCTGGCAAGCCTAAGGTCCTGAGTTCAATCCCCAGTACCACAAGAAAAAAAAAAGACAAAAAAAAAAAAAGTGCAATTTGATTTGGAATTAAAACATTTCCCCACTTTCAGCAAAACCCTTCTGCTGGGAGTGCACAGGGAAGGAGAGAGGTTCCTTCTTTTCTTTCTCACTGTCCCATCCCATCCTCAAAGGGGTTGGAACAGACTCCCCCGCATCAAGGATTGCAGGAAGAAAGCTGAGCCCAGGCCACAAGGTCAACAACTCCAGTCACCTGTAAGAGAATTCATAGTGTTAATTTTTCTGTTATTAGGACCAGGGAGATGGCTCAGTAGAATAAGCGCTTCCCTGGCAAGCGCAAGGACCTGAGTTCAAGCCCCAGTCCCACAAAAATAAAATAAAATAAAATAAAATAAAAATCTCTTATTGCTAACTTCACCAAGCGAAAACTTTTTTTTATTTTGAGACAAAGTCTGATTAAGTTGCTGAGTGGCATGGTTTGGGGCTTTTTCAAGAGGAACAATATAATACTGGACACATTTTATTAGATTATTTTATAATCACCAAAGAATCACATACAAAGTGCAGGAAATCTGTCCACAAAGACCAAAGAATCCAGCTAAGGGCCTAGATCCCACGACAATGTCCTGCATGAGACCAGCTGAAGACCTACAGACCATAACCATGCCTCCCACAAGTCCAACTGGAGGCCTAGAGCTCATGACAATGTCTCGGGCAGGCCAGCTTCACGGATCTCTGTTGGAAAGGCCCAAATGTCAGTGATGGAAGCTAAAAAGTCTGTGCTAGTAGGCTGAGGGATCTGAAAGAAGCAACACTCAAGATAAGAACCAGAGATCCCGAGAAATACCACAGCCATGCTCAGCAACAGTGAGGTCTTGAGCTCAGAGGACAAGCAGAGCGGAGTTCCTATCAGGAAAGCCAACTCGATGAGCTTTTCCATGAGGCATCTCCAGAGCCAGGAAGCAATGCTAAAGATGAGGGCCAAAGCTACCCCAAAGTGAACTATAGCCATTCTCAGTGACCAGGTCCTGAGCTCTTCCTCTAACAAGAACAGCCAAGTTCATCAGGAAAGCCAGCATGTTAAAGTCCTCCAGCAGAATAGCCCAGAGAACCAGCAGTTTCCAATAGCTCCAACAGCTTCCCCAACAGCCTCTCTCCTCCAGTTCTGCCTCTTATGCTGCCAGCAGCAATCCTCAGATGGGCCTCCCACACCCAGAACCACACTAGTTCAGTTCAGCTGGGTGTAACAAGTTGACCACCAGTTAGCAGTCCACTAAACCTAGGTTGGGCTCAAACTCAAGATCCTCCTGCATCAGCTTTTCAGAGTGCTGAGATTTACAGATATGTACCACTACACCCAGCTTGTGCTCCTGTTCTTAGCAGCCCTGTTCATAATGGTCACATGTAGAAACCACTCAAACACACACCCACAGGTGATGAATGGATACACAGAATGTGGTCTTTGCTTGTGGTGGACTATAGCTCAGCCTTAGAAAGGAAGTTCTAAGCAGGGTGTGGCTGTGCATACCAGGACCCCAACACTCCAGGTGACTGAGGCAGGAGGATCAAAATTTGAGGAAATCCTAGGCAGTTTAGCAAATTTGGAACACCCTGTCTCAAATTTAAAAAATTAGAATGGGCCTAGAGGTGTAGCTTTATTGTGTCAGTTGAAGGCCCCGAGTCGAATCCTGGGTACAGCAAAACAAAAAGAAAAACAAAAAACACCAGTAAACACACAGCTCTCAGGTTGGACCCAGCCACCACTTCCCTTCAGCAAGTGGAGCCGGTAGGTGAAAAGGTCATTGATCCTGTTTCCTTCAGTCGTTGGGGGGCCCTCCAGCATGTTTTCCTGCATCCCTACCATATGAGCTGGAGATCTCTTGATGTCCTTGCTGATACTTGTCTCCTTGGTTCAGACCCTAACCATTCTGATAAGGGTGACTTTGTGATTACATGAAGGGACTGGGGTAGAAGTCAGGTTTGTTCTGAGGTTTTGGGGGTGAGGTGTGGTGGCATATGCCTGTACTCCTGAGGCTGAGGGAGAGGCAGAAGGATCACTGTAAGTTTGAGGCCGGCCTGAACTACATAGTAAGACCTTGTCTCAAAAAAAAAGTCTTTGGTATCCTGAACAAAGAATTGATTGAGACACTCAGGAATAAGAGGAGGGTTTATTGAAAGCAAAAGCCAAGGTAACAACTTCACAGTATGGGAGCAGGCTAGTGAGAAGGGCTCCCAGGATCAGAGTTTTTAAGGTCCCAAGATTGTGGGAGGGTCTGTAGCTGGAGATTGACAGGGTCCACCTGAGAAGGGGAGTTTTTGACTGGACAGGATAGAGTCTTTAGAGAAAGGGACATGGCTTCCAACGCCCACTTGGTGTGGCTAGGGGATAAAAAATGCAAAGCAAACAAGGTTAGATGGCCGAAGGCTTGCATTTTTAGTTT
>NW_004524607.1:11263769-11264364 GCF_000260255.1 Octodon degus
GGCACCACGCCCAGTTCCTTGAATTTTAATGAATTTCACTACATTTAGTCATCTTGCTTTCCTGGAATACTCAATTTGATTTTGAATTTATCCCTAGATTTAATTTGTTAAAAGTTGTTCAGCATTTTACATCTATGTTCAATAAAAGATGTTGACTTACATAACAATCCTGTGTGGTATCCTTGTCACTCTTTGGGATCAAAGTTACAGTGCTAGCCTCATCGAGTTGAGAAATGTTCTGTTTCTATTCTTGGAAAGAGGTTAATATGTGAAGTTTTGGGGGCTTGTCTTTTAAGGCTTTTGTTTGTTGTGGGATATTAGGGATTGAGCTCAGGCCCTGGTTTATTCTAGGCAGTACTTAACACTGAGCTAATTCCCTTTTTAATTTTGAGACAAGTTTTCACTGTGTTGTCCAGGCCAAGCTCAAACTGTGGTGCTCCTGCCTCAGCCACCTGAGAAGCTATCACCACACACGGATTCTGGAGTTTTTTAAGTGTTTGAAGTGTTTGTCAGTAAAGCCATCTGGATTTAAGGTCTTTATAATTTTCTTAACAGTGTTAGGCATCTCTGCTTTTTTTTCTTGTACAAGTTTTTG
>NW_004524607.1:11265374-11267252 GCF_000260255.1 Octodon degus
CACACACACACACACAGAGGACCAGACAGCTGGCCAACACATACTCTTTCTCTCTGCTTTTGGCCCCCATGAGGTGAGCAGCGTTCTTCCTCCATACCCTTCCTTCCACCTCCCCCTCCCCACTTCACTTCAGGTCTAAAAGCGGTACAGCCAGCTAACCGGGGGCTGAAACCACTAAAACCTTGATCCAAATTATGTCTGTCTTTCTTTTTCTTTCATATTTTGTCAGAGACAGAAAGCTAACACAAATCAGATTTTTGTTTATGTAAAGGCAACCCATTTATTTTCTCTGACAGTATTCTGAACACGTTCATCCTTGCCAGTCTTACATCTCTTGCCACATCACTTTCGACCGGTGGAGAGCAGCATCTATCCAACGATTCTAGTGACTGCTAGAGTGGGGTGTGGAGGTCCTTGATCATCACAGCAGACTCCTCTCAACTCCTAAATCTGGCTTCCTATGTTTAGAAGATGGTCGTTGGGTGCACACAGGCTTGGGATCGCTGTATCTTCCTGGCGAGCTGCTCAGTTATCATCACATTATCCCTTTGCCCTCAGAAGTTTTTTTCTTTGCTCTGAAGCCTACTTTGACTGATAATAGCATGGACAGCCACACATTTTATTTTCATTTTCCAGTATTGGAGAGTAAGCCCAGGACTTATCCATGACAAGCAATTGATCTTTTACTGAGCTATATCCACAGCCATTGTCGTTTTTAAACAGTTAAAAAAGCAGAGAGAAAGAGTATGTGTTGGCCAGCTGTCTGGTCCTCTGTGTGTGTGTGTGTGTGTGTGTGTGTGTGTGCGCACCAGCACACCTGGCTTTCCTCCTTCTGTTCCATCTGAACCTTCTGCCTTTTGGACAGTGCTGTGATATTCACGGGAACTGTCCTAAGTGCCAGATGTCTGAAAACACCTACTAAGATACACCCAGAAGTCCACGTTACGTCTTTCCTAAAAATTTTCAATCTATTCATGTTGACAAGACTAACCACCAGAAAATTGATATGTATTTTTCTTTAATTCCATAAATAACATTTTTATTGACTACCCATCTAGAGTAAAAAAGTGATTTTTCTTTCCAGAAGCAAATTATATAGGAAATTAAATCCAAATGCACCGAAGACAGGGTATACCTTCTTCATCCTGAACTTTCAACCTACATCATGTCTGAGGCATGGAGGACATAGCCTCTTTGATTGGGCATCTTTGCCCACTCTGGAAATCTCTACCTTCCAATATCATGTGTAGAACATTCATATTCATGTCACTAGCATGTAAGGATTGTGATCAGCCATTTGGTTACCATTTTGTATTTGTTCTCTCTCATGACTTACCATAGGATTTTTTAAGATTTTTATTTCTCAGAATATTTTTCAATGTATTAGTATGTTTCTAGTACATAATGTTTACATTCGTTTAGAGAATAGCCACATGAATTAATCTTGATACTTTTTTCGAAATTTGTATTTATTTATTTGGTACAGGGTCTCCCTATGCAGACTTGTAGTGATCCTGTTTCAGCCTCTGCTGCGCTGGGATTACAGGCATGCACCACCATGCCTGGTTTGGGGGCTGGCATGGTGCGCCTAGGGTTCCAGGACCAACACAGCATGTGGTCCTGGAGATTGAATTCGGGTCCTCATGCTTGCCAGGCAGGCGCTTAGACCGCTGAGCTATCTCCCCAGCCTATCTTGATATTTTTTATTTCCCTTTCTCTCCCTCCTCTTGGTTCCCTTTTCTTTATTTTGGTGGAACCGGGGATTGAACTCAGGCATTTGTGCTTGGCAGGGAAGCACTTATTCTACTGAGCCATCTCCCCGGTCCTTCTCTTTTCTTTTAAAAAGATATTCCTGTTTCCAACTGTCTTTTGTTCTTA
>NW_004524607.1:11267413-11268764 GCF_000260255.1 Octodon degus
TGCTTTGCTAAGCTTGTTCTAAGTAGGTGCTTTAGACCACTGAGCCATCTCACCAGCCCTAAATGTGTCTGATTTATTCACTTATAATATGTTCTCAGGGTACATCTATTTTGCTACAAATGACTCTATCCTTTTATATGACAGTACTTCATTGTGTATAATTATACTACATCTATCCATTCATCTGTTGATATATAGGTTGCTCAAAATTAGTTATTATATGAGTTGTGCTGTTGTAAACATGGGTATGCATGTATCACTGTAGTATAATGTCAAGTCTTTTGGTAAGATAGCTAGAAAGGAAGTAGCTGAGACAACTGATTTCCATAATGGTTGTACCAGTTCACATTCCTACCAACAATGTAGCAGGATGACTGTTTTCCACTCAGCCTTGCCGATTTTTAAATTTTTTTTTTGAGGGTAGCCACTCTACTGCAGGACATTTGATGAACACTTTTTAAGAATTCCACTTTCTAGCCAGGAGGGTGGTACACACCTGTAAACCCTAGCACTCAAGAGGCTGAGGCAGGATTGCCACAAGTTCAAGGCCAACTTGGGCTACCCAGTGAGTTTAAGGCCAGCTTGAACTGCACAGATAGACCCTGTCTCAAAAAAAAAAAAAAAAAAAAAAAAAAAAAAAAAAAATTCCACTCTTATAAAGCTTTTGTGTAAGTCACCATGTCTACTTAGTGGTGCCATCACCATGTGCACAAGCAACGTGTCAGTCTGAATCACAATGTCCATCTGGTGGTGTCTCTAGCCATCACCATATGCACAAGGACTTATTAGCTTATGTCTGTCTTACCTATTTGGTGTTCACTTGGTCACCACGTACACGCGGTATGCCGGTCTTAGATGCCCATGTTTTGCCACTTAAAAACTTAGATGCCCTTGTTCTGCAACCTAAGGATGCTATACCCCATTATGGTTCGGATCTGAGGTGCCCCCTGCTCACTGAAGGCTAAATGGACAGTAAGTGCACTGATCTCATCAGGAAGTTACCCACTGATGAGTTTATAGCCCAATAGGCTTACTGGGGAGTGACGCCTAATCAGACGAAGCAGGTCACTTGGAATGTGGCTTTGAAGAAGGCATCTTGTCCCAGCCCATTCCTCCTTTTGGCTCTGTTTTTGTTTTTCCACTTGCTGGCTGCCATAGTGAGCAGCTTTCTTCCACCAGAGCCTTCTGCCATGATGTTTCTGCCCTGGAGCAGCTAACCATTAACTGAAACCTCTGAAATGATGAGGCAAACTAACCCTTTTCCCTTTCAAATTGTGTCTATCAGATATTCTGTCCCACCAATGAAAGGTGACTAATATACTCTTCTCACCTTTTTCTTTTTTTCTTTTTT
>NW_004524607.1:11268864-11271062 GCF_000260255.1 Octodon degus
TTTTTTTTTTTTTTTTTTTTTTTTGTCTTTTTTGGGACAGAGTCTTGCTATGCAGTTCCGGCCTTGGCTCACTTTGTAGCCCAGGCTGGTCTTGAACTATGTTCCTCCTGCCTCAGCCTCCCGAGTGCTGGGATTACAGGCATGCACTAACACGCCAAGCTTTAAGCCTCTCACTTCTTCGCTTCAACTATCAAATGCACTGCAATAAACTCGTAAGTTGAAAGTTGGGTTATGAGTCCATTCTCTCGTCAACAATTTAAAACCATACATTGGGCCAGGGCTATAGTTTAGCAGTTTAGCGCCTCCCTGGCAAGTGCAGGGCTAAGTTCAATTCTGGTACCAAAACATTCATTCATTCTCTCCCTCATTGGGGGAGTTATTAAAAAGGCTTAGTTGGGTTCACAGTCATGGAACTCCAAGGTAAGGGGCTGCATTTTGGTGATGGCCTAGATCCAGGGTAGTACAGGGCATCAAGGTGATGAGAAATAGGGAGCATGTGTGACTTCTGGTCTTGCTTTTCTCATTAAAGCCACCAGGACTCAGTCATGGGGCTCCACATTGGTTACCTTATCAACTCCTAGTTACCCAGACCCCACCGATTGAATTTCTACCCTTTTTTTGGTACTGGGGATGGAATCTAAGGCCTTTCCATTAAGCCACATCCCTAGTCCTTTTCTGTTTATTTTTTAAAGAATTTCAGAAGGGGTCTAAGTTACCAAATTGCCCAGGCTATGGGGAGAGTCACATGGAGAGAAAAAAACATTTTCTCAAGCTTTCACAGAGAGCAAATTGGTCAAGCAATGGCCGTGACTCATCCTCGTGTCAGACACTGACAAAAGAATGTACAAAAGGTGGTACAGGGCTACAGGATAAATCCTGAGAGTATTTGGCTGACCTTATCAGATACAAAAGTTACATTTCTTGGTAAATAGGTCTTGCTATATCTTGGTCTTAACCATCCAGCACAAAAGTATAAAAATGAGGTATATAAAGTAAATCCATATTAATACGATGAGCTGTAAAAGGCTCAAGTCAATAACTTCTGAAGATAACCCACTAATATTATAGACTGCTAGACAGTGTTAGATTGTTTAGTTGAATTCAAACACCTATAGTATTTGGATGCCAATAGATTATTCACCTCTGACAGGACAAAAAATAAAAGGATACAAAAGAAAGATCATTTTGTATTTATATATACAAAATAGGATAAATTTACAGCTACTTTCGCTTAATTCAATGAGAAGAAAGAGGTGTACTAACAGTGCTTGGACAGAATATCCTGTCTGCTTCTTGTACTATGGATAACTGCTAAGAAGATAACAATGTGCAGTGTATTGACTATCAAAACTGTCCTATTAATCAGCTGTGAAACTGTCTCATTCATATTTATTTCTCAATAAAAAATATAAAAAAGAAAATTATAAAAACAAACAAACAAACTGCCCAGGCTAGGCTTGAACTTGTGATGTTCCTGCCTCAGCTTCCTAGAGTACTGGGATTACAGGTATGCACCACCATGCCCAGCTTAATTTCCACCCTCTTGAAACTTCACAGCAGAGTTTACATTCAACACCTGAGACATGGGAGACACTCAGCTGTACCCAAGCTGTAGCAGAGAGTTATGTTGACTTCTGCCTCTGTTCTTCGTGCCATACTACCTCAGTGTTTAAAAGCCCCAGCCTTCTCCTGGTAGTTTTCTTTCAATTTAGGGAGATTCCATTAGGCATTCCTTATAGACCTGTTGTCTGCTAACAACAAGTCCTACTGGTTTGTCTTTTTCAAAATACATCTTTGATTCTTCCTCCACCCTTAAAGAACATCTTGTTGGACAGAGCTCGCAGGTAGCATTCTGCACACTTGGAGATGCAGGCCCCCCTCCTTTCTGGCCTCAAGGCTCTGGAGTAGTTACTGTCAAAGAGCTGCCCCTTTACAAGAATTATTGCACAGAATTCTGGTACTCGGGAAGGAACCTAAGGCCTTTCTACTTAGGAAATTAAGCTGGCTGATATTTTTTTTCTCTCTTTAGTTTTCAAATTTAACATGATATGCCTAGGTGTGTAGCTTTGGAATGTTTATCCTTTAAGGGCTGCTCAGCTTCTTGAACTTGTGCATTTATGTCTTTCACCAAATCTGGAAGCTTTTAGCCACTAGTTCTTTAC
The DNA here is from genome assembly GCF_000260255.1 of Octodon degus. Taxonomy (NCBI): domain Eukaryota; kingdom Metazoa; phylum Chordata; class Mammalia; order Rodentia; family Octodontidae; genus Octodon; species Octodon degus. The sequence goes on from NW_004524607.1 coordinate 11,271,027, forward strand.
TTTTTTTTTTTTTTTTTTTTTTTTTTTTTTTTTTTT
>NW_004524607.1:11271162-11277618 GCF_000260255.1 Octodon degus
ACCAAATCTGGAAGCTTTTAGCCACTAGTTCTTTTTTTTTTTTTTTTTTTTTTTTTTTTGCTTTGTATTTTTGCAGAACCGGGGATTGAACTCAGGCCCTTCCGCTTGCCAGGGAAGCACTTATTCTACTGAGCCATCTCCCTGGCCCATACTTTTTTTAAAAAAAAAATTTATTTTTCTTTGCAGAACCAGGGATTGAACTCAGGCCCTTCCTACTGAGCTATCTCCCCAGCCCTCTTTAAATGCATTTTAGTCCCATTCTTGTTCTGCGATTATGGCATATCACCTTTGTTTGTTTTGGTATATCAACTCTTATCCTACAAACCTCTAAGACTCAGTTCATTTTCCTCCACTCTACTTTCTGCAGCTCAGTAAATTCTGTTGCTCTATTATCTCTGCTGTGCTTCAATGATGGACATATTATCTTGGTTATTATTTTTTCAAATTCTAGGCCAAGCATGGTGATACATGCCTGTAATCCTAACATTCAAGAGGCTGAAACAGGATTGCCATCAAGTTGATGCCAGCCTGGGCTACAAAGTGAGTTTAAGGCTATCCTAAACTACATAGTGAGACCCTGTTTCAAAAAAACAAAATTCTAATTCTATAATTTCCATTTGGCTGTTTACAGCTTCCTTTTTTTTCCTTTTTGCTAAATTTTCCCATGTTTTGTTTCAAATAAGTTTATAATTTTTTTAAATGGGTCATCCTATTTTAAGGCATTTTTAAATGAGTGCTTTAAAATACTTGGCAGGTACTCCAAACATCTGAGTTATCTTGGCATCCTTCACATCGTGATTTTCCTGTTTCTTGGTATGACAAATGATTTTCAAAAGTATCCTGGATATCTGGTTCCATTTAATTCCTCTATGCTAGCAGGTAGCCACCCCAGTGACTCCAGTGTATAGATCTTGGCTTACTTTTGTGACCTGTTGTTCCAATGTGGGTTTTGTCCTCAGGGCCCTTACACTGCCCTCTGCTTTATTCTCTGGTACTGGGAAGAGAGAGAGGGCATTCATCCCTGTTGGTATCACCTGTGGGGTTGGAAGTGTTTCCCTGGACTGGGGTTGCTGGGAAACGACTAGGTCTGCATGTGCCACAGCAGAGAGCCAGACAGTCTCAGGACTCAGCCAAATCCTATGTGGTTAGGGTTAGTTTGGGGCTGTCCTGGGGAAAACTGTAAAGTCAGTCTGGAGCTCCTCACGAGGCTGACATCCCCTTTTGATGGAGACCACTGATAAAAGGGGATTTAACATTAATCAATTTATTTGTGAGTTTGTACAGGCCCAGGCCTTGTGTCTGGAGATGGGCAGCACACTCATAGCAATTGAACCTCTATGAGTCACTGGTCCCAGGTGATGCCTCAAAGGACAAGCAAGTGGCCCTGACCTCAATTAACTAGATACAGACTATTGTTGCAGGCATCTTACTCCTGAGTGCAACAAGATAACCTTCCTAGAGATAACGTAATTCTCCTAAACTAACTTGGAGAAGCTTTAAGTGGTTTCCCCCTTTCAATACTCCCCTCCTTTGATGACAACCAAATAAATACGGCTACCCTGAGATCTTTATTTTAGCCCCCAGAGAATCTCGAATTCTGTTAAGAGGGTTTTGATCTCCCTGGAGCTGTGCATCTGGCCCTGCTAGGGCCAATGCTGAGCATCCAGCAGATGACCTAAAGCAAAGGAGACCCGACCAAGCGGTAACCCTTAGTTTTCCCACGGCAAGTTACCCACCCCTCTACAGTCCGCGCAAATATAGGGGCAGGGACTCGCCAGCGAGCACCCGGGCAAGTGCAACTACCACCTTCCACCTTTTCAGAGCAAACTGGCTCCCACCTGAACAAAGGCCCTAGAGGGGACATCACACAGCACGGGATTCTCCGCGATCCGCCTACCCGTCTAGCCCCAAAGACAGGATCCTCCAGTCTCGAGGAGCTAACACCACCCTAAATCCCGCCCTCGTAGCTCCGCCCCCGAGGCACGCGCCCAGCCCCTAACTCCCCGCTCAGTCACCTCACGCTCTCCACGCCGCTAGTCTCGCCCCCAGAACTGGGTCCCCAGAGTCTCGCGTTCCTCCCGAGATCCTGGCCACACCCCTTTGGTCCTCTCCCCACCCCCGAGGCTCGAGCCCAGCCGCAAGCTGGGCCGGCCGGAAGTCATGCCGTAATCTGCGCAGCGTAAGTCGTAAAAGCATTGGTTTCCTAAGAGACAAGCAACGCGCGCAAGATGGCGGCGGAGGCGGAGAGAGCCGCCGGTCCCTCGGAGTTGGTGGAGTTGAGCCGCGTGTTGGGCCGTCTGCTGCCAGGGCTGGAAACAGACAGCAAGCTGGGACGGCGGCGCGCGCTGGAAGCCCTGCAGCATGTAATGGAGGAGACCGCGGGGCCCAGCGCCGACCCCGCCGCTTTTCAGGGCCCCTGGGCACGCCTGCTGCTGCCGCGCCTACTGCGCCTCCTGGCCGACCCGGCCGAGGGCTGCCGCGCGCAAGCTGTGCACCTGCTGGACCTCGGCCTGCGCCGCGCCGCGCGACCCTGCGACGCCCTGCCGCGCCTGCTGCCCGCGCTTACCGCACGCCTAACCCGGCCCGATCCTGCGCGGCCCCCGCCCGAAGCCTGCGAGGAGCTGCGCCTGGCCCTCGTGCAGCTATTAGGCCTAACAGTGAGCCTTGGTGGCGCCGCTCTCGCGCCCCACCTGGACGACGTTGTGCGTGCGCTGCGGGACGCGCTGCTGGACCCCTTTGCTGCTGTGCGACGCGAGAGCTGTGAGTGCGCCGCCGCCCTGGCGCGCGCCACGCCCGGTGAGGCCTGAAGCCCCGCCCCTTCTCCAGGACATTTTCCCCCCACCCTCACCTCCGTGTGCGTTTCGTTTTCCTGTGACATCTGAGCCTTATGCCACGTGAAGCACCCCTCCTCATCCCTACTTCCGGACCCCTTGAAGAAATCCTTTCTAAGCTGGTTTGGAGTTGGGTGGTTCTGCAGGGTCTGTTTGTTTGTTTGTTTGGAGAACCGGGGCTTGAACTCAGGCCTTTGTGCTTACCAGGGAAGCGCTTATTCCACTGAGCCATCTCCCTGGCCCCGAGTTGGGTGGTTCTGATGGACTGCCTTTCCTATGATGAATTTAATGACAGAGGTTACAAGGTCTGATCACAGAAACGCTCCGTCTTCCTACTTTATCTCTGTTTTTCCAACTCCAACGCTCCTGTCTCTGGCTTGGGCCACTGCTCTCAGTACAGAGAAGCCATTTCGCTCTTGCACGCGTTTAGTTCATTCTCTACTTTTCTAACAGCTCTGAACCTTGGGTCATTCCCTTTCGCTTCTTAGGCTGAGATTTGGAACAATAGGTGCTGCTTAGGGTTGACAGAAGGCTTCCTTGGAGAAGGAATGTTTAATTAAGAAATCTGTGACCAGTAAGGAACCAGCCTTGCAGAATAAGGGCACCACATTTAAAGAGCCCAGGAAGCCACCAGGGCCATGGAAGAGTAGTGAGAGAGGAGGCCAGCAAGGGCCCTCAGTGTCAGGTTGGGTTGATGTTGAGTGGGGAAAGGATGATGTCCGCAGGTGCTGACAGCCACAGAGCTGAGGGGCATGAGGCACAAGGGTGTAACTGGTGCCTCCTTGTCCCCCAGACCACTTCCACATGCAGTCGGAGTCCTTGATCAGCCCTCTGATGCACACCATCTCCCACCAGCACTGGAAAGTCCGGGTGGCTGTCATCGAAGCCACAGGGACAGTGATCCAGTTTGGGAACGGGAAGTCCGTAGACGATGTGCTGTCACACTTTGCCCAGCGGCTCTTTGATGATGTCTCTCAGGTAAAGGCATTTCTCTGCTAGACAGTTTGTTCTGTTTCCCCTAGAAACATATGGATGTGCTGATTTAGCTAATTGGTTTTCTCGTTATTAAGGTGTGTGAAGACTGGGCGTGGTGGCACTCGCCTGTAATCCCAGCACTTGGGAGGCTGGAAACAGGAGCATCACTACAAGTTCGATGTGTGTAGTGAAACCCTGTAGACCCTGTACTAAATACATTAAAAAAAAAAAAAAAAGATGTGTGAAATGCACCAATGATTACTCAGTCACAAGAAGTTTCTGTTTTATGTCTTGAAAAACTAGGGAAGCTGAATTGTTTTAATATTTATATAGTCTCATTCCAGGCAATGTGGAAATGATTATTATAATTATTGTCTCTATCAATAACTTGTACAGAAAGCTGCCAAAAATAAATCAATGGTTTAAAGATTCCATGTGGCTTTTAAAGGATTTAGCCTGACTAGAGATGTTAGTAGAGTGGTACAGCCTCTATGGAGTTGTAAAATGATGAAGTTTATTTTTTTCACTTTTGAAATAGCTAGCGCTCATCAGATTGTCTAAAATCTATCCAAAGTGCCTTGTTAACTATCACAAGACTTCAAATTTTTTTATTTAGAGGCTTCTTCCAAAGCATGTTCTTTACTTTAGCCTCAGAGCCAAACATATAGAACTGAGGTTTAGAATGGTTGTAATAAGATTGTATTAAAGCATATTATAAAGTAAAAAAAAAAAAATACTGTCTCTAAGGAAAAAATCCTAAATTGTGTGTGCTTCTGTTAGCAGAAGCATCCTTCACATGCTCTTCTACCAAGGCAGATTTTACTGGAAAGCCACAGTGGTTGGAGGGTAGCCTGGAGAGGCTTGTAGGGATAATTTGTGCTGTTGGGGTTTGGAACCTCAGAGAAACGAGCAGACAGGTAGAGATGAGAGCATTGGCTTTATTGTGGGTAAAATATGGCTTGCCCAAGCACACTTGATTTGAGGCTCTGTGTTGCTAAAACTACATGACAAAGCAAAGACTCTATCCTAAAGGGAGGAAACAGGTGAACAGTTATGTGCTCCAGTCAGGTGGGGTGGGAGGAACCGTGGCCAGAGTCCACAGTAGCTAGAAGGCCACTGAAGGAGAAGTGGGTATCCAGGTGGCAGGCCCCCACTCTTGTGGTGAAAATCCAGCACTCTGCAGCTTCTTTCTTGTAAGCTGTCTGTACCCACTTGATTTAATCCACACAAGAGTCCTCAAGGACAGATGATGCCTCCCACAAAGGGTACTGGCTAAGCTGCCTCTTCAGATGGCCCACAGGATCCTTCCTGCCCCAACCACATGCAAGAGGAGGACAGGGCAGAGTGCGAGCTCAGCACCACTACTACCCCAAGATCCCAGCTGCAGAGGGCAGTCTGGAAGTTGGGAGCAGGAACCAGCGAGAAATAGTAGCACTGCCCATGCCACAGCCTGAACACTTAGCACCTCCCTGAGCCTAGAGTGGAGCCCGGCTGACGGGGAAAGTGATTGCTTTGTGTCATAGCTAAATCAATCCTCAAAATAGTGTAAGAACTATGTGTTAAAAACTCTCCATAAATGCTGTAACTATCTATGGAGAATTCTATAAATAGTATAACTATGTCAACAGTTACCTGTAAAAAGCATAGCTGTCAATGGCTATCTGTAATTGTGTGATTGTACCTGGCATCTTGCCCACGTAGCTGACAGCATCAGCAGCTGTCTGTAGGAAGGAGGCTTGAGTTCTGTTCATCAGTGCTATGGGTGTTAACATATCATTGACTCTAGCGTCACAGATTTGCGTCTCCAGCAGAAGAAAGATGTAAGCCATTGGTTGCTTCTTCACTTGTACCTTCAAAAGCTTCATGTTCTGTTTTCATGATTTGTTGTGTTTTTATGTTAGTATCCTCCACAAAGTACTCAGCACTATGAAACTACTTTCAATTTTCTTCTGATAAGATTTAGTTTTTGAGGCCCAGACTGATTAGGGCCGACTCCCCTTGCCTGCCTGTGTGTGGATCTTAATGGTAAGGGTACCCACACTGACCTTGCCAGGGTGTGGAATGTGAGGTCTGGTGCCACCTTCGTTTTGTTATGCCAGCTGTGTGACCCTTGTCTTCGAGCTCACTTTGGGCAGCTTGCTTTCTCCCAGCTTATGGAACAACCTAGGCTACACTGGGACCCCATGCACCCTCTGCCATCACCTTATAAAGAAGCTGTTAGTAGCTGCTGCACCTCAGTGTGAGGCCATGGAGTCATGTGGACAGGGCCTGCAGGGACTTCAGCTGGCATCCTTCCTGGGAAGAGGACAGCTGTGATCTTTTCTTACCCAGGAGGAAACAAAGCGCAGCTGGCCTAGCTGACTGGTGAATTGAGAGCAGGATCAGGATGTGAGCATCCACCTTCCTGAGTTCTTCCCTCTGGAGCGCTTTCTCTTTGGGGAGCTGGGGAGAATGGTGGGGACGGAGCACCTGTGCAGGAAGAGCGCAGTCCTCATCCCACACAACTGCAGTTCTGGGTCCAGGTCACTGCACTGCTGGGATGTGTGGTTTTGAAACTAACCTTGAGCTAAGTACCTGTGCTACCCTCAGGCTGGTGACTCCCGGGCTAGGCATATAGTTTTCTTTTTTTTTTTTTTTTTTTTTTTTTTTT
>NW_004524607.1:11277718-11282557 GCF_000260255.1 Octodon degus
TCAAGTAGCCACTTCTACTTTGTCCTTGACCTGCCCTCATGCTTGCGAGCTGGCAAGATGACCTTGATGGAGCTACTAAGGCTTGGGCAGCATGGATGTCTCTTCAGATACGAAGAAAAATGTCAAATTGCCTTGTGTGGGCCATGGCTGAGACTCATTGTATTCTGCTTTGCAGCTTGTGAAAGCTCTTATGTCAGTGAGGGTGAACCTTTTAGGGTTTTCAGGGATTGCGAGCAGTTGGCTATGGCATGTGTGCTAGAGATTTACCCTCACTGCTGCAGGGAATGTGGCCAGAAAGACACAGCCATATGCCTGCCCTGCCTACCACTTCATTTCTACTGAAAGGCAAGTAAATAAATAGTAAAGCAGACATCTTTCCCTTTGCTGGGATATACCTGTCTGACTTAATAGATTATGCTCAGTGCAGCATTCTCCAGGCTAGCAGTCTCATGGCCCACAGACCTGACTTGTGAGTAAATAACGCTCAGTAAGCACACTCTGCTTTTTTTTTCTTTTGTGTGTCTGTGTGTGTTTGGCACTAGTGATGGAACTTGGGACCTTGTGCTTTCATTTTGCTTTTTAAGAACCTGGAGTAATATTTGCACTGAGACTGTTAAGTGTTAGCTGGATATTCAGGGTCACTGCTGTCCTGTGAGCTGAGGACAGGAGGCTGAAGGAAAAAGGTGCCCCAAACCCTCCTTTCCTGCTGTCTTCATTCATGAAGAGGATTCTGAAGACTCCCTTCTACAAGAGGCCTCATCTGTGGAGGCCAAACAAGACAGGATTCCAACCAGCCCTACTGAGGGGCTTGCTGCAGCTCAGCCCAGGCATGAGGAATCTCTGCCTGCTCACAATGCGTGTGACTGAGCAGGGCTGCAGTCCCATGGGCCTTCTACATCTTTGGCCTATTACATCTTTTTACTATTTTGATTGGGCCCATTGTCAGCACATGGCATTGGCACAGCTTCAAGTTTGCCCCTTATCTCAAGTGTTTTTGTTGTAGTATGACCATCACTTCATGTCTTGTAGCTCTGCTGAGCTCTGAGACCTCTTCATTCTTCAGTAGCCTTTGAGACTCACCTTCTGTCATTTATAAAAATAATTATATTTTCCCATGGGGAACCCTGGCCTTGTTGCGAGCACCAGGCCACAGTCCGGGAAACCTACCTAAGCATGGATACTGAAGCACTTCTCCAGTGTTCAAGGTGTGGCCAGAAACCCGGATTCAGGGCCCCAGACCCAGAGCTTGCATGAATTTCTGGGATGGAGTCTGCATGGTGGGCCTCAGAGCTGCTATGTCTGATCTGTCCTCAGGGTATCTTTGCCCATTGTGAACCTGATTTTCTCTTGCATGCAGGTACGACAGGCAGTGACCTCCGTGGTGGGGGGCTGGCTACTGGATCTGCGGGACCGCTATTCGTTCTTTCACAAGCTTATCCCTTTGTTGCTGAGCAGCTTCAACGACGAGATGCCTGAAATCAGGTGAGTAGCTCTGCAGTGAGAGGATCTTGTCTTTGGGTGCTTGAAGTGCTGTCTGTGGTAGTAGAGGACTCCTCTGCTTTCTGGTTCGTTGGGACTTGCTTTTCAGGTTGTCGTGTATAACAACAGTCCATTCTCCTTGCTTCAGAATGTTGTCTACAGATTCTGTGTCTGAGATCCTGTGGCATACAGATAGTTTCTGTGATTTTTAAGTTACTGAAGTTTGTTTTTGGCATTGCTGGAGGTTGAACCCAGGGCCTTAGTATTGAGTGTATCCCCAACCACTTTTTTTATTTTAAGGCAAGATCACACTAAGTGGCTGTTTCCTAGGCTGGGACTGAACCTGCAGACCTCCTTCCTCAGCCTCTCAGAGTGCTGGGACTACAGATGTGCACTACCACATTTGGCCTATTACATCTTTTTACTATTTTGATTGGGCCCATGGATAGAAATCACTCACTTGTTAGTACTGTCAGCGAGATCGAAAGGCCCTCAGAATATTGGAGCTGGGAGTGCATGCTGGTCTCACTCTGATTCCTGCTGACTGGGCCCCACTTCCTCAGCTAGCCGTCCAACCCCGAAGGCCTCCAGCACATGCCAGGACTCTGGGCCTCATCTCAGCTCAGCCTAACTTGCACTCTGCTTGCTGTACACAGGCAGTTGGCTGCCAGCCTCTGGGAGAAGGTGGGGCTGCAGTGGCAAGAGGAGAACGAGGCGGACCTGAAGGACAAGCTGGACTTCGCCTCACCACCCCCACCTCACTACCCCCAAGGTGAGCACAGGTGGACAGGACAGGTCAAGGTGCAAGTGGGGAGAGTATAGCTGGGCCAGAACTGTGCTCAACCAGGGTCTGGAGGCCCCGGAGGTTTTGGGGGGCTGTGGCGGGAGGCTCCTATTGAGCTGCATCTCTTATGACAGCCTTTGCTGAAGTCTCCTGCATGTCCCAGGCAGGCAACAGGCTTATGTCCTCTTTGTCACCTCGAGTCCCTCCTATTCCCTGCTGGCCTCTCTCTTTTCTGAACCAACTAATTTTAAAGAGGCGTGCGGCCTTCTGAAGCATCCTGAGGCTCCATTAGGAGGTGTCCATCCATTCCCTCTGGCACTTACCAGGGGATGCATCAAGCTGGGTTCCCATGCACTGTGCTAGGTTGGCAGGCCATAGATGAGGTGAAGTCTGCCTTCCATGAGTTTTCCTGCTGTTGGACTTGCATTACCCTTGTCAAATCCTGGTCAGCCCTTTTGCCTGAGTAGTGTGTGCTTTGGTGGGTTTGCACTGATACCTACCTCTATCTGCCATATTTCTCTACCTAGTAGCCACTCCACCCCGGTTGTCATCTGCCTTGGAAACCCCTTCCCCTCTGAAAATTGAGTAAAGCTACACTCATGCTGGGAAGGATGAAAAATGGGTCAACTGAGCTCCAGCAGACTGAGGGAGAGGCTTTGTCACCTGCCCCATCACCCTCTAGGTCTGGAAGCAGAAGAGGTGCAACAGGCTGTGGACATGGCACTAAGGCAGTTGCTCATGTTCTGTATGGGGGTCATGCAATATTTGGGGGCACAAAGTTCCTGTTTCCTTTTTCAGCCTAAGGGTTACAGTCTTGAGGGTTCCCTGTGCTCCGGTGGCATTGCTCCTCTTATGTTGAAGCTGGTATAAGAGGAAGCATTCAGATTTTGGAAAGAGTGCAAAAAGTCACAGAATGCACCACTGTTTTTAAAATGTAGAACTTAAAAATAAATAAATGAATAAATAAATAAATAAATAAATAATGTAGCAGCCAGATGTGGCACAGGCCTGTAATCCCAGCACTTGGGAGGTTGAGACAGGAAGATCGCTGCATGTTTGAGATCAGCCTGAGGGCTGCAAAAGTGAGCACAAGGCTAGCCTGAACTGCATAGTGAGACCTTGTCAATTAATTAATTAATTAATTTTAAAAATGCAAGAACTTAGCCGTAGAAGCAGCTTAAGAATTTATTGTTAAATGTGGCTCTGCATCCAGGATGACAGCTTTTTTTTGGCTCCGAATGCCTTCAGGGCAGGTTTGGCTGGCTTGAGTTGTGGAGATCGAACCACAGCAACCTGAACCTGACTGCTTTGTTGAAGCAGCCACTTACCGAAATGAACTGAGCTAAGGGGTGGGCCCCCAAGGATGACAGCTTTTAAAGGGTTTCTCTCCTTTCTTTTAGCTACCTGTGCTCCTTTTGCACTATGGGGCCTGGAAGCTCACCTCTGAGTTATTTGTTCACAGTTTCAAGGAGCAAAACCAGGCCTTCGTGTGTGCTATGCAAGTGCTCTACCACAGAGGTACATCCCCAGCACTTTTTATTTTTTCATTTTGAGGTAGTTTTTTACTAAGTTACCCACAGTGGCCTCTAACTGGGGATCCTCCTGCCTCAGCCTTCCAGCTAGCTGAGATGACAGGTGTATGCCATGGCAGCTCCTGGCTTACCTCTAGGCTGTTTTGAAAGATCTCAACTAGGGGGACCGGGAAGATGGCTCAGTAGAATAAGTGCTTCCCTGGCAAGCACAAGGGCCTAAGTTCAATCCCCAGTTCCGCCAAAAGAAAAAAAAGAAGAAAAAAAGATCTCAACTGGGTTCTGATCACCAATTGGAGGATGGTTGTGTGCCCACCTACTAATTCTGTATAGAGTCACCCCCACCACCCCACAGACACACAGCAAATCCAGCACTTACCATCAGGCACAAGGCTGGCCTTGGGGCATAAGGACATTTCCATCCTTGGGCATAGCATTGGGCTATTGTTAACAGATCCCTCTGCAGAGAGAAAGACATTGGGAATGATGACTATTTCTGGAAGATTCTACCATTGGGATGCGATAGATGGCCACGAGGTGGAGGAATTTCTGTGCACACATGCACCATGTATTTGCACAGGTGCACACGTACTGCAGTTCTGCTCGCTGACAGAGCCCCTCATGTGCAGGTCCTGAGGGAAGCCGCAGCTGAGCTCTTCTGGCACATCAGATTTAGGGGGAGCTTGGGGTGTGTGATATTTCTGACTGGTCTGATTGGTCCTACATCCCACGGCTTGGGGCTGGGGATTTAGCTCAGTGGTAGAATGTTTGCCTAGCAAGCTGGAAGTCGTGGGTTCAGTCCTCATCACCAAAACAAACAACAAAAAAAACCTCGAAACTAAAAAATAATTACAAAAAAGACAATATTTTTCTGCTTATAAAGTATAGCTACACTTAGAATTTTTGTGGGGCTGGAGAGATGGCTCAGTGGTCTAAAGCACCTACTTAGAACAAGCTTAGCAAAGCATCAGGGACCGCGGTTCAATCCCCCAGCACCACATGCCGGCCAGCCCCGCCCCCTGGTGGGCTGAGCTGGCCACACACACA
>NW_004524607.1:11282657-11291798 GCF_000260255.1 Octodon degus
AAAAAAAAAAAAAGAATTTTTGTTTTAGCTATAATAGCATAAAGTTAGAATTGAATTACAGTAAAGTTAGGGACACAAACCGTACACTTAATTTGATTTTTAGCATTTTCCCCTAGAATTACTTTACTTCGGTGTATAGGTTTGTTTGTCTGTTTGTTTGTTTTGGTTTGGTTTGGTTTTGGTGCCAAGGACTGGACCCAGGCCTCCAGCTTGCTAGGCAAGCAGTCTACAGCTGAGCCAAATCCTCAGCCCCTGGTGTATAGATTTCAATTTTTTAATTTTTAGTTTTTTGTATTTTAGGGAAGAGTCTACAGGGTGTTCAGGGTCTCTCTACTAGATCAGACTCATAGTGATCCACCTGTTTACAGAGCTGGGATTACAGGTGCATACCACCACACCCAGTCTCAATTGCTGTCTCAGTGCGCCCTGGAGGCAGGACCAACATGGCAGGCCTGGGGGTCAAACCTCAGCCCCTGCACTTGCTTGTTGTTCTATTTGGCCAGTCCTAAAAAGTTGAGAAGGATTTTTTTTTTTGGCTGGCTGAGGCTGCCTTAAGGGTGGGTTTGGTATGGCATGTGGAGCAGGGGATTGAACCTTGGTATCCTGCACCTGACTGCATTTGCATAAACAGGTACTTAAACAACTGAGCTAACCAGCAGGCCCCCAGGTTTGAATTTTAAATACAACTTTTTATATTTTTTTTCTTCAGTATCCACTATCAGAGCAGTCTCTTGCTCAGCCCCTAACACCACCCTCCCTCCCCAAGTCCCACACCTGTCCTGCTGCCTGCCCATGATGTGCCTGCCCCAGGTGACCATGCTCCCTCTGCCTTTCAACCATGATACAGTTTATGGCCCTAAATGCACCCTTTTGAGCTGTGGACCTCTGAGCTTTGACCACCGTCACCTCCATAATGAGGAGGAACTCCATTGCCTAGATTGTCCTGGGTGCCCTGGCAGCAGCCACCTAGTGTTCTATTCCACGGGGATGAAATCCTGCCCTCTCAGCTTGATGTTTCCTGTCCCTTCTGCTCAGCACAGTACTTCTCTGTGTGACAGATTCTGAGGCATAAGCACTTGTCCGGCAAGCGCAATGTCCCGCCTGAGTCTTGCTTGTCAGCCCTACATGCCGTATTGATCCCAGATCCCTGGACACACTGTGCCAGCCCCGAACCCAGGTGTGGTGGTGCACGCCGGTCATCCTTGCACATGGGAGGTTGAGACAGGAGGATCCCTTTGAATTTAAGACCAGTCTGGGAGCTACAAAACTGAGCACCAGGCCAGCCCAAACTGCATAGCGAGACCCTGTCTCAGACAAATACAGGCAAGAGAAACATTTGCCTATAAGATCTGTTTGGATGTGTTTCCATACTTTTGGAGAAATGCTTGAGAGTGGGGTTGTGGCCAGATGAGAAGTGTAACTCTGTGAGACCCTGGCTGTACCACTTGCCCACTTTCTGTGACACTCAGTTCTCTCCAGCTCAGATGGGCGGGCAGCTGCTCAGCACTTGGCAGCACTTGTCATCCTTGGCACATAGCATCCTGTCATTTTTACAACTTCTCTGTTTAAAATCTTTTGTTATGAGGATATATAAAGATCTCTCGCTCATTAGTTGGACTGGGGTTCTCATTTTCTTACTACAGCATTTTCAGGGTTCCTCATATGTTCTGAGTGTGATCCTTTGTCATATCTGTGTTGCACAGCCCTTTCTGGGAGGGCTGCTCTTGCACTTCCTCGTTTCCCTGGCGCCCGTCTCTCTCCTCAAGGGCCCATTTCCAGCAGGCACCTCACTTTCTCACCTTGCCTGACAGCAAGCTGGCCTCGTGCTGCCCATGCCTCCTCCTACTGCAGAGACATTTGTGTCTTCCCTTAGTTTTTGAGCTGGGGCCGTGCCTGGCACAGACAACTCAGGGTGCTGCGTCCTCTTCCTGCAGGTTTGGAAAGTTTGATAGGTAGAATTGAGCGTGAGAGTGAGCAGACCTCAGTTAATGTTGAATCAGGTCACAATGTGCTGGGCCACATCGCGCTGGGTGGCTGTGCAGAGCACATTAGAAACAGGTTCTGGGTCGGGGATTTGACCAGGCACAATTGCCCGACGCTGCTTCCTAAGAAATAAGATAGAAATATGACCAGTGCTGCACTATTTATTGGCAGCTTTGAAAATACATCAGCTTCCTGTTACAATACTGAGGTAAATCCCCATTGCAGAACCATGCAGAATGGTTCTACAGACTGCAGAGGCACCACCTCTCTCTCTCCATGTCGCTGTTGACCTGAGCCAAGTGCTCTCATCTGCAAAAACACAAGTTCATGCTTGACGTGCTTCTGATGACCCCACTGCACACTGCCATAGCAGCAAGGTTTCTGGTGACAGCAGGTTCTGGAGTTCTTTCTCCCTTGAAATGACCTTTCTCTTGGGATTGTATTCCCGCCATGCTTGAGTGCCACAGAAGTCGTGTCTTCAGAATGGTGAATGGCTGCCAGACCTTTTAATACAAGATAGAGGTCCTTTTTCAGAAACCTTTTCTAGGAATCAGTGGAGCCCCCCTTGCATCAGGGTCACTGTGATGTAGAGTGCTCTACACAATGTCCTTCTGTGTTTTTGTACCTGCTGTGCTCTGTGTGTGTTTCATCTGCATGCCTGGAGAGACAGGGCTTGAATAGAAGTTGTCAGAAACATCACACATGCAGATAAGAAAAGGAAAAACAGGCTGGATGACTGACTTACATGGTGTAGAGCCTGTGTGAAGCAGCTCTGGTTAGGGAAGAAGGCATTTCCCAGCCAGGCCCCAAGGCCCCTTCTAGAAGGCAGGTTGACGCAGGTCAGCACCCTATCCGTGGAGACAAGGAGCATAAGGGTTAAATGGCTTGTAGGTCCCTGCTCCTGAGCACAGACACTGTGTGCTTAACCCCCACCCTCCATTCTTAGATTCTCTGCGGGGGTTTTTTGTTTTGTTTTGGTTTGGTTTTTTTAGTGGGGTTTTGCTCCAGACCTAGACTGGCCTGGAATTTGCCATTCTCTTGCCTCAGGGGAATCCTGCTTTCTGAGTAGCTGGGATTACAGGCATGTACCACCACACCCTGCTGATACCTCTGCTTTCACAAATAGCCAACACCTTATTGCAAAGACCCAAAAAACTTCCTGTGACAGGTTTTAGATACATAGAGGAGTGGCCTGTCATTAGTTATGCATAAACAGATTAGGAAATTGGTGAACTGTTTTTCCTGCTGTAATTAAATTTAATCTGAATATGTAAAAAATGAGATGCTTTGATATTCCATGTTGTTTCTGGCCCAGCTCCTTCCAGATTTTCCACTGACCTCCCCATTATCTGAGATGCAGTCAAATTTTAAAACCAAGCAGAAGGCTGGCAAGATAGCTTAACAGACTAAGCACCTGCTTAGGCAAGTGCAGGGACAGGCAAGTGCAGAGACCAGGGTTTGATCCCTGATAACACATTCCTCCCTGACCCCACCCCCAGGCTGTGCCCTGAGCCGGCCACCAAAACTGGGCATGGTATCACACCTAGCACTGGGAAGACTGAAAACAGGAGGATCACTACAAGTCCCAGCTGCATAGTGATACCATGTACCAAATATAGTCAATCAATCAATCAATCACCAGGACAGCAGGCCTGGCTCCACTTTTCCAGAAAGCCAGGTCCTCTTCAGAGTTCACTAAGGCTGCCTGAGTGGCAGGTTCTTGGCTCTTGGTTATGTCTGGGATGATTGGAAGCACATTTGGGGTGTGCAGTGTTACTGTGCTTGGTGCCTGCCAAGGTCTGTAGTGATGAGGATTAGAAGGGACCAGAGTACAAGTGTGCATGTGCACGCATATGCCACCTGCACTAGGGTGGACAGCACTTTGTGCCTGCACTGCTCAGAGCCTCCCAGTGGCCAGTAAAAGCTCGAGAAGGCGGGGCCTGTGTGCAGGCATCAACCCTTACCATGTTCCACATGTCCTGTGCTCAGTTTGCTTTCTGTGTGGTAAATGCACACAAGGTAAATGCTGTGACCTAAAAATGAATGTTTAAAAATGAATGTTTACCCTTTAAAAAAATTATTTATTACAGCAAAGACTGTGAATCTCCCTCAAAATATTCCCCTTCACTTCAAACTCATTTGTCCCGTCACGCTCACCACTTTCCAAAGAGACTCTGGAAGTCTTCTTTACTGCCTTTAGTTATACTGTCATGGTGGCCTCAATCCTGAATTGATTCAAAATGTTGACTCTGCATGGTCATTTTTACTTTGGGGAATGCACCAGAGTTGTGTAGTGCTATATCTAATGAATAAGATGGATGAGGATACACCATCATGTTTTTATAAGCCAGCTTTTCTATTGGATGTTACTCAGATTTTCAATCACACCTCATAAAGACACTTATGGAAGACTTCCAGAGCTGCTTCAGCAAGTGGCAAGAATGGTGAGATAAGCATGTTCAAAGCAAGGGGGAGGATTTGAAGGGGATTCTTGGCAATGTGTCTTTCACTAATAATTTGTAAATCTTCTCTGTGTATTTCCATCACTTTGCATACTTATGCGACAGACAAACGTTGTGTGGTCAGTAGCAGCCCTGTCACCCAGCGCAGCCCACTGTAGGAGTGAGTGTCATAACAGCAGCTGCTCTGCAACTGCACTGGTCTGAATCCTCCGACAGGTCTTAGTTTGAATTAATATGTTTTTAAAGTATTCTGGTGTTACTTCCTGAGGAGGATGAAAGACAATTGCTTATTGTCTGGTCCTGAGCAGAGGGCAGCCCTGTGACTCCTACTGCACCAGAAAATACTGGATCTGAGCATCTTGAGTGGTGGTCACCGATCTTGTCTTGTGATGCTCCATAGTCTCAGCAGAGCCAGAGCACACAGCTTGTGCAGGAGGGAAAGCGCCCACTGTCACAGAAGCTGGGCTGCAGCCTGATCTTCCTCCTGACTTGCAGAGACCCTTCCCATCGTGGTCCCTTCCCTGCCTGGCACTGGATTCCTGGGGTGTATCTGCCCCACTACTGAAGGTGTTTGACAAAGTGAGCCATAACTCATTGCCATTGTGTTTACTTCTGTTTCAATTATGAAAATAACTTGGCTTTGTAAATATTTACATCTCATCCACTTTGCAAATATTTGCATCTAATCCGCTTGTTTAAAGTTGAGTGCATTTCTTAGCTGGTATTGTCAGTTCTACAAATGCTGAAGGTGCATGCCCTTGTTGTCTTGGGGCTTTTTTGTAATATTGGCCACTTAAATTGTTTTTTCATGCTTTTTGCATGCTAAAGTACTACAACTATGTTTTCAAAGGAAAAATTAATTGATAATGAGGCCAGGCACAGTGGCATGGCACATGCCTGTAATCACCTGTAATACAAGCATTTGGGAGGCTGAGACAGGAGGATCACTGTGAGGCAAGCCTGGGCTACAAAATGAGTTCAAGGCCAGCTTAAACTACATAGTGAAACCCTGTCTCAAATAAACAAAAATAAAATAAAAAGATTAATAGATGATAGCAGTGCTTTCTGGGCCTCTGACCTGGCAGATCTGGACTCTGGACTTCAGTTAATAATTGTTCATATCACAAGATACCTCCTTTATGTTTACCTTTGCTGCCATGGTTGCTTAGTGAGAAGCAGGAACAGACCTCTAGCTCTGTCCCATAAAGGAAGAAATAAAGAACCAAATCTGGCATCAAATTTGGATGTGGAGAAAGGGGGCCCTTATGCACTCCTAGACAAGGGCAGATGTATAGACACTTTGGGAAACAGTTTTGATTCCTGACAATTCAGATATGCACTAACCACCCACAACCTTCCTACCCAAAAGTAGAATGAACTTATCTCCTCTAGAGGTTTATTGGTGAGCATTCATAGCAGCTTGTAGGGAGAACACATGTGCAGCTGGGGAATGGCTGGGGAAGGGACGCAGGTGGGGGGTATGCAGGTGCTGACATGTCATTCAGTAATCAAGAGGGACACAGATGGATCTCGGCATACTGTGAGGTGGAAGGAGCCCATACATGAGAAATTTCTGGAAAAGACAAAAACACAGGCACAGAAGAATCTCCTGGCTCTATGCTGGGCTGTTTACTAAACCACTTGATTTTTTTTTTTTTAATTGTTTGATTCAGAATAGTTTACAAGGGACTGGGGAGATAGATCAATAGAATAAGTGCTTGCCTGGCAAGTGCAAGGGCCTGAGTTCAATCCCCGGTTCAAAAGGTTCAAAAAAAAAAAACAATTCACAATACAAAATAAGAATATTTGTTTATAGTAAAATTCTGTGTATTTTGTTTACATATTCACAAACCCCTTTGAGATGTAGAACTCTGTCAACTGGTAATTTTGGGAATTACTACTTGAAAGCTTACTAGTTGTTTGAATTTATCTTATAAAACCAGTAGTTGGATTTAGCCTGGAAATGGTGCATCCCTTTTTGTTTTTTAGCACAGTCTTGGACTTATGCAGATAATGCTAATATATAAAGAAAACACACATGCTTTTGACCCAGATATTTTCTGGGTTAGGAGTCCGTCTGATTGCTGTACTCACACACGTGCAAAGATGTGTACACAATAGACAGGGTAGTTACTACTGCTACTGCAGTAACAGGTAGCAGTGAACTCCTGTAGACTCCACCTGAAGAGGCCCTAGTGTCCTAGGTGGTGAAGGCAGCCAGGGGTGGGACTGTGTGCTGGTTCCTGTGATGTTCCCCATATAGACAGTCTCCAGGGCCATGCAGGAAGCATCTATAGTGTTCACCTCAAAGGCAGAAAATTGAGGTAGTGTTTTGAATTCCATTTTGCACTGCTTGATTTTTTTTTTAATTATTTATTTTATTTATTTTAACATTTATTTAGTGTGTGTGTGTGTGTGTGTGTGTGTGTGGCCAGCTCAGCCCACCAGGGGGCGCGGCTGGCTGGCATGTGGTGCTGGGGGATCGAACCGCGGTCCCTGTGCTTTGCCAAGCTTGTTCCAAGTAGGTGCTTTAGACCACTGAGCCATCTCTCCAGCCCAATAAGCATTTTTTTTTTTTTTTTTGGTGGAACCGGGGATTGAACTCAGACCCTTGCGCTTGCCAGGGAAGCGCTTATTCTACTGAGCCATCTCCCAGGCCCTTGCTTGATTTTTTTTTAAAAAAAAAAAAAACCTTGTTCTTGCCTTCTTTAGGAAAGAAAAGCCAAAACAAAAGCCCCATTTTTTTTTTTTTTTTTAAGAAAATACTGAGTTATACCCTCTTTATGAAACACACTGGCAGGACCCATCGGACAGCTCAGCTGTGTGGGGGACACAGATGGACATGCCTCTGGACCTGATGACTCCATTCTTAGCATCTATTCAAGTTTAGCAAGTAGACCAGTATAAAAATATACACTTCCACAGATGTTCATAACAGTCCTAAATAAGAGAGTTGGAGACCCGGGCCAATGAGTCCATACTCTCTTCTATGTTGCTGTTAAAATTAAACCATAGATTCCAGTGTCCCCAGGCTGCACTGACTAACAGAGCTTTCTATAGTTCCAAAGTGTCCTGCTCTGGAATCCTGTGCAGCAGCCACCAGGCACACAGCTGACGAGCACTGGAATCATTTGCTGTGTTTAAATGTGCTGCGTTGAACTCTGTATGGCAGTGTGCAGCTGTAGCTGCCATGTCAGAAAGTGTAGAGCTGGACTCCAGCTGAAGAGCTGGCCAGTGTTCTTCTGTGAAAGACCTGATAGTGCTTCTGGGTTTGTATGGTTTTTTTTTTGTTTGTCAGACAGGGTCTCACTATGTAGTTCATGCTGGCTTTGAGTTCACTGTATAATCCAGGCTGGCCTTGATCCTCCTTCTGCCTCAGCCTCTCAAGTACTGGGATTACAAGCATGTAACCACCATGCCTGGCCTGATAGCATTTCTGTTTTGCAGGGACTGGGAGTGTCTACTGTTGTGACATAAAGCATCTCAGACAGTAGGAGATAAATAGGCTTAGCTATGTCTCAGTAAAACTTTATGAATAGCCCAGTGGGACCAGACTTCCCTTATGAGCCAGTTACTGAGCCCCACTCCAAAAGAATGTGGCAAGTTCAATGTCAGCCTGAACTACATAGCAAGATTCTGCTGTAGTAAGTATAGAAAAACAAGGCTTTGGAGCCAGCCATGTTACTTGTACAAGCGGAGCCCTGTATATCTGTGTGTCTGGTGGCCAGCAGACCCTGGGCAGCGTAGTTCACTTGTTTTCACAAATTTCTATGGTGGATCCCCCATCCATAGGAAAATCTATTTGAACTTTGACTTTGTTTTTAAAAAATGTTGACAAGCTCAACTTTATCAGCTGTTGACAGGCAACAGAACTTGGCTCTTGGTCTAATTCTGTAATACAGTGCAGCATGAAAAGAATAAAAATTAGATGTGGGGTTTTATGGTACATGCTATTCTTTTTATAAAGGAGCACCCTTTACGTTCTGATATGCCATGATTTCATTTCTGTCTTTAGAATTGTTTTGAATTTTAAAGCTTGAACTATTAATTGCAATCCTTGAATCCTTTTTTGGTAGAAACTGACAAGCGAATTCTAAAATTCACATATAAGGACATAGAACAGGCAAAACTTC
Source organism: Octodon degus (assembly GCF_000260255.1). NCBI lineage: Eukaryota > Metazoa > Chordata > Mammalia > Rodentia > Octodontidae > Octodon > Octodon degus. The sequence continues at coordinate 11,291,236 of NW_004524607.1, forward strand.
AGAACTGAAAGACCTGGAAGAGTAGCACTACCTGCCAAAAAGTAAACTTGGATCCCTGCCCCATATGATATATAAAAGTGAACTCTCTAAAACATAATAAATCTAGGGCTGGCCAAATAGCTCAGCGGATTAAAGGGCCTGCAAGCAGGCACAGGGGCTCTAGGTTCGATCCCCGGGCCTGTAGTACAGGCCCTGCCCCCAGGGTGCACTGAGACAACTGAGACTGGACGTGGTGGCGCATACCTTTAATCCTAGCTCTTGGGAGGCTGTAAACAGGTAGATCACTACAAGTCTGATCTAGTAGTGAGACCCTGAACACCCTGTAGACCCTTCCCTAAAATACAGAAAAAATAAATAAATAAATCTAAATGTAAAGTCCCTAGTTTCGAGAAAGCCTCAATACATATAGCCATAAGCAAAGCTTTATATACATCATCTTTTTTTTTTTCTCCGAATGCCTTCAGGGCAGGTTTGGCTGGCTTGAGTTGTGGGGATTGAACCATAGCAACCTGAGCCTGACTGCTTTGTTGAAGCAGCCACTTAAAGAACTGAGCTAAGGGGCA
>NW_004524607.1:11292721-11296672 GCF_000260255.1 Octodon degus
GGATCTGGCACTGTGGCTCCTGCATGAAGACCGTGGCTGGTGGCGCCTGGACCTACAATACCACTTCGGTGGTCACAGTGAAGTCAGCCATCAGAAGACTGAAGGAATTGAAAGACCAGTAGAAGCTCTTACAATTTGAGACATCTCTAGCCTATAATAAATGGGTTAATTTATGTAAAAAAAAAAGAAAAAAAGAAAAAAGAAAATAATTTCAATTATGTGTGTGTAAGGACTTGATTCTGGAATATAGAAAAACACTCAAAACTCAGGAAAATAAATTGTTTAATGGGCAAAATGATTTAAAAAGACACATCACCAAGGAAGATAACATGAGCTATAAAGAAGCCCATGCGGAGATGTTCATCGTTGTGCATTACTAGGGAAACACAACTGGAAGCACAAGGACAAACCATCATCCCCTCCTAGGTGGGTTTAAATGGAAGGCTGCCCATGCACCCCAGTGTTGGTGAAGGGAGGGGTGGGACTCTCAGTGCCCGCGGGAACCTGGAGTGTGCAACCACCCTAGAGAATCGTTGGTTTTTTGCAAGGTTAGACATGCCCCAGGTGTAGTGGTGCACACCTGTCATCCCAGCACTCTGGGAGGCTAAGGTGAGAGAATGGCAAGTTTGAACCTAACCTGGACAGGCCTTATCTCAGTTTTTTAAAAAGGCAGGATGGTGGGGAGATGGCTCAGAGGAATAAGCACTTCCCTGGCAAGCGCAAGGGCCTGAGTTCAATCCCCAGTTCCACAAAATAGATAGATAGATGGGCAGGGGGCCAGACATGGTGGCACATACCTGTAATTCCAGTACTCGGGAGGCTGGGGCAGGAGGATTGTGACGAGTTTGAGGTCAATCCTGAACTACATAGCAAGATCCTGTCTCAAAAAAAAATCTAAAAAATAAATAAAAGAGTGGGGCTGGAGGGCTTGGAATCTGGGACTATAGTTCAGGGCGAAGTCCTTGGGTTCAGTCCCAAGGGTGCATGTGCTTGCCTGGCGCACACACAACAGTCTAGTCAGTGACAGAAGGCAGGGGTTGCCTGGGACAAGGGCTGAGCCTGCAGTGGCACAGGGACTTTTGGTGGTCATGGGGTGGTTTCGAGGGTATATCCTTGTATCAGAGCTCAAATGTATACTTCTCTCATTTTCCCCAAGAATTCTCACCACCAGCCAAGAGAACTCTAAAGTTTGCCATGAAGTATCTCACTTCAATTATTTTTACATCACTCTAGTGTATTATTAGCCTTTGGAACAAAGATGTGGTAGTACTCTGCTTTTAGTAGTAAGCATTTCCATTTACAAAATAGAGCAATTCTCAGTCACTGAAAATCAGGTAAGTGCTGGCAGGAAACTGCACCTTTCTAAATGGGAAGTAGTGTGTGTAATTTCTTCTGTGCTACACATACCAGCACAGCTATAAAACAGATATTTTAACTAAATGACAGCATTCCTTGGCTTCATTTCAGTCTTGAGAGATGGTCTGAATTTTTAGGGCGTCTGGGATCTAAGTGTGCCTCAGGTAAAGCATGTGTAGACCACTTTTCTCTGTTCATGGCATTGAGATCTTATTTGTGATCTTCTTGTCTCTTGCACCCTAGAGAGCCGCCCAGTGCTGGGCTGCCGGGAACTGGTCTTCAGGAACCTCTCCAAAATCCTTCCTGCCATCTGTCACGACATCACCGACTGGGTGGTGGGGACCAGGGTAAAGTCTGCACAGCTCCTGCCAGTGCTGCTCCTGCACGCTGAGGACCATATCACACAACACCTGGAGATCATCCTTAGAACCCTGCAGAGGGCCTGTGCGGATGAGGAGGTGGCCGTGGTCAGCAGTGTGAGTGGTTGTTTCGGGTTGGATCTGTGGGGGTTGAGCCCCAGGTGTGTGGGTCTGCAAGCTGTGGAAGACACATGTCCATAGTGAGCACCTGTCCCCTCTCACACCTAGTCCCTGAGGATCACTGACTTGCAGCCTCCTTGTGAAATGATGTGTGTTCAGGAAAGCCTGTCATTAAGCTGATTCTAGCACAATGTGGCATCCACCGCCAGGGTCAGACTGCTGAGAAAGGGGCAGAAAGGCCCTGGGAGTCCACAGCCCTCTGGAGTCTGCAGGAGCCTTGGGGCAGCTCTACCACCAGTGTGTGGCCTCTGAGCTTGCTCTTCGCAGTTGTCTACTTGGCTAGTGGTCAGTACCGGCTGCAGAGCAGGGGAGAGCACAGAGCCTTGTGTTTGTCCAGCCTTTGCTCTGTGATACCGTGTCCCTGGCCAGCATGTGCTCTGTGCTGCCAGGCAGTCACTGCGTGAGGACACACCCTGGTACTTGAGAGGATGAGATCATTGGCCAAAACATCCACCTCATCTTTATTGAAACATCTCTAATCGGGTTGATTGTCCCTGTTGTGAGTCATTTTATTGACTTCAAGTGAATGCTGCAGTTCCACATTTTAAGCCTACTTTCATGGCACGTTTTTATTTTTCAAAAACCTTCATCAATTTAGATTTTGTAAACTCCTTTTTTTATGAATACATAGTTGATTTTTGGATGTCAGGATTATTGTTAAAGGAGCCGGACTTTTAGTTATTGAACGTTGTGTCTTTCCACGTACTTTTGCACGCTTGCTTGCTTTTTCTTTGTGTGCTTCGTTTTGAGAGAGGGTCTCATGATTCAAGCTTGCCTTGGACTCACTGTGTAGCCCAGGCTAGCTCCAAACTTGCAATGATTCTCCTGCCTCAGCCTCCCCAGTCCTGGGATTACAGGCATGTACCACCATGCCTTCTGTGCACAACTTTTGAACCTCTGTTTTCTCCATAGAAAAAAAGTGAATTTATTTTGCATCTACCCATCTGATTTTCCAAGGGATGAAATAACTAGGTTGTGCTAGCAGCAAGCAGACCCTGGTAATGCTCATGTGTTCTTTGCCCATCCCAGCAGCCTCACAGAGCAAATGTGGACCCCCTTGAACCATAGGAGGGTCCTCATCCATGATCCTGTTGACCAGTAGAATTCCATACTGTGGAGGTGCCAAGTGTTTTAACACTTATCAATAGGTAGTTTAGGTTACTGTATCAGATGAGGGACACGAGTCCTATGATCCATTTGCTTGGACAGTCTCCTGTGCAAGTCTCGGGAGGCAGAGAGATGCTGTGTTCCTCTGGCGCTCCTCTAGTGGGCAGAGAACCTACAGGGCTGCAGCTGCATGTGAGCAGGCGTTTTCAAACTCCTTCACCTTGTTCCACATCTCTCTCACAGTGTGCAAGATCTGCAGAGCTGATTGGGATATTCATCAGCCCAGAAGTTTCTCTGAAGCTCATCATATCAATGCTGAAGAAGGCACCCTCCTCTTCTAGCCTGTTGATTCTTGCTTCTGTCATTCGAGGCTGTCCACGGGATGCCCTCCAGCCACACCTCATGGCCATCACCACAGAGCTGGTCCAGGCGCATGTCTGCCAGGCATCTGAAAATGTAAGATGGTGCAGTGAGGGATCAGCATACAGGTCACACCCTGGGTTACGGGTAAGAGGTGTCCCTGCTGGCATCTGAGCTTAACTGCTAATAGGAGGAGCAAGGTCCATACTCAGGCCCATCAATTGCACCTGCTGCACCCAGGGTGCTGGCACTGTCTCTGGCTTAGGGACCTGACCTCTTGCTCTGCCCAGTACTATAGTACTGTAACCATCAGCCAAGTGGCCATTTAAACTTGTTTAAAAAGGGCCAGCAGATAGCTCAGCAAACAGCACCTGCTTAGGCAAGCGCAGGGACTGGGGTTCAAGCCCCAGCACCACATGCTGTGCTGGCCCCACCCCAGCTGCATAGTGAGGCCCTATACCAAATATATAAAAAATAAATAAATTTGTTAAAATTAAGATTTCCTGGGGCTGGTGAGATGGCTCAGTGGTCTAAAGCACCTACTTAGAACAAGCTAAGCAAAGCAAAGTACAGGGACCGCGGTTCAATC
>NW_004524607.1:11296839-11306020 GCF_000260255.1 Octodon degus
AAAAAAAAAAAAAAAGATTTCCTTTACTTAGTCTCTTTGGGCACCTGTCAGTTGGCCAGTAGTCACGCATGACCATCTGTTGTACAGTGCAGGACATTCCCATTACTAGGAGACTCTGTAGATGGTACAACTATAGGTAGTTACAGGACAGAGGGCTAATCCTTTGGAATAATTTATAATTATTTCTGCTGAAGACATGATTATGACTATTTTGTTTGGATGTGTCAGGCCTGGCCTGGCCGCTCCCACATCTCACATCCCCGATCCTCCTGTTGAATGACCAGGCTTGCCCTCCGCCTTCTGTACTCCCACACAGAGGTGCCTCCAGGCGGCTTGTGGTCCAACTTGACATGTTCTAGAAGATGGCAGGGACCCCTGTCCAGGTGCTTCTCTGTCCCCAGGAAGAGCTACACTGTTCACACTCACAATTGTAAACCATGTTAAGAAATCTATAAGGAATTTAGGGAGCTGGAAACCATAGGCCTTGGGAAGGAACAGAGAAAAGTCACTATTCCTGGTGTTTTTAGCCACATTTTACCTTTTCCCCCAATCCCTTCTAAGCATCACCCCCAGTCAACACAAGCTTGGCATGAGTGGTTTTGAGAAGGATTTTGATTCCTGCATTTGGATATGTAAGCCAGAAATGCTTTGAATGAGTATACCCTGAAAATCTGTGCAGGTATGTAAATGCATATCTTACAAACTTAATGGCAAAGCAAGTGTTGTCATTTCCCTTTCTTTATTTTGTTTACATAGAACCTGGATTTCATGGTTAATGGGCTCAGGACTCCTTGTCTTCCTCTTTGGCTTCTCATCTTCCTGTTTTATTGAGAAAAAGCTCACACAGCCTTTTAAGCAGAGCAAGACCCTTCCTGACCCTTCATCTACTAGGGTTCAAGCATGTTCTGGCCCAGAGGCTAGGAGCCCAGCCATGATAAAAACCCAGGATGCATGTACATGTTGCACCCCCTCTCCCTTTTTTTTTTTTTTTTTTTTTTTAATACCAAGGATGGAACTCAGGACCTTCCACTTGCTAGGCAGGTGTTTATGCTGCTGAGCTATCTCCCTGGCCCTGCCCCTTTCTTGACAGGCCTAAATGTTTGGCAGGAAAAGACAAACACATTCAGGTCAAAGTCATTCCTCTGCCTTGCCGTCTGCAGCAAGTAAACGTTCATCTGCTCGGTCTGTGTCTGGTCACTCGGGAAGTTGTTGGCATTTCCTACCACTGTTCTTCAGTGGCCAGGAAAATGGGCTAAGAATCTCTTTCCCAAACAAACTAAAAATGTTTAAACTCCATGTTAAAATGGAGAGGCCCATGCAGATGCATCTTGTGCTACAGGTCTTCCTGGTGTGGCCTCGTGATTGTCAGGGCTAGTCAGTAGCAAAGGTGTTTCCTTGGTGTTGAGCCAGGCTACACCTGGCACTGAGCTAGGAAACCTGTACTGAATGCAAACATCTCTAGCACTTTACCTGGTTGTTACCATGTCAGGTAATATAGTGACCAAATGGAGAAACACTGAGTACCACTCTCTGCTATGTCTCTTCCCCTTGTGTCTCTGGGCGCAGGCAAATCCTAACCATCCCCTGGTCAATAGGGAGAGCTTAGATGTTACCATTCTGCCATTTCTGTGGTCGTGGGCACATAGCAGGATGATGCTGTAAAAGGGGCATGTGTTTTCTTGCGGTCTTTAGTTTGGATCTATAGTGAGACAGCTCTGCCAAAGCTGAGAGGGCACATGTCTTTTAAAAATGTGTTCCCTTTTAATTGAAGAAAAAAACGATAGCCTTTTAAATTTACAGTATGGGCTACTCTAGATGTTAGCCAAGATCATTTCTAAGAAGTTTTTTAATCAGTCAATCCAAGCCAAAAGAAAACAGTCTGTGTGGACAATCAGGACACATAAAAGCATAAGTGTGTGGCATCTCCTGGGAGTGGACTAGGGCATTGTGGGCCAGGAATGCTGGAACAAACTTGCTGTGATTCGGTATGACTTTTCTTTAGACCTTGGTGGTTTATGTCCCTGGAAAATGAGTCATGGCAATTTCAGAACTGATTCCAAAATTTAGAGCCAATCCATGATTTAGCCAAATAATTACCATGTTTTTTTTTAACTCACACCTCTAACTAGTAAAAAGAGTTTTGAGCATTTGCTTCCAATGTACATCCACCTTTCTGTTTATTAATCATGTTTATACATTATGTATGTGACCACTTTCCCAGCTCATTCTGTATTTCATAAAACATGTAAAATAGATGAGTTAGGGGAAACTGTAAGCAGTGCCGATAGTGAATACAGTCAAACTAAGAGGGACGCTGTTGAGCCAGATTTGGTGGACTACCCCCCTCAACCAAGAAGCATTGTTTTATTAGTAAATTTTTTTTTTTTTTTTTTTTTTTTTGGTGGTACCGGCAAGTGAACTCAGGACCTTGCACTTGCCAGGCAGGCACTTATTCCACTGCGCTATCTCCTCGGCCCAATTTTCTTTATTTTTGTTAAAGCTGAGGCACATAGAAATATTCAAAAATGAAAAAGCAGGGAAAAAATAATAGACTATATCTCCATGTACCCATCACCCACTCCTGTTGCCAGTTCTTTTCATTCTTGTGTTTTCCCCTTACACCATTTTTCTTCTTTCTTTTCCCCCCACTTTGAGAGGAATAAAGAGAGCTCTGGGGTATTTTCAAGTGATTCCAAGATATGCCATTGTTTCATTTATAAATGAACACTGCACAAGAGGTTTTAAACTTTTTTTGTGTGTGGAACCAGGGATTGAATTCAAACCCTTGTGCTTGCCAGGGAAGCACTTATTCTACTGAGCCATCTTCCCGGCCCTGTTTTTAAACTTTTTAAACTTAACTTTTAAAATACTTTTAAGCACTTCATGAAATGACTGTGACCCCTGAGTTCCAGTCTATGTCCAGTTTCTCTGTTGTCTAGACAGTGCCCTTGTTAAGACCAATTACTGCAGTCAGGGACCCTGGCCATGGCATGATGGCTATCCTAGTTCCTGCTATGCAGGTGGGCCCTGCACTCTTTGCATTTGGGGCAAGGGGCACTGACCATCTTTGGTCTCTTCCAGGATCTCTACCTAGAGCACCTGCTGCTCTGTGTGCAGACTCTGGTGTCTGTGTGTCAGGAGGACTGCAGCGTGGCCAGCCTGCAGCTCATGGAGGTGCTGGTGACAATCATGGCTCTCTCGGGTGCCACCGCCCTTGGGGACAAGGTAAGGCTGGTGGAAGATCCCCGTCACTCTTTCTGACGGAAACATAACTGTCTTCTGTAAATCTCTTGCATGCTTGAATTTCAGGCCTCAGGCATAGCTGACTGGCAAAGATGAAAGCATGTGGAACATTCAGGATGAGTCATTCATGAGGTGGCCTCAGGGTGTCCTGCCACCTGCAGATGTATCCTTCTGTCTAGGAATAAAGGCTCTTTAATCTTGGAGCCTGTAACAAAGAAGCAAAAAAGAAACAAGACTGTCACAATCCTTAAGCCTGTCCATATCAGTGGTTTCAAAAACACACACCCATATGCAGCTGAAAGTCTGGAGAGGAGAGCGGTGACTTTCCTGCATAATTGCAGCACAGCTTTGCAAAATTATTTCTATCCCCTTGACTCTGTGTTTATGCTTACAAATCTCCCACACTGCCCTCCCTTTGAACTCAGGACCACCTGACACTCCAGGTACCCAGACAGTGCCCTCCCTCCCCCCTCCCCCAGCCTGGGCCATTTTGTGTGGAAGTCGTGGCAGCTGTGGGGCCTCAATTCAAGGAGGCCCGCTGCTTCTCCCTTTTTTTGGGGGGGGGGGTGGTCTCTCTATATATAGAGCTCTTTGTTTTGGAGGGTTTTTCTTGTGTGTGTGGTCTTGAGGATAGAACCTGGGGCTACACTACTGGTGACATCTTTAGCCCTTTGTGTTTTTATTTTTTTAAATTTTGAGACACTGAGTAGCAAAGACTCGTCTCAAACTCAAAATCCTCTTGCCTCAGCTTCCCAAGAGCCTGGATTAGAGGTATGTGCCACCATGCCCAGCTTCTTGAGGCTTCTTTCAACCCTGCTTTAGTTCACTCTTTGAACCTTTACAGAAGAAAAAGAATACAAACTAACCTTTACAAAGTGGACATCCTTATAGATAAACACTGGTAGGCATAAATAATAGCAAAGTGGTGCCTGTGAGAAGGAAGCCGAATACCATCAGGTAACAGGCAGGTCCACAGAATGGAGTCCACTGGGCAGCTGCCACCAGGGAATTTCAAGGACTTCCTACTGTGTTTAAATCCCAAGAAGAAAGTCACAGATTAATGAGTAGTTGGCAGCTTTGTAGTTAGCCATACCTCACCCCCATGTCACCAGCTAGCATGCATCCTGGCTTCAGTGATGACAGAAATTGAAGCAGGAAACATCATAAATATACAGGCTGTAACTTTGATTGGAAGGTTTATTATAGAGAAGACACAACTGACTATGCGTAGGCAGCTCCAGGGGTGGTAGGTGGAGAAGCTCCCAACAGAGGATATATGTTGCAGGATCTCAGGGGAATGACATTAATTATTCATGGAATTTTTCAAAAGGTGCAGGAGTCATTGGACATTCACAGATGTAAGTTTGCACATGGCCTAAAATACGCTTAGCAACATATTATGCCAGCCTCTGGATGGGGAATTTATCATGGAAACACATGATAATGAAAGACATAGTAAAGTTCAGGTTCAGTTCCTCCTTAAGCCTGTCTCTGTTCTGCTTGCATTAGTCTCACCCAGTTGGTCACTTAGTTGACAGCATGACTTACTTTACCCTTCCTGTCACTGAAAGCTGCCTGGCTTTCTCAGACTGCTCCTTCTGTTGCATTGTCCCCCCAGAATCATCTGTGGAGATCTAACTGGGGTAGGAATGCTGAGCACAGGAGGGCAAGGATGGGCTTGGGGACAGTTGGCTAAGTCTAATTCCTTAAAATGCCTTAGCCTGGTCAGAGTGGCTCTGGGTCATCTTCGATCTGCTCAAACTGAGGAACCACTGGTGCTGCTCTGTAGTGGCCTGTATGTCTGCTTTATTATTTGCTCTTAGGACCACATTGACAGCATGATGGGAAATCAGACTTTAGCAGGTTCAGCCACAGCCCTCGCCTTCAGGTCCAGCCTTCCACGTTTCCGCCTTGTAGCACTCCCCTCCTGGCTAAATGTTCACATTTAACCCATTTGTTCCAGCAGGCCAAGGGTCTTGGGTGATAAGGTCTTGAAAGCTGAATTGTCAGCCAGGCATGGTGGCACATGCCTGTAATCCCAGCACTCTGGGAGACTAAGGCAGGATTATGAGTGTGAGCCTATCGTGGACAACTTAACAACTTGGCGAGACACTCTCAAAAATTTTTTTAGGACTGGTGAGATGGCTCAGTGGTCTAAAGCACCTACTTAGAACAAGCTTAGCAAAGCACAGGGACCGCAGTTCAATCCCCCAGCACCACATGCCAGCCCGCCCCTCCCCCTGGTGGGCTGAGCTGGCCCCACACACACACACACACACACACACACACAAATAAATAATTTTTTTTACAGGCCTGAGCATGGTGCTCAGTGGCAGACTACTTGGAGGCCTTGGGTTCATTCCCTAGTACACACCCCCATTCCTCAATGGAATGGTCACAATGTTGAACTTGTATTTTGCAGGCTCAGGAGACCATGGAGTCACTGGCTTTGGTGGAAAATGTCCCCGGCAGTCAGGATCTCTACCACAAGCACATGGGTCCTCTCCTGGAGCGGCTGACTGCCTCGCACTGTGACTGGACTGCACACTCTGTGGAGCTGCTGCAGTTCTGTGAGGTCATCACCCGGTCAGGTAAGTCCCAGGCAGCCCTCAAGGCTCAGCTTGCCCTCATCCGTGGTGCCTCCACCTACAGCCACATATTTGTTCCACCACAGAGAAACCAGGATGCAGCATCCTACACCCCAGGGCACAAAGGCTAGAGCTGACGGCTCATGTGGGTGTTCCCCCCACACCTCAGCATGTGCAGTAACTTTGAAATCAGGTTGTACTATTTATTTATGTGTGTATGTATTTTAGTACAGGGTCTCTAGTGTCTCATTATACAGATGGGACTCACAGTGATTCTGTTTTCAGCCTCCCAAGCCCAGTCTCAATCACTGGCTCAATGTGCCCCAGGAGCTGGGCCAGGGCCAGCATGACATGCTGGGGCTCAAACCCCAGCCAATGTACTCTGCCTAAGCAGGCGCTTTTGCTTTAGTCCACTGAGCTATCTGGCCAGCCCTTGGAAATCAGGTTGTATTGTGGTCTATTTTTTAGTCTCTATTCTTCAGATACATCTGGATTTTAGTGTAGAATTTCACACTCCCAGCCACATGGCATTGCAAGTGTGTGACACACTAGGCTTTGACCTCTGCATTCCTGTCTGTTCTCCCAGAGTCTGAAAATGCAGGCTCCTTCCTGAGCTGGACAGTGTTGCTCCATAACCTCCTTCATTGCAGATGCAGAGTAGTGAGCCCCTCACTGTTTTAGCAACACCCCCCTACCCCCAAGTGCTGGAGCTGGAACCCAGGCCTGACACATGCTAGCCTGGCCCAAGCTCTTACTGCTGAGCTCCTCCCTAGCATTTGACAAGGTCTTCAGTACAGAAGTTAGAATGAGTCACTAGGTGTATGCTGTACTTTCCAAGTGATTGCGACTTATGCCACAACTTACTCCCTCCTTGATGTACAGACTCCCATAGGCCTTCCCTGTCCCCATGTCACCTCTGCATGACCAGCACCTCTTTGGAAGTATAAAGTATTGGCACTGTGCTCTGGAGCTAGGAATGCCTCTGTGGTTCATAGCCAGGTTGTGCCTAGGACTCTGAGACCTACCAAGAAATCTAATATTATTCTCGTCAGTTGTGTACAAAACTATTTCCAGAATAGAAAAGACAGGGCTGAGGCCTGAGGGTTGAGGCCCGAGGGTTAGAGCAGGTGTCTTGGCAGCTCCCTGCCCTGCCCAACACACCAGGTTGCTGTGCCTCACTGCTGCACCTCAGGGGAAGGCTGGAGCTGCTGACCCCATTTCATAGGTGGGAAACCAAGGGCAAAAGGCTTATCAACATTTATTTAAAAGTAACTTTTTATTTATTTTTTTTTATTTTTCCAAAGTTTTATTGATAAACAGATAGCAATGAGACAGTTTCAAATCAAATTGGAAGTACAGTTTCAACAAATAATACACTGCATATATTCTTCTTAGTGGTTAATTGCTGTACAAGAAGTGGACTTGTGATCCTATTTACAAACACCATTAGAACAAATCATTCTATTCATTAAGACAATGCAACTATATATCTATCCTAACCACTTTGAATACACAGATACAAAATGGACATTCATCGGTATACCCCATTTTTTCTAAGTTCCGTTATTGAATATTATAGGTGTGTAAACTCAGCAAAATATTCTAAAAGAGTCCAGTAGCCCATAATAGCATTGGGTCTTCTGTTTAACTGGCAATGTCAGAAATTATTGACCTGAGTCCCCCACAGCTCAACATAACAACATGGCTTTACTTCCTATATTTCGTCTTCATACTTTTCTACTGGATGGTTAAGACCAAGGTAAAGCAGGACCTGTGCAACAAGAGTTGTAGCTTTTTGGTCTGAGAAGGTCAGTGAAATGCCCTCAGGATTTATCCTGAGATCCTGTACCTCAGATTGTAGAACCTTTGTCAGCGGCAGCCACGTGGATGAGTCACAGCCAATGCTTGGCCAATGTGCTCTCTGTGAAAGCCTGAGAGAGTGTCTTCTCCCCATGTGACTCTCCTTAGGCACACTCTACGTCATCGATCACTTTCCTCTTTGGCCCCATAATCTTCTTGATCAGAAAATTTGGGACACTACCGAGGCACATGACGTTACAGTACAAGTTCTCATATGTCCTGAGTCTTAATTGACCTTAGAAGGCTAGGGCCAAAATGTTGGCATTCCATGTAGTCCTCCTTTTTCTCTAATTTTGGTCTGCAGACTTACGTTGTTAACCATCCAGAAGACAAGCTTATTGTTATTATCAAACGATTTAGGCTATTAAGCTTAACCTCACTATCTCACTGCATTTCAAACATCTTAGGCATAATAAGGAGCAGGTATTTTTCATCAAGTAGTGATATGTTGAACTTTAAGTCCCTGAATAATATGATAAAAACATTTTAAAAATTACATTATATTTTAAAAATAGGATAAAGAGTTATATACTTCTCATGTTTGCACATAAGTCCAAAAATCTCATCATATACAACCTTGAAACAGGACAGTCCCACAGTATTCCTTTTCCTGTCTCTTGCTTTCATTAGTAACTTTTTAAATATGAGGATTTTTTGTTTGTTTTTGGACTTTTTTGGGGTAAGGTTTCACCCTGCAGATCAGGCTGGCCTTGAACTCACTTTGTAGCTGAAGCTGGCCTCAAACTCTCGGTGATCCTCCTGCTTCAGCCTCCTGAGTGAAAATAGCTTATTTACAATAGTCCTATAAGGGATAAACACTTATAAGCCATTTAAATCTTTCAAAAAGGATGGTGGTCTACAAAAGAGATAGATTTGACTATGTCTTTATTTGAAACCAAATAATAAAAAGACCTGGGAAAATATCACAGTGAATCCAATAGCTTTGGGTCTTTGTCGCATAAAGCTCACATAAAATAAAGATAAAAAGCCTTAACCTCGAAAAACCAGGCAGGATACCTGGATTATGTAAGGAAGAGTTAACATAGCTAGCAAGCAAACAGTTGGAAAATATTCATGCAGCCTTCCTAATAATGCAGAAATATGAGTTAGAAACCATGAGTATAATTTCTTTATCTACGGAATTAGATGGAAAATAACAAGCTTGTCCCAGGGGAATCAAGCTGGGAGCCTGAGCCCTGCCGTGGAATTCCATGTCAGCGGTGCCTGTGGGAAGCAGCTGGGCGGTGCATCTGCAATTCCCAGAGTGCTCAGAGCTGTCCACCCAGCAGTCAGACAGAGGAGACTCTATGCTCAGAAAGTGATCCCGACTGTGGGAAAAGCTGCATACCCCAGCTATTCAATGGGGCAAAATTGGAACTGACTCAGATACCTAATAGGAAGTTAAACATGTAAGGGTGTTTCCACAGAAATATGTTCTGGCTACTGTTAAAAATCACCATCCTGCCAGTCCTAGCCCAGGTCCGGTGAGT
>NW_004524607.1:11310990-11321277 GCF_000260255.1 Octodon degus
AAAAAAAAAATCACCATCCTGAGCCTTTGTGGCACCAGGCAAGGGAAGGGACAATAGCAGAGCCTGTGTGCTCCTTGTGAGGGAGTCTATTATGGCAGAAGGGGTGTCAAGGCTTTTAGTCTTGATTTGGTTTGGTTTTTACCTTTCTTTACACCAAGTGGCCCACCTTGCAAATCCTGCCAGAGCCCCCAGAGTCTGTCAGCATGGGAGGGATGTGATCCTTTCCATCCCACATTCCAATAGCTAGTTGTGACCCAGAGACATGATGCTGTTTTCTGTATTTAGGCCAGAAAATGTGGCTTGCCTCCAGTTTGTTAAAAATGGAGAGAGGAGGTTTAGAAGGCAGCAGAAATAATGGCTTTTGCAGTAGGGAGGCCTTGAGTCCTAGGAACATACTGCCATGCTGAGCTAGGCCATGTCTGAGAGTACATCAGGGTCACACTATCTCAGGTCTGTCTGGACTCCCTAGGCCCCAGTGTCCCCACCTGTGAAGAACACAGAGAGCCCTTTACTGCTCAGCTTGACCTCCACTTCAGAGCAATGTGGGGTTCTGAGCATGAGGTCCTCTGCACAGAGTTCGCCAGAGTAAACAGCTCAAACAACAGATGCTTCCAGCAGGGGGACCTCCTACCCTGGGGTGTGAAAAGGAATGAAACCCAATTAAACATCTATGTGAGTCCACATGGCCTCTGGCTCTGCCATACTAGGGGTTGCATGTAGATGGTCAGCGGACCCTTCTTTCAAACTGGCCTCAGGTCCCAGAGCATCTTCTTGGAGCTCTGTCCCCATCATCTCAATCCCTGAGCAACTATGCCTGCCCATCTCTGCCTAGTAGGGGAGTGTGGGGTGGGGGGAGAGAAGGAGAGAGACTGTACCAGCACCAGCTGTCATGAGGTCAGCTAGCTTCAAGCAGATGTTTCTGTATGTCATGCAGATGACAAGGATGGTCTGAGGGTCCAGGGGTGCATCTAGGGTCTGTAGCCCAAACCTGCATCTCTACACTGATCATTGAGTTTTTGGTTTATCCTTCTGCAGAATGCATTTCACTTAAAGAAAAAAAATTCCTAAAAAGCAGTGCTTTTCAAAACCAAGAGTGTTAGCTGCTCCAGGCCTTAGAGGCTGTGACCAAAGGCTGCTCCCAGGGTGTGGTGTCTCTAGACCCATGGTGAAGAGCCATGTGGCATGCCCCAGAGGACTGAGTGAGAAAGGCCAGCTGTATTGGAAATGACCTGTTCCTTGGTCTCCTCCACACTGACTCGAGCCTGGAAGGCAGACCTAGCCCTGGCCAGAATCACTGTCATCAGTGAGCTATGCCAGTGACATTGGCTGGACTCGTGTGTCTTTCTACAATGTCTGAATTTATTAAATAACAATAAACTCGTAAGCTGCGTCAGTTTCATCAGTCCCATCTGGGTGAATACTCAGAGTCCACTCTTGGTAGCCAGTAAGTTGGGCAATCACAGGTTCTTTTATTCCAGCATTAATTAGTAATGTCTATAGCACTCAAATCACACATCACACTTCGTAAAATAATACTTAAATTACAGAACAGAGAAGAAGTGGTGAAGAGTGGCCATAGCATTGGAAGAGACAGGACTGACAGCAAAGGCTGAGTCTGTAGAGACATGAAGAGTTACCACTGGTGGCCAGATAAGATTACAGAGCAGACTGAGCTGCTTTGAGGTCTGGGGCTTGTTGAAAGTGCAGAAGTGCTCAGAGCCTAAGTCTGGGCAGCAGGCAGTTCGGACCACATAAAGCATGGAGACAGAGCAAAGCTGAAAGCAGGGACCAAAAGCCTATCAGCTCCTGTTACATTTACCAGGTGGACTGATGAGGTGGCAGGTTGGTATGTGTGTTTGCCACTGTACCTAGGATCACACACCTCTCCTGCATGAGCCAAGTGAGGGAGTCACGGTGTTTTTTAGTCTCAGGTCCAACAAGTTTTCTGTGATAGAACTGCTATGTCATGTGTACATGTGCCCTTGATTTAATTTGATACTCTGTGTGTGTGTGCGCACGCGCAGTACTGGGGATTGAACTCAGAACCCTGTGCTTTCCAGGCAAGTGCTTGTTCTACTGAGCTATCTCCCTGGGTGGTACATTCATTGTTAAGCATTCATACATTTTTTGTTAAGCAAGAAGAATTTGTCAGTTTGTGCCACAGAGTTGCTCTGTGCGGCTGAGGGTTGCCAGGTTTGGTGTGTTCAGCATCCCAGGTTATCTCTTTACACAAGTGAGTGACCAAGACATCTTGCCTCAGCATTTGCATTCCAGTGGCACAAACTGCTGTTCTGTGAAATGGAGTCATCCAGGGCAAAGCACAGCCTGGAAGCCACTGTTTCAGCAATGTACAGTCACTCACAGCAGGGCACAGCCAGACCATGCATATAGTAGGAATTGACTTCATAGAAATGCTGCCAAGATTTTGCTCATACTGTTATTCTTTCTAACTTCCTGGAGTGCCTTCCTGTCTGAAGGTATAACTTTCATATTCCATCCTTTTTCCTGAACTCGTTCATTTCACGTGTTGGGGGCGCAGCCCCAGGCACATGGCCCTGCGCAGATGCCCTCCCTGCCCACAGGCAGACTGGCTGTGCAGGCCCACACCTGCCATTGCAAAGCCTGAAGCATTCCCTGCTAACACCATTCCTGGTGCTAACACATGTCAGACTTCATGTTAAGAGCACTCAAGGCATTTCAATTCACCTATCTTCTTATCCTGTGAGTAGTGGTGGACACTGAATTTTTGAGTGATTTTGATCTGTTTGGTCCAGGATTTAAAGATTAGCAGTCCTTTACATTGTCATAGTTAGCTGGGGAAGTGCCAAAGGAAAAGTGTGCTCCACAGGTGGAAGGCCAGGAAGACAATGTTGAGACACACACACATGGATTAAAGCATCTTCTCTCTTTTCCTTTGTGAATGAAATTGTT
Source organism: Octodon degus (assembly GCF_000260255.1). Classification (NCBI taxonomy): domain Eukaryota; kingdom Metazoa; phylum Chordata; class Mammalia; order Rodentia; family Octodontidae; genus Octodon; species Octodon degus. Next base: position 11,313,922 of record NW_004524607.1, read on the forward strand.
TGGTCTCAGGAGTTTTGATATTCACTCCTGAATATTTGTTCTCATCTCTTTCTCCCTCCCAGGCACACATGCAGCTTCCTCTGGGGGAGGCTACCCTGCCTCATTTTGTAGGCATGGAACACATTTGGTTTAGAGACACCATATCTTAAAAGAGCAAAGCCTTGGGTTGCTTGGCTTGTTCTCTGAATTATTGAAGAATGAGCAAAGCATGTTTCAGAGCAGACTGGCTTGAGCAACTTGTATTTGTTATAAAATCTGAAGCCCTGGGTTGTGAGACAGGTCAGTGACACAAGTGCCTACCTGGCAAGCACAAGGTCCTGAGATTGATTCCTGGTACCACAAAATAAAATCTGAAGCCCTGTTTGTTGGCACATGTCAAAACAAAATGTTTTGGGGCCACTATTCTCTTGATTCAAAGAGCATGTTTGGCTACCAGAGTGATTTGGTTTTAGCCCAAATTTGTGAGTTTTCAGATCAGTGCCAAAAGTTTTAATGGAATGAGGCAAACTTTTTCTTCATCTGCCTTTGAAAGTGGACAGGCTGAAAAGTTGCAGACACATTATGGACAGTGTGAACATTTTGGTTTTATTTATTTATTTTTATATATTTATTTATTTTTTGGCGGAACTAGGGATTGAACTGAGGCCCTTGCGCTTACCAGGGAAGTGCTTATTCCACTGAGCCATCTCCCCGGCCCCCAGTGTGAACATTTTGATAACTGATTTGACTGAATTCTTTTTTTTATAATGGTACTGGGGAATGAACCCATTGCCTTGTACATGATAGGCAAACATTCTGTCACTTAGCCACAGCTTGGCCCTTGATCTTTAAAATTTTGCTAAGAGAAGGCTTACTGTTGAGTGCTAAGAGGGACTTCAGGAGGTACATTTTCCATTGTGATCAGGAGAGCAGCACTACAGGAAAGGCAAGGTATAGTGTGGCGTGGCTGTTCCCAAGTGTTCCTGTTCTCAGGTCAGCTCCCTGCCCCGAGCCCAGGCTCCTGCTCTGGTCCTCAAATGTCTACAGCCTGTCTGTCTTGTTTTCCAGGCCCTGCTGTGGGAGAAGCGCTGCAGCACGTGGTCCCCACCCTCAGGGCCTGTCTGCAGACCACAAGAGACCCCCGTATGTGCCTGAAGCTCTTCTCCATCCTCTCTAGCCTGCTGCTGAGGCCCAAGGACACCATTGACTCCCAGGGGTAGGCAATCCTTATGTCTGGCAAAGCAAGCCCTGTGGGTGCTGGGAAGGGCTCCCCAACTTGCCCCTATACTGTGGGACCCCCTCTGCCCCCAATGCACTGGGCAGTGCTTCCTCTTCCTGAAGTCATAGGTGGGAGCTTGAAGGCATCCCTGAGCTTCTCTGTGGGCTAAGTCATGCCACCTTCCATCCCCTCTGGTGGACTGCATGATCAGGAGAGTAGTGCATTACAGAGAAATACTGAAACAGTAAATCAAAGTTATTTTAGTGTGGTCATTAAAATTCCACTGAATGAAAAAGTTTTAGGGAACATTAACTATTAATGGTTTATATATTAGCTATTCTCACTTTTAAAAGCCTTTCGGTACCTTTCAAACCTAACGAAGAACTGACTGAATTGCCATTGATGGTTAAAGCAGTACAGATAGCCTTCCATTATCTGAAAGAACTTTTAGGTAGCATTAAAACACTAAGGGTCTCCAATTTTGCTGCTTTGAAATGAGGAAAAAGGAACAAAAAACATGGAAGAGAGGAACAAGCCTGTGAAAGCAGGAACATCTGTGCCCCAGGCCAGGTGGGAGGTGACCAGTGTGCCAGGCTGTGGGTAGTGTAGAGAATCCAAACGGCCCTGGGAAAGTGGCTCCAGCTGCTTTCTGGCCACCATTTTTCCTCTATTAAATCAGAATACCTAGTCACGTAGAGTCCCAGACCAAAAGGTGGGAAGAAGTGGGGACAGGTGGCAGGACCCAGCTCTCAGGATACAGACCTGGCTGCTCTGGCTCCATTGGCACCGGGAATCCTCCTCTCCCAGGAAACAGGTCCATGGAAGCAAATGTGACCAATAGGCTGCAGTTTCCTGTGCAAATAATTTGATCATTAAAACTTTAATTACCACCTTTATCTCTTCTCTGCTGTTGGGCCTCTAGTCAGCTCATTGGGAAATTCTTTTTCCTGCTTGTCTACCATAACCTCAAGCCCAGAAGGACCATAATAGGGTACCATGTGAGCCCTGATGGTGGCCACATGCAGGCAGATGCTCGCATGGGCGACACTTGGGGCAGTGTTGCTGCAGAGACAGTGGCTGCTGTCCTCATGCTCTGCCCAAGCTCTGGATCCAGCCCAATGCTGCTGCTGGGCTCAGCCACAATCCCAGAGCCACACGATTAAAGGCTTCTTAAGGGAAGAAATCAGTATCATGAGAAATAGGTTAGTTAAGGGCTAGGGAGATGGCTTCGTGGTCTAAGCACCTGCCTGGCAAGTGCAGGGACCGAGATTTGATCCCTGGTACTACATGCCGTGCAGGCCCAGAACCCTGGGCATGCTGTCCCAGCCACAGGAACCTGGCATGGTGGTACACACCTATAATCCCAGCACTGGGGAGGCTGAGACAGGAGGATCACTATGAGTCCGAGCTACGTAGCAAGACCCTGTGCCAAATAAATAGTTTTTTTAAAAAGAAAAGAAATAGGTTATGTAAGTAAAACATTCAGGTATTTTTGTAGACAGGAGGCCAGGCCAGGCACCCTCTTCCCACTGGAGATACAGCTATCACATTTGAAGTCCCCATCTTTTCCAGGAACAGAAAATGTTCCTATTGGTGTCACTTTTACCATCTACTCTTTCCCTCAGCCCAAACCAAGATACTTCCTTTGAAGCGAGTCTTGGCCTTTGCTCACCACTGTCCCCTATGTTGATTCCAGGCAGTTTTGTGTCTACCTTGACTCAGTGGTAAAAGACATTCTGATGCCAAATCTGCAGTGGCGAGCAGGGAAGACAGCTGCAGCCATCCGCACAGCTGCCGTGTCCTGCTTGTGGGCACTCACCAGCGGTGATATCCTGTCAGCCAAGCAGGTAGGGGAGCACCACTGTGTCCTGGGCACCCAGGGCTTGGGCAGACCTGAGCTGGGAACAGCTGGCCGTGGAGGGAAGTAGTCCTGTGCCTGTGTGGGTGGGAGGAGCAGGAGAGAGGGCAGAGGTCCGGCTGCCAGACAGTATTACAGGTTTTGTCTCCTCAGGTAAGCTGGGGTCCTAGCAAGGATTTGGCCTCCTATCCTGCGTTTGCTTTCTTTGAGACAGGATCTCACTGTGTAGTCCAGGCTGGCTTTGAATTCCAGTTACAGGTTTGCACCATCATGCCCGGCCCTTAGGTTTACATATTGGATATTCTTTCATTTATTTATTTATTTTTCTTCCTTTTTTATGTATTTGATATAGGTTCTCACTACAGAGCTCAGACTTGTAGCGATCCTCCTGTTTTCAGCCTCCCCAGTGCTGGGATGACAGGCATGTGCCACCACACCTGGTGTCAGTGGGCAGCTCAGTGCACCCAGGGCTGGGGCTGGCACTATTCTTTATAAGACTAAGAATTTAATCGTAGGACCCACCAAGGAGTCCAGGCCTCTGCCTTCTAAGTTGCTGCTTCTTGTGTCCATCCAGTGCTGGGAACCAGGAAGCAGTAGAAATAAATTAGTAATTCCACAGCAGTTGGGAAGCCTTTCAACTCAGCCCTGCAGTGTGTGAGTGCCCCCTCCTGGCCCATGGAAAGGTTGCTGCTTTGAAGTGCTTCTGAAGACCCGCAGTGCACCGCCATAAGTGGCAGGGCTGGGCCTTGATGGATTGATAATTATGGGCTGTTAGAAATCCACTGACCTGGCAAAGTGCCTGCCTTGTAAGCACAAGGTCTTAATTTCAAGTCTTGGTTTAAAAAAACTTAAGTTCACTGACCAACTTAAAACAAAAATTATTCAAACGACCTAAAGATCTATATTCTAGCATATTTGGTACCATGTTTACAGCCTTTCAGACTACACTGTGCTCATGTCAGCTGGACACCTCTTCCCAAGCAGTCAGAGCAGAGCTGCCGGCACCATCTCACACACACTTACGGTTCCAGGTGCATGACGTTCAGGATGCGTTGCTGCCTCAGGTCTTGGCCACCCTGGAAGAGGACATGCAGACCACTCGGCTGATCTCCTGTCGTATCATTAACATATTTCTAAAGACCTCTGGAGATGTTGTGGACCCAGATAAATTCCTCAAGATTTATCCTGGTAGGACATTTCTGTTTATCAAACCATGCATATATGTTTATATTCAAGTGACTTCTTTTTTTTTTTTTTTTTTTGGTTCCTCGAATGCCTTCAGGGCACTTTTGGCCAGCGGAAGAGGTGTGAGGTTCGAACTCCAGCAACCTGTGGCTGACAGCTTTGTCTAAGCAGCCACTTAAAGGCCTGAGCTAGGGCCAGGCCCCCTCAAGTGACTTCTTCTATAGCAAAAAACAGAAAACACTGTTTTATCTTATGATCATGTTGGTACTATAAATCCAAAAACTGCAATAACAGGTAAAACGTCAAACAAATAGCAGAACCCAGGGTGAACACTGGAACAGAGTAGGGTGGGAGCAAAACCCCACTCCAGAGCAGCCTGCAGGCTGACAGGGACCCCCACTCAGAGGGGAAACGTAGCAAGACCCTATGTAAGAATAAGGTCTGGAATGAGGCTTCTGTGCCTGGTTTGCTGACATAGGTGCCTGCCCTGCAGCTGGGCCTGTGAGAGTGAGGGAGAATGGGGCTGTGCCCTGGCTCAGGTCTCAGCCCTCACTGTCCAGTATCTGCCATTTTGAATCCTGAGGGTCACACCCTGTCAAGGCCAGACGGGGGAGGGGGATTGAGGCATCAGAAGCCATTGAGAAAACAAGTGCTGAGCCATATAGTGAATGCACAGAAGGAAAAGCAGTTGCTCAGGTGAGCTTGGACATATAGCTGCCTGAAAACGTAAGGAAGCCCCATCACCCTAATGGGACAGGTGGATGGACCAAGCATAGCAGCTCTGGAAAGGAGGGAAGCAACGTGCAAAATTCTCTCTTTAGAACTCAGAAAATGAAAAATAATTTCCATTAATAAATTGAAAAGCCAAACAAAAAAACAGGAATAGAGAATAGACATATAAAGGGCTGGTCAGATAGCTCAGCAGATTAAAATGCCTGCTTGTGCAGACCCAGGAACTGGGGTTCAATCCCCAGCATGCCGTGCCAGCCCTACCCTGAGACAGCAATTGAGACTGGGTGTGGTGGCACGCACCTGTAATCCCAGCACTTGGGAGGCTGAAAAATGGGAGGATCACTACAAGTCTTATCTGCATAGTGAGACCATGTAGACGCTGTATAAATACATTTTTTAAAAGAGAGATAATAAACAGCTAGTCGTGGGGAAAATCAACTCGATATTGTAAAAAGATGCCTGCCAGTGACTCAGGCACAATAGGCACTGACTTGAGGAAAGGAGTTGCCCAAGGGACACATCTGGATGAGGCAGGAGGGCGGGACCCGCACATGTGCCTGTTCATCTCGTAAAACTGGAAGTAATTTCATGCTGAGTTTCCCACGGACAGTTTTCATGATTCCTGGAAATGAACAGCTCTGGAATTTACAGCCCAGTGTACTAAGTAAATCTAAACATGATAGAAGGCCAAAATCAGTGAATTGAAAGGCTTCATTTCCCTGAAAAATAGCTCTTCCAAAAAAAATGAAATAGGGCCGGGGAGATGGCTCAGTAGAATAAGCGCTTCCCTGGCAAGCGCAAGGGCCTGAGCTCAATCCCCAGTTCTGCAAAAAAATAAATAAATAAAATAAACCAAAAAAATGAAATATAAGAAAAGGTAAGGCATGAGCCCTGGTAAAGGAGGACAGGGACAGTATTGGAGAGGAGGAAGATGCAGAATCACCGAGGCCTGCACACTTTCAGATCCAAAGTGTAGAACAAGCCGTGTATGGTGGTGCACGCCTGTAATCCCAGCACTCAGGAGGATGAGACAGGAGGATTGCTGCAAGTTCGAGACCAGCCTGGGCTGCAAAATGAGTCTGGGGTCAGCCTGAACTGCATAGCAAGACCCACTCTCAAAAAGACAAAAAAAAAAAAAGCGTGGAACAAATGCTGAATAGGAAATTGCCTCCTGGAAGTCCAGGTCTAGGTGAATTTTGGGATTGGCAGGAGGGTGTCTGTAATCACATTTTTTCCTGCCCACAGTCTATGGTTCTGTTTTCAAGTGAGTTCGAGCAGAGTTGTTTGTGGCCGGGTGAGTTGGGGCATTGCTCACAGTTCACCGTGGAAGCCGGTGAGAAGGTAGCATATTTGGGCAGAAGGCTCCCTCCTAGGTTCCTGTACTTCTTGGTGCCAGTTCTGTGCTCTTGGAAAAGCCATCACCTTCTTGGCCAGGGAGGGGAAGACAAGCACAGGGACCCCTGGGACCATGTGTAGTGACAGGGCAGCAGCACGGACCCAGCAGAGTTGCAGCTGCTTGAGAAAGCACTGTGGCTGCCACAGGGAAGACTTCAGGCGGCCTTTTCTGTCCAGAATTGGAGTTAGCATCACCATCATAAATTAACTTCACCAGTGGCCTGGGTACCCATTAACCTGGAAGAAGACATCTCAGCACTCTGCTGTTTATGAGTTGGCTGACCTTTCACAAGTTTTGACTCTGACTCAGTTCCTTTGTCCTGAGATGTGGGACAGTTTGGTGAGGTCATTCATGTGGTGCTCAAGAGTGTGGCCCAAGGTGACTCCCTCCTTGATTTGTAGATGTGCATTCTACATGCCTTGTGCAGCCAGAGCCCAGTGCCCTTGAGATCGTGGGTGTCTCCTCTGAGTTGATCCAGCAGGTCCTGTTTGTCCCGAAGCCCTGTCCTCTTGGTGGGACGTCCTGAACTTTGGATGTTTGTTTTGTTTGTTTTGTTTTTGTGCCATTCAGTAAGCTAGGAGTGGCTTGCTAAGAGTAGAATGTACCCTCCGTGTAGAACAGAGGATGAGAGAACCTGTGTGTGAGGCTGGAGCCCTCGCGCTAGGCAGGGCAGCCCCCCACCCTGCAGTGCTCAGCTCTTCCCATGCTCTTTCAGTCTCCAAAGATATGTGGAAGTAGGTGCTAGAGATTTTTTTTTTAAGACCATGTAGGAAAACATGGGTTTGATAAAAACTTTAGGAGTGATGGTGCATTCTGCAGTCCCAATACTCTGGTAGTCTGAGGTTTGAGGCCATCCAGAGCAGCAGAGAGAAAGTCTGTCTCAAAATGTATTTAAGAGGGGGTCGGGGAGATAGCTCAGTAGAATAAGTGCTTGGCTGGCGAGCACAAGGGCCCCAGTTCAATCTCTGGTTCTGCAAAAAAAAAAAA
>NW_004524607.1:11321582-11338886 GCF_000260255.1 Octodon degus
TGGCCCTAGCTCAGTTCTTTAAGTGGCTGCTTCCACAAAGCTGTCAGCCTCAGGTTGCTGTAGTTCGATCCCCACAACACTCCAGCCAGCCAAACCTGCCCTGAAGGCATTCGGAGCAAAAACTAATAAATGAAAAAGAGCTTGAGATAATAAAGTGCCATGTGGTTTTTATTGTTGTTGTTTTGTTTTTTCAAATAAAGAAGAGCTGGGAGGGCTAAGGAGATAGCTCAGCAGTCTAAGCACCTTTCTGGCAAGCATAAGGACCCGGGTTCATTCTTGGTACCACATGCCATGCTGAGTGTGCTGTGCCAGCCACCAAAACCAGGTGTGGTGGCACACACCTGTAATCCCAGTGCTGGGGAAGCTGAGACAGGAGGATCACTATGAGTCTGAGCTACATAGCGAGACCCTGTACCAAGTAAATAAATAAATCTTAAAAAGAGAGAGAGTGAGAGCAAGCGAGCTGGGGACATAGCTCAGTGAGAAGGCCCTGGGTTTAGTCTTCAGTCCCCAGTACAGAGAAATTAATGAAAGACTGTTTTGCTGCAGTAGCAGCATGGCATGTCACCAAGTCCCACAAAACAGACTGACAACTATGAAACTGTCCTGTCCCCCACGGCTGCTGCTGTTTGGGAAGAGGGCTGGCCAGCCCTGGAGCCCTGTGTGAGACTGGCTTCTCAGAGCCAGGAGTCCCTGCCATCTCCCGGGGAGGGCAGCCTGGGTCTGCTGAGCCAGCAGAGCACAACACCTGTGGGTGCCAGCTGCAGTGTGGTCTCCCTTTGAGGGGTGGCTCTCCCGGGACTGAGGGCAGTGCTGCCAAGGAGTGAAGGTTAGGTCTGTGAGCAGGTCTTCACCGGTGAGCTGTCTGCTCCGGAGTCTCTGACAACCCATCCGGCCCCTCCCTGCAGAGCTCCTGAAGCGTCTGGACGACGTCTCCAATGATGTGCGGATGGCCGCCACCTCTGCCCTGCTCACCTGGCTCAGATGCATCCAGAGCACCGGCGGCAAGTCGTACTATCAAAGCAGCATCCAGTACCTGTACAGGGAGCTCCTCCTTCACCTGGATGACCCCGAGAGCGCCATCCAGGACGCCGTCTTAGGTGAGCTTTCTGATGTCTTGGGTAGCCACATGTGAGGGCCGTGAGCTTAGTCCACACTGGGGGTTGTGGTGATCCCAAGGTGTTTTTGTCCTTCTGGTTCAAGCAGTGACACTTAACTGTTCTGAAACAGATTTTCCAAAACAAAATAAGTAGCAAAAAGAATGGCGTGAACTTAATAAATAAAAAACAAGTATTACCCCAGTACACTATGAGTGTGTCTGAGATCAGAGGCTGTAGCTTATTAATGTTTGTCAATTTCACCTGGCTTATATAACAGCAACTAGCACATAACTGGTATGCAACAAATATTTTTTAGTGAGTATACAAGAAGTCTAAGGGCCAGCGAGATAGATCAGTGGACTACATGCCTGCTTAGGCAAGCACGGGGACTGGGGTGTGATCCCCAGCACCACATGCTGTGCTGGCCCTGCCCCCAGGCACACTGAGCCAGGTAGCCATGAGACCAGGTATGGTGGCACACGCCTGTAATCTCAGCACTGGGGAAGCTGAAAACAGGAGAATCACTATGAGTCCAAGCTGCATAGTGAGACCCTGTATGAAACACATTAAAAAGAAAAAGAAAAATAGAACTCTGATGTCAAACAAGTGGCATTACTCTTAAATTTGTGTTCATCCCTTTAATGTCTAGCTTGACAGAAGACAACTGTATTTCCACGTTGCTTCTGCACTCAGCACATATCTTAGTTACTTTTTTCTTGCTGTTGAGACAAAATACTCAACAACCTTAGGTCTGTGAGCAGGTCTTCACGGGTGAGCTGTCTGCTCCAGAGTCTCTGACAACTCATCCGGCCCCTCCCTACAGAGCTCCTGAAGCGTCTGGATGACATTTCCAATGATGTGTGGAAAGGTTTATTTAGCTCAGTTTCTAGAGGTTTTAGTCCATAATCAACTAACTCCAAAGCAGTGTAGCACAGCACACAGGCATCACAGAGGAGAAACAGTTCACGGTGGCCAAAAAACAAGCTTTGTAGATCTCTGTCTAGACTGCCAGGATTAGGGCAGTGCCAGACCAGCAGTGGCCTGATTTGGTATCACATACCCTTAATTGTAGCATCAAGCACTGTAGGTACAGCTGCTGTGAACGGCATGAGGCTTTGAGGGGACATCTAGACCCAAACCATAACAAGACACGTGTTAGTTTGGTTGAAGTAAGTGAGAAAGCTGTGGCTTCACTTCTGGTTTCATATGTGGTTGGAGAAACAGGATTTTTTCAAGCCTCCTCACATAACTGTGGTGTTGTTTCGATGCTATATTTATGCCAGAGTGGATAGATGGTGGTTTCCTAAAGATTTCTGCTGTATAGACTATAAGACCACATCAGGAGCCTTTTATCCTTCTTACATTAAAATCCACTGCTTTTGGGCTAGAGAGATAGGTCAGCGGCATAAGTGCCTGCCTGGCAAGCACAAGGTCCTGAGTCCAATCCCTGGTAACAACAACAACAACAAAAAATCCACTGGTCCAAGCTAGGTATGGTAGTACACACCTTTAATCTCAGCCCTGAAGAAGCTGAGACAAGAGGATTACAAGGTCTAGCCCAGCCGGGGACATAGATCAGTGACACACACAGCACATGCTTGGCAAGCGCAAGGTCATGAGTTTGATTCCTTATATGAAAAATAATAGAACTGAGCCATAGTCCATCTTAAAAAATAAAGTCTGTTGGTCCATCTCACACTTTGCATGTAATATCACTTCTGTGGTGTCTTTTAGGAAATAGTAACAAACATACTAAATTATAAATATCTTCCCAGTGTAGATATGTTTCATTATGCAATATCAAAAAGTCATATTTATGCTAGGTACGGTGGCATATGCCTATAATTCCAGCAATCAGGAGGCTGAGACAGGAGGATCAACACAAGTTTGAGGCCAGCCTGGGCTATACAGTAAGTTCAAGACTAACCTGAACTGGGGCTGGTGAGATGGCTCAGTGGTCTAAAGCACCTACTTGGAACAAGCTTAGCAAAGCACAGGGACCACATGCCAGCCAGCCCCGCCCCCTGGTGGGCTGAGCTGGCCACACACATAAATAAATAAATAAATAAATAAAATTAAATTAAAAAAAAAAAAAAAGACTAACCTGAACTAAATACAAGATCCTGACTCAAAACAACAAAAATCTCATATGTTTGCACTAATCCCCAAAGAGTCCGGGCTTATGAAGGTAAAGGCAAGTATTCTGTAATCCTGCTACTTCTTTTGTTTTGGTTGGTTGATTGGTTGGTTGGTTGGTTTGGTTTGGTTTGGTTTGGTTTTTTTTTTTTTTTTTTTTTTGGCAGAACTGGGGATTGAATTTAGGCCCTTGTGCTTGCCAGGCAAGCACTTATGCTACTGAGCCATCTCCCCGGCCCTGTTGTTGTTGCTTTTGTACCGGGAATTGAACTCAGGCCCTTGTCTGACTTCTCTTGAAAGCTTAAATTTCATCCCTGGCCACAAACACTGCCAGTTGTTCTGTGCAGTGACAGATGCAATTCATTCTTTTCCACCAAATACTTGTATCTGCGCAACCTGGGTGTGTGTCTGTTTTGTCCAGTAGCCATTTTCCTGAGGGCATGTGACGCCTCGTAGAGGAGCCAGCCACTCACCTCCCAGCCTGGCTACTGGCCTTGCGCTTGGCAGCAGCAGGTCCCTTCACGGTGCTCCTGGCTGCTGTTGGGCGGCCAGGTGCTGGAGGCCAGGCTGTGATGCCTGTGCCCCCGTCCCACCCATGCAAGTGTGGCCAGGCGGGCTATGCCTTTGGTGTTATTATGGGCACACTCCCAAAGGGCCCAGCGACCCGCAGTACCACTGCCTTGGATCATGGAGTGAGGGTGAGTGGACCCACAGTGACAGACTGACCAGGCATCTGGACAGTGACTCTCCTGATAATGAAAAGAAGCTGGGGTTTAGAAACTAATGGAAAATGGCTGAAAACAACAATAGCAACTAATACAGCTCCAGCCTTAGCTCCTCAGCAGTATCCATCCCAGCCCAGGCTACATCGCTCCCTCTATCTTGGCCCAGCTCTCTGCCTCTGCCATGAGCTGCTGCCATCCCTGCTAACCCCCACCTATGCTCCCCAGTCCCATGTCCTCAGTCTTGTCTCAGGACACTCTCTGCATACCCTGGCAAAACACACGAAGCCTTGATCCCTTTCCTTCTCTTGATCCCCCCCCCCCCCCCGTTAAGAGCAGTTTCTGAGCTCAACAAGGACTTCAGTGACTTCCCACTTTCCTTTGGGAAGTGCTGGCCACAGCAGCTGGCCACCTGCATGCTCTTCTGGCTGCAGACCGTCTACTCCTAGGCCTCATTGTCTCGAGAGCACCTTCCTGCGAACAGGATTCCACTGAGAGCCTCGCATCAGGCCAGGCCCCTACCCCAACACTGGATGCACATGCAGCTGCCAGGGACAGTGCTGACTATCTGGCCCTGTCTGGGCCCTGCTCTGTCTCTGAAGCTTCCGTGACTACCCTTCTTCTCCTGACCAAGGCCCCTCACACTGCAGAGCAGGGTTTTGCTCCCTGCTGTATCCACAGTATCTGGTGTGCAGCAGATTTGTAACATTAAGTGGATCAGCATCAATGAATGTAGAACCTGTCATTTTCTAAGCTAATTCTTTTTCGTTAATACAAAATATTTCTTCTTGAAAATTAGACCAAAAAACCTAAACACTAAGATACTTGCATGTTCTGTCCTAATGTGCTATTCACTGGTTTTAAAATAAAAGAAGATATAATATTTTATAAGCTATGTAAGTGAATTAGCGAGGAATTTAACTGTCACTGTAAATAAAAAGCATAATTTACTCCAGTATTTCTAGCTATTTGGGAAGTATAAATGAGAATGGCAAAAGCATTTGAACCATGTCTGCTTATAACTTTAAATCCTCTAAAAATGACTCTTATTTTCATATTGTATTGGTATTGACTGGCTGGGTGAGCATCATTTGTGATGAAGAATAGGTATTTCAGGTGAACACAGACACAGTGGTATGTTTGTCCCTTCTAGTCCCAATGCCTGTGCATGCAGGTTGCCTTGAGTGGACTGGGTTTGAGTTCATCCTGTGTGGTGGTCCTAGGACTGTGTGATGTGAGTGGTTGGGATCCCAAGAGCTGAGCTCTCAGCTCTGCCCTGTTGACTGTCACTTTCAGGGCCTCAGGCTGTGAGATAGCTGGGCTGCATGATTGAGTTCCTAAAAGTGCTAAGCCCTGTCGATACATGGGCTTAACTTCTCAGATGTTTAAGTAAGATATCTGTCACTCAGGCTCTGCTGTAAGGGTGTAGAAGGGCAGGACAGACCACTGAATGTGACGTGACAGTTGTGTTTCTCTCTAATAAGTACATTTCTGTCAATATAAGTCTTAGGAGCTGAGTGTGGTAGTGCACACCTGTAATCCCGGCACTTGGGAGGCTGAGGCAGGAGGATCACCATGAGTTTGAGGTTAACCTGGACTACATTAGTGAGGACCTGTCTCAGAAAAAAATTCTTAGTAAATTTCAATAAACCCATTCTAAAACCTGATTAGATGCAAGTTTTCCTTAATGTAGCACTTAATAAAAGTCCACTTGTCCACTTAAAGGTTTCACAGTTACTTAAAAATGTTTTTTAAAGTAAATAGTACAGGGCTGGTGAGATGGCTCAGTGGTCTAAAGCACCTACTTGAAACAAGCTTGGCAAAACACAGGGACCATGGTTCGATCCCCCAGCACCACATGCCAGCCAGCCCCGCCCCCTGGTGGGCTGAGCTGGCCACACACAGACACACTAAATAAATAAATAAATAAATAAATAAATAAATAAATAAATAAATGTTAAAAAAAAAAATAAAGTAAATAGTACAGTTGTGTAGGCCAGGTACTAACTGGAAGAGGAGAATTCTATAGATTGAGGTGAAGGCCAGAGAGGCTGGGACTGAGTCAGGTCAGAGAGGGGACACAGAGGTATGTGGGTTGTACCTCCACCTTCCTCTGGTTCAGCCACCCACTGCTGTTGTGGCTTGGCTTCTGAGAAGCAGACACTAGGCAAACAAATGATTCTGAAACAGTTCTCTTGTCACCTGCTGCCCTGAGGCCTGTGAGAGGCGCCTGTCCCTTGAGCTGCTAGGTGTTTTCAATTCTGTGCTGTGACCTGAGCCCTAACCCTGCATCTGTCACCGACTCATCTAATTTTTTTAGTTTTCTTTTCTTTTTTTGGGGGGGGGCGGGGTCTCACTACACAGCCCACATTAGTAGTGATCCTCCTGATTTCTGCCTCCCAAGTGCTGGGACGACTCATCTAATTTGCACATAGATGTACATACGGCCCATTCATTGCCAGCTTCCTGCATTTTCAAGATGTTCCACTGTTTTGCAGAGGTGCTCAAGGAAGGCAGCGTGCTGTTCCCAGATCTCCTGGTGCGCGAGACCGAGGCTGTCATCCATAAGCACCGCTCAACCACCTACTGTGATCAGCTCCTGCAGCATGTGCAGGCCACTGCAGCCGCACAGTGACCATGTGGTGGCATCTAACACCTCTAGCCTTGAACCTGCATCAGCAGGGCACCCGTGTCAGCAGCCCGGATGTAACGGAGCAAACAGTGCCCCTGAGACTCCTTCCCCGTCCCCACTGTACTTTTGGCCAGCAGCCTCTGAGTGACATCGATGAGTGGGTTCCATATTTTTATGTCTTCCTGAAGAAGGCCTCCCAGTGTTTATAGTTCTCTTGAAGCTAAAACTAAATGTTACCTGCCCACACTATCAGCCAAATCAGCTGATTGTTATTATTTTATAAACTCTCATGTACTGCTTGGTTCTAGCCTGCTTAAATAAATGCCCTCTAAGAAAGTTCTTGACTATTAAAAAAAAAAAAAAAAAAAAAGCCATTAGAAAAAAAAACATCATTCTTTGGGTCCCATCTCAGACCACCAGGAATTTGAACTCTTGACTGTTATCTGTGATGTCTTAACCATTTAAGTACACTGGAACTTGTTACCTAGACATGCATGGTTATAGTGTTTTTGAGTGGTAATGCTGACAGTATTTTGATAGAACATTCAGATCTCATTTTGTTGCTCTCTTAGCAGCAGTAAAATAAGATTGTATTATATTCTCCAGCAGATTCTACACCTAAGTGCCTAAAAGATTGTAAGGGGGATATTGCTACCTTAAGCCAATATTTATATTAACACAGCAGGAAAAGGCTGTTATATTTTCTACTAATCACATATTAATATTTGTGCTCTGGTGTTAAAATTTTTTATTAAATTATTCAAATTATGTTCCTATCTCTGTGACTTTTGGTAATTAATTGACCTTTTGGGGAAATAAATAACTAATGCTTTCTTAGCTTTAGCCGCAGAGTTGCTCCAGCCTCAAGAATTCTAGACAATGGGCTGGAGCTGTGACTCATGCGGATAAAGTGTTTGCTCAGCATCCACAGACCCTGCAAACTCCCAGCTCCTAGCACAGAATAAAGAATTCTAAGCCTCATGGACTGTGGGAGGTCACCTGTTGCTGGCTGTAATGTCCCCTCTGGCCACAAGGTGGCAGGAGCTCCAAACAGGTTGGGCTGTCACCAAGCGGTCACCATGGACCGTCGGGGGCAGAAGGGCAGCCTCGGATTAGGGAGAAAGCTCAGTGCCATAAGCACCTGCCTGGCAAGCACAAGTACCAGAGTTCAATCCCTGGTACCGCAAAAAAAAAAAAAGGCCAGTCTTGATGAGGTGCTTGTTATGATTTGTGTCTAGTTGTCCCCCAAAACCTCATGCAGTTATGGGGTGGATTTATAGAGTTTGTGATTAATTCATGATCCGTGCTGGGCTGATGGGTGTGAGTGCTACACCCAGCCTGGGGTGGATAGCCTGGGTGCAACACAAGGAAGCCAGACTTGCTCTCTGTGGCCCCTGTGGCCCCTACTCCTCCCATTTGCTCTTGCTGTTTGTTTTTTTCCGCCACCATGAACAGCCGCCCTCTGCCATGTGCTGCTCTGCCTTGGAGCCAACTGAGTATAGACTGAACCCTCCACTAACTGTGAGCTAAATTAACCTTTCCTTCTGTAATTTTGGGTCCCAGCAACAAGAAAAAAGTAACTGAGACAGTGTACCATAGCCCAACTGACTGCAAGCCTTAGACATTGATGTCATCTTTGTCCCTTCCGTGGCTCTGCCGCCCAGGCTCCATCCCTGTTATTGGTGGGTGCACAGATTCAGGTGGTCTTCAGGGCCCTTAGGGCCCACCCACCCCATCCCCAGTCCTTGACAGAACCATGCTGCTGGCATCTTTACCTTCATTTGTTATAAATGAAGGTAGGCGCCCTGAGCCCAGACTCCTGCCTGCCCTGGATATGAGTACAGAGACCCCAGCCTTTTGGCCCTCTGTCACAAGGGCCAAAAGTAAGCTGCTGAGCGGCCAAACCTACAGTATTGGTGCTCCCAGTTGGTGCTCCCATCACCCTGCTGTGATGGTGTCAGAGGGACTGGCAGTAGCTTCTGGGTGTTTTCTTTTTTTTTGGGGGGGGGGCTTTTTTGGCGGAACCAGGGATTGAATTCAGGCCCTTGCACTTACCAAGCAGGCCCTTATTCTACTGAGCCATCTCCCTGGCTCTTGCAGTGGCTTCTGGTCTCTGTTTGGTCTCTTTTCCTCTCCAGAGAAACTACAGAAAGACAGTTCTGCTACAGTCATTGGGCGTGTGTTCAGAGAAGGACCCAAGCCCAGCCATACGAGAAGCGGTGTTAATTCTGTGAGACTCAGACCAGGGAGCTAAATAAACCTTTCCTCAGAGGCTTTAAGTGTCTGCCTAGAAAGCACAAGGTCCTGAGGTCAATCCCTGGTACAAAAGAATAATAATCTATGAGACTCATGTCTCATAGACTCATGTGAATTCATGCAATCTAGTCAGCAAATATTTATAGAGTCCTCTGTGCCCAGCACTGGGTGATGGAGGGCCAGTGCCACCCTGAAGTCAGCACTGAAGTAATACCAGCATTACTGAGATGTACTTTCTAGTCTGTGAAACTCTTCTGTTCTAAGTGGATAGTTCAGGGAGCGTTCACGCATGGATGCTTGTTCAGCCCTCACACGGCCATTTTAGATCCTCCCATTAGGGCAGAGCTCCCCAGCCGGGGTGCAGTCGGCCCTCACTTGATCTCTGGCCCTCAGAAACTGCTGAACTGGAAGCATTGCCACTGGGGCTCAGCGGGTTCACCTTTTCTAATGTTTCCTACGTAGAGGGACTCATGCTATGCTATGTGTGGCCTTCTGTGGCTGCCGCTTTTCACTGTGCAGAGGCTTTGAGATAGGTTGTTCAGCTCAAGCTAATTTGTGATTAGAAACCTGACTAACAGTGGGTGGTCATCTTCACTCCACACACCTGTTTCTTCTGCGGAGAGAGCCCTATGTCCAGAGTGATGTTCAGGATATCAAAGGAAATGGTTAATTTAAAAATAGATAAATAATTTTTAATGGCTTATCAAAATATGAGCATGGGGACAAGCCACTCGCCACCCTATTTCTATCCCTCTCTTGGACAGAAGCTTTCTTTCCCCCAGTAGATATATTCTACTCTTAAAAAAAAAAAAAAAAAAAAAAACCTGAGCATGGTGGGGCACTCCTGTAATCCCAGCACTTGGGAGACTGAAGCAGGAAGATTGCCAAGAGTTGAGGCCAGCCTGGGCTATTTAAGCAAGTTCAAGGCCAGCATGAGCTACATAGTGAAACCCTGTCTCAAAAAAAAAAAAAAAGTTGTCTTGTTGGGAAATGAAAGCAAAAGGACGTGTACACAAGCATTCATACTGGCTTTTTTCAAATCCCAAACTGGAAGTGAGCCAAACATAATTGACAGTGAACAAATAAACCATAGTGTAGCCACACTGCTGAATGCCACGCCGTGGAACGCCACACTGCAGTCAAAGGGAACAAATGACTGATGTTCACCAAGACACGGGTGGTACTCACAGATGGCAGGCTGAACTGGACAAGCCCGATAGAAGAGAGCACAGCACATAATCTCTTCTGAGTGGGATCGCAGACCAGGCAAAGTATCTGCAGTAACTTCACAATCACTGGTAGGTATAAGCATGGTAAGTAAGAATTCAGAAAAGCAGAAGCTAAGGCTGAGTGCCCTGTGTGTGTTATCTTTTGCTGCCATTGGGTTTGGTTTGGTTTGGTTTGGTTTGGTTTGGTTTGGTTTGGTTTGGTTTGGTTTGGTTTGGTTTGGTTTATTTTGTTCTGTTTTGTTTTTGGTAATGAGAATCATATGACATCAAGCTTGCCAGGCAGGTGCTATGCTGCTGAGCTGTAGCCCCTGTGTTGTTGTTGTTGTTGTTGTTGTTGTTGTTGTGTGTGGTGTCTTCTTTACCTGAAGGTTTACCTTCTAAAGCAAGATCTTTCTTCCTAACATCTTCCCATTTCCCATGATTCTCTAAACAGCCAGTGCCATCCAGACGCGGAAGCACTGCCCATGCAGTGCCAGTCAGGAGACGCAATCGCCTGGTGTCACCTAGGATATAGGCTGTGCGTACCTTTCCTTTTAAAAGCTTTGAGTTATTTGTATTTTCAAAATATTTTCAGAGGTGTCAGACAGTAGATGTCCCTCTACTTTTCTTCTCCATCTTAGCCAAAACTGTCATACCCAGGCAAAGTGATATACATCACTTTGTATATCATAGTAGGCAGGCATTCAGGCATTGCCCTTTTACCCTCCTCTCACAGAGCCCTGTCCTTGGCCCTGTACCCTAAGGGTCTAGACCTCTTTCCTGTGACTCTTGCTACAAACATATATGGCTCCAAGAGCGTAACTATGGCTTGGACCTGGGCTTGGTACCTGCCCCAGAGGCCAAAGCATTTGCTTATTTGTGCTTTGGTGTCTACTCAAGAATGTTTTGTTTTCCTCTTCTTCTGTAAGGCTAGGGATTGAAGGACATCTTGTGTGCTAGGCAAGTACCATACCATTGAGCTTCTGGACCTTCAGAGAAATGTCTTTTTTTATTTTGTAGGCAGGTTCTCTCTGTGCAAGTCAGGCTGGCCTTGAGTTCCCTATGGAGCACAGGCTGGCCCCAAACTCAAAGCAGTCCTCCTGCCTCTGCCTCCCTAGTGCTGGGATTACAGGCATGGGCCACCACACCCCAGCCTTTTCTTAATATCTTTTTTAATTTTCTTAATGTCCTGAAAGTAATTTAAAGAGAGCCAGTACTCACTGGATCCTGGCTGACAACAGATGGTAACTGGAGATACAAATCTATTTAGAAGTCTAAATGTTATTTTCCTGGCCTAATTGCTAGCCTAATTGCACTAACACCTTATGTTAGTTTTGTCTAAGAATCTATATTTGCTTCTTTAAAAAATGAGTTGACAGTTACTCTTAGTTCTATTTGTTTTTCCCAAAGATCAAAGCCAGGGCTTTGTGCAAGAGCTGTGCCACTGAGCTATGTCCCCAGCCATGACAGTTAAACAGTTCTTTAAAAAGTGAGTTGATGGGTTTTTTTTATTATGGTGGTGATTTTGTCTTTTTGAGACAGGGTCTGGCTATGCAGTTCAGGCTGGTGTTCCACTGACTTTGTATCCCAGGCTGGCCTCCAACTTGCAGTGATCCTCCTGCCTCAGCCTCCCGACTGCTGGAATTACAGGTGTGTGCCGCCATGCCTGGGTATGGCAGTTTTGGCTGAGATGGTGAAGAAAAGTAGAGGGACAAGGGCAGATGTAAGGTTGGCACAGGATGGTGAATGGCTTTTTTTTTAATGGCCTTTTAAACTAGGGTAGAACTGGATTTGGTGCAGAATGCTGACGCTTTGGAGTCTACCAACAACAGACAGGTTCTCACTGAAGTTTTTATCCTGATGTTTGATATCCATGCTAGAGATATCTTGATGTCAATATTAAATCCACATCCATCTTGCTGCTTGCTGCCAGGGAGATAGCTCAGTAGACTAAGCACTTACCTGGCAAGCACAGGGTCCTGAGTTCAGTCCCCGGTACCACAAAAAAAACAAACAAAAAACATCTTTTTTTTTTTTTTTTTTTAATTTTATTTATGTGTGTGTATGTGTGTGTGAGTGTGGCCAGCTCAGCCCACCAGGGGGCAGGCTGGCTGGCATGTGGTGCTGGGGGATTGAACCGCAGTCCCTGTGCTTTGCTAAGCTTATTCTAAGTAGGTGCTTTAGGCCACTGAGTCATCTTGCCAGCCCCACAAAAAACATCTTGCTGCTTGCGTAGATGTCGCTGGTTGAGGCTGTGGCCGAGTAATCAGCCCATTAGAATTGTCCTCCTAGGAGATCTCAGTTGCCCTGAGGAATCAGTCTGGGTCTCTGAAGCCAGATAACACCTTTAGTAAGTAACCATCTTCTCAAAGTGTTTCACCCAGGGCCTGCCAAATAGTTCAGCGGACTAAAGCACCTGCTTAGGCAGAGTGCAGCAGCTGAGTTTCGACCCTGGCCTACCGTGCCAGCCCTGCTGAGACGGCGACTGACACAGGGCATGGTGATGCTGCTGGCCTGTAATCCCAGCACTTGGGAGGCTGATAACAGGAGAATCACTATGAGTCTGATCTGTATAGTGAGACCCTGTAGACCTTGTACCAAATATATTTTTTAAAATGTATATTTAAAAAAGTACTTCACCCAGTACCTCTTTCTCTAATGAAATTAATCTCTTTGAGAAACTGAGATTCCCATATACCACTTAAAACCTTTGATGATATCTAATGACAAAACCAAGATTAGGCAAAGGAGAGAACTTGGTGGTCTAAGCGTGTGCCTGCCTGGCAAGTGCAAGGTCCTGGGTTCAATCCCTGGTAGCGCATGCCCTGCCAGCCCCAAAACCGGGTGTGGTGGCACACTCCTGTAATCCCAGCACTGGGGAGGCTGAAACAGGATGATCACTATGAGTCTGAGTTGTGTAGTGAGACCTTGTATCAAATAAATAGAAGATTAAAAATAAATTTAAAAACCAAGATTAGTGACTGCTGTTTTGGAGGTAAATCTGGTCTCTCGAGACATGCATGCACCAGGGTGAGCATTAAGACTAGCTCCAGCTCCTTCCGGCCTGCCTTCTCCCAGGTTCCACAGATGAGCATGCACCACAGGCATGCTAGAAACAAGCCTGGGCGGTGCCATGCCTGCAGGCTGCTGGCCCAGTTGGCAGCAGTCTCCCCAGAGCTGCTGCCACTTGGCTCTGAGGGCTGCCCTGCTAGTGAGGGTGGTGCGCCAAGGTACAGAGACTGTTCTGGAGCAGTCTCCTGTCTCTGACCCACTCAGCCACTACCCAAGCTTGCAGGAGCCAAGATGACTAAGTCCAACATCCACTGGAAGAACCCATTCCCACCTGCCCTTGCGGCAAGATCACTGTGTTAATTTCTTCATTGTTGAGGCAAAATACCCAACATTCAAAGTTAAAGAAAAAAGTTTATTTCAGCTCACAGTAATGGTTCAGTAGTTGGCCAGCGCCAAGTCTGGGAGGCATGTTAGGGAGATACTGAATAGTCCATGGCAAGCAAGCAGGAGAGAGCAAAGCAGCAAGTGAGCAGCAGGTGGTCACGGCAGGAAGCAGAAGCCTTCTGTCGCTTATATTCCATCCAGACTACCCAGGGTGAGACATCCTTCATTCCAGCATCATGTCCTTAATCCCAGCATCACATACCCTACATCCAATCCCCTTTGAGAAGCCCCACTCACAACTGCATCTAAATACAACCCATAACATTCCACCCCTGACCCCGAAAGACTCATCCATCTCCTTTTATGCATAAAGCATTTAGTCCATCTTTAAGAATTACCACAGTCCTAGCTGGGTACACACCTGTAATCTCAGCACTCAGGAGGTGGAGGCAGAAGGATTGTCATGAGTTTAAGGCCAGTCTGGGATACATAAACAAGTTCAAGGCCAGCCCGCACTACATAACGAGACCCTGTCTCAGAAACGAAAAAGACTTTCCAAAGTCCTAACAGTTTTAACATTGCTGAAAAGTTTTAGTCTCTTCTGAGATGTAAGGAAAACTATTAGGTGCAAGCCTCTGTACAAATGAAAAAGAAGTTAAACATTTCCAACCTGCAATGGCACAAGATAGACATTTTAATTACAGAAGGTACAAATAGGGCAATAGAAAGGAATGGAACCAAAGTAAGTGCAAAATTCTGTAGTGTCATGTCCAGCATCCAAGGCAACCTGTGGCAAGATGTGAACTCCAAAGGGCTTGCATGGCTTGATCCATCCCGTGACACTGCAAATGGCTGTGGCTCTTGTAGCTTGTCTCTTGGGCAAGCTTTGCTTGCCCCCTAAAGCTTTCCTCAGATAATCCATATTCTTGGCTTCTCCAACCTTCTGGGGTCTCCTATGAACCTTTGGCTTCACCCTCACAGCTTCCCACACTGCTGTCTCGGGGGCACACTGTCTGGCCTCCCTGGCCTTCTGAAATTGGGGTGAAAAGCCTTCTGAACTCCATAGCTCTTGCATTCTGCCTAAAGGCAGCACCGTGTGGATGATGCCAAGGTCTGCTGCCAGCTGGTGCAGCAGCCAGGCTTCCTTCTCTCTTGTCTGTAGAGATCAAGTACCTGACTGCTGAGCACTAGGAACAAAATCCTAAGGAAAGACTTCCCTAGGCTGCCACCATTCTAGAACGTGGTGTTCTGGGCCTTTCTTGCCAAAGCAAAGTCTTCCAGTTTTACAGCCTTGAGAATGCAAAGGCTGGGGTCCTGCTGCTTCTTGTGTTGTCCTCAGGCCATCTTTTTATTGCTTCTCAACCAACAAGTTCTCCAATATCTTTGCAGTCTCCATTTCTATTCACATTCTGGTCTCCTGAGCTCTGGCCATAATCTGCCATTAAGTATAATTTAAAGCATTTAAGGACTGCTTCTTCATCTGGCATCTCCAAACTCTTCTCACAAGCCACTTCCAGAGGCTCCTAAACTACATGATCAGGTTCAATCACAGCAATGACCTCACTCTGGGTACCAAACTCTGTCTTAGTTACTTTTCTTGTTACTGAGACAAAATCCTTAACACCTAAAGTTCAAGGAGAAAAAGTTTATTTAGTTCTCAGTTTGTAGCGGTTTCCGATCACAGGTGCCTGGCTCCAAGGCAGGGGATCATAGCAGAGGTGCTCCGTAGAGCAGTAATCCATGGCAAGCAAACAGGAGACAGTGAAGCAGCGAATGAGCCAGCAGCAGACAGCAGGGGCAGGAAGCAGAAGCCTTCTTTCTGCCCCTTATACTCCATCCAGGCTAACTACCCTTTGGGCAGGTAGCACTCACACCCAGGAAAGGGCACCCCTTGTCCCAGCATCACATCCTTAATCCCAGTGTCACATGTCCTAGTTCTAATAACCTCTGAGAAGCCCTACCCGTGACCAGATGAGGCTTAGTGGGGACACTCAGATACAAGCCATTATAAATACAGCCCATGACAGCCACTCAACCAGTCAGATCAATCTCTCAGCCACCCTTTCAGTGTGGCACATGACCAGGCCTCAGCCAGTCAGATGCACCAAGCACCACTAGGGTGGGTGCTGGTCATGCACAGAGCTGAGGCTGTTTTCTGCCTTGTGTTATGAGGAGCGGCACTGTCCTGTCAATAGGTGCTAATTCTAAATGACAGCAACCTCAGGGAATGTCCAGTTGTACATGACCTATACCACATAGTCCATGCAAGGACACAAAGTCACGGATGTGGTGTACTTGCCAAAAGTGCATAATCTCAATCTAAGTGCGAAAACACTGGACAATCCCAAAGATGGCTGAGAAATGTCTTCTAGTATCACGCTCCTGAAAGACAAGGAAAATGTGAGGAACTGTCTGGACAGGAGGAGCCCAGGGAGACTCAGCTCAGTGCAGTGCAGGATTCTGGAGCGGCTTGCACCCAGGAAAGGATGCCAGGGGGCAGGTGCTGAAGCCTGAAAAAGATTTTAATAATTTAGTCCATGGATCTGTGCCAGAATTAAATTCCTAGTTTTGATATTTGTGTCTTCCTTATGTAAGATGTTAATATTAAAAGAAACTGAGCAAAAAATAGATGGGAACACTCTGTACTACACTGAATTTTTTATATAAAAAAAGTCTAAAGATATATGTGTACTAGTGGACTGAGGAAAATGGAAGACTCCTCCCTCTCACAAGGTATAGTAAGTAAGAAGGGCCACTTAGCATTGGGCTGGACTTGTGCCTCACAAAGGGCAAGCTGGTACAACCAGGGCAGATGTACTTTGGTGGAATCTCAACTCCACACACGTCTCCAGCCACTGCATGAGAACACAGGCCCTGGACAGGAGGTTTAATAAGTTGGAAGAACCTCAAGAAGTCCAGTATCAAGGAGCCTCCAGGTGGCAAGAGGAAGGCAGGAGAGGTGAGTTTGGGCAGGTAGCAAGAGTTGGATTATCAGAGCCAGTCTGAGTCTGGTCAAAGCAGGTACACTAACTTTGGGCCTGTTTGCTACCATCTTATTCTCTTAGGTTTTTGTCAAGAACCACATTAAATAATACATAGTACTTAAGTCTGTCTTTCTTGCCACCCCACCCACTCATCCTCAGCCCAGCACAGGAAATGAGAGTCCCATCCTTTCCTTGGCCTTGTCCCTTTGCCTTCCATATTGCCTTGGTTACCATTCACAGTTATATTGAAAATATTCAGTGTTATGTGATTTGCATGTAGGTTAATTTTAAATGCTTAAAGTCAACCAACAGTACTTTTTTTTCTTTTCTTTTCTTTTTTTCTTTTTTTTAGCAGAACCGGGGATGGAATTCAGGTCCTTGCGCTTGCCAGGGAAGTGCTTATTCCACTGAGCTATCTCCCTGGCCCATGTACTTTCTGATCATGGCTATATATGTTTTACAGTGGTGCCTTGGTTCAAAAACTTATTTTTTTCCATGATTCTGGTTGCAGAACTTGTTCCACAAATTAAGTTGATAAACTGAGGCACCACTGTGTTTGTTCAACACCTTAATGAAGGTAGTATTTTTCTACCATTAAATCCAGTGTACAAGGGCCAGGGAGATGGCTCAGTGGAATAAGCGCTTCCCTGGCAAGCGCAAGGGCCTGAGTTCAATCCCCGGTTCCACCAATAAATAAATAAATAAATAAATAAATCCAGTGTACAGAGCCAGGTGTGCTGGCACATGCCTGTAATCCCAGCACTGGGGAGGCTGAGACAGGAGATCATCACAAATTCAAGCTCAGCCTGGGTTACAAAGTGAGCTCAAGGCCAGCCTGAACTTCGTAACAAGACCCTATCTCAAAAGGAC
>NW_004524607.1:11339439-11341419 GCF_000260255.1 Octodon degus
GGGGGCGGGGCTGGCTGGCATGTGGTGCTAGGAGATTGAACGGTGGTCCCAGTGCTTTACTAAGCTTGTTCTAAGTAGGTGCTTTAGACCACTGAGCCATCTCACCAGCCCCTCAAGTATAAATTTTGATGAGATTGTACAAGAATATACAATTATCTAGTCATTACTGCAATCAAGGTAGAGGACATTTCAGCCTGGCATAGTGGTACACCCATGTAATCCCAGCACTGGGAGGCGGAGGCAGAAAGATTATAAATTAGAGCCCAGCCTGGGCAACTTTGAAAGACTCTCCAGAAATTTAAAAAAATAAAAAGGAGGGGCCGGAGAGATGACTCAGTAGAATAAGCACTTCCCTGGCAAGCGCAAGGGCCTGAGTTCAATCCCCAGTTCTCAAAAAAATAAAATAAAAGGGATGTAGATGGAAGTCAGTACAAAAGCCCTGTGTTTAACCCCTAATACTGCCCTAGGTAGATAGAGATAGATAGGTGATGGATAGATGGAAAGGTTTGTCATTACACCAAGGGTTTTGTTGGTTCCTCTTTACTCCCACCCCAGCTCTGACCACAGATCTGCTTTCTGTTGCTGCAGATAAGACTAGTCCTTTTTGGTTTTTTGTTTTATTTTTTGATTCAGGGACTCACTGTGTAATTCAGGCTATCCCTGAACTCACTATATAACCTGGGTCCGTCTCAAACTCTCAGTGGTCCTTGCCTCAACCTGCCGAGTGCTGGGATTACAGGAGTGTGCTACCACACCCAGCTGAATTGTCTTTTTTTAGAGTGTTGAGTAAGTGGAATTGCACAGCATAATCTTTTGTACCTTCAGGAGATACCCTTGTTGCTACAACATTGCTGGATGGCATATGTTGTATGGTTAACCACAATTTTTGTCTCCTCACCAGTTGAGGGACATTTGGGTTTTCCAGTTCCGTTTTGAGTAATGCCACAGTACAATTTCTTTGTTTGGACCTGCGTTTTCATTTCACTGGCTAGTACTGCACCTCATAGTGGGATTGCTGGATTTCATGGTGTGTGTTTAACCGTGTAATAAATAGCTGCTCTGTCGTTTGACATTTCCATGAGCAACATATGAGAAAGTTCCAGTTGCTCTGAATCACCCTCATCACTTGACATGGCAAGATTTTAAAGTTTTAGTCATTTTTAATGGTAGTGGGATGTCCATGTGGTTTTCATTCTATTTCCTTCATGACCAATGATGTTGAGTACCTTTGGGTGCTCACAACTTATTCCTCTATCTTTAGTATCTATTCTAGACCGTTGGCTCACATTCCAAGTGTATTGTCTTCTTATGAACTGGAGAGAGTTCTTTCTGAGATGCCCTTTGGCTTACAATGGGTTATACTGAATAGATTCATTGGAACTTGAGAATATTGTAAGTCAGGTATACATATAACACCCCTGGCCGGGCATGGTGGCACACACCTGTAATCGCAGCACTTGGGAGGCTGAGGCAGAAAGATTGTTGAGAGTTCAAGACCAGCCTGTGCTACAAAATGAGCTCAAGGCCAGCCTGCACTGCATAAGACCCTATCTCAAAAAGACCAAAAAATAAAAAATAAAATAACCCAAGCTTGCCAAACACCTAGCTCCGCAGCATTACACCCTGTAAGTGTCTCTAGTACCCTCATGATGGGCTGACTGACTGGCAACTATTCGCTGATGCTACCCAGCTTCAGGAGAAAGCACCTCACCGCATCATTAGCCCAGGGAACAACCAAAGCTGAATCTTTTATTTATTTGGTACAGCGTCTCACTACACAGCTCAGACTCATAGCAGTCCTCCCATCTCAGCCTCCCTAGCGCTGGGATTACAGGCATGCACCACCACACCCACAGTTCCAGAGCTGGCACAGCAGTATCCAGGATCAAACCCAGGCCTTTGCACTTGCCAGGCAGGCACTGAGACTGCCAAGCTATCTCCCCAGCCCTGATGTGAATTTTTTACAGATTGCTTTTGATT
>NW_004524607.1:11342510-11343705 GCF_000260255.1 Octodon degus
AGAGCAGGCAGAAGGATCTATGTCAGAAGCCCCAGCCCTGCTCAGAAAGTCTGCCACATAGGTTCTGAAGGAGAGAATTCTAGCCCTTTGGTGGGGGACATGTCAGCTGCTGGTTGCACTAAGCATTGGAAGGAACAGTTGCCCAACCCAGCGTGTGGCCTAATCCCTTTGGAGCCAGATCTGCCCCAGCCTCAGAGACCTCTGGGAAGAGGCGCCTGCCTCGCCCCCGGGTGCCTATTCTGAGATTCAATGCTATGTGCCTCCCTCTGCTCCACCAACCCACACATTCCACATCACTTTGCCTTTTCCAAAAGTGTGGAAGCTTTGGTCTATCATGTCCCTCTCTGCTCAGCTTTGTGTGCTTCTCCAGTCCTCACTGAGAGGCTTGGCATGGGAATGGGACAGTGGTCAAAGCCCAAGGAACACCTGCCTGAGCCCATTCTTCCTCTAGTGCTGAGCTCTGGCATCTATCTATGGCTGGAAGAGCATCCTCACAGTTTGGTAGAAAAGCATATTCACCACAGTGACTGTGGTGTACACTTGTGTAAAATAGATGTCTGCGTACACGGAAGAACAGGATGGACATAAAAATGTTTCCAGAAGTCACCTCTGGGAGATGGCATGGGAGTGGCTTGTGTTTAGTTAGTGTTTACAATGTGTGCCTGTTTTCTGACAGCTTTCCTGTGAGTGTGGCAGCTTGCACAGCAGCGGAAGCCCCAGGCTGCACATCAGAAGCTCTGGATGTGTGAGCACGGAATCTACACCAGTCACAGTGCATGTGGCTGCTCTGGGCACTTCCTCCACCTGTCCTGAGTACCCAGTGAAATGTCATTTGCAAAGACAGGAGCAGCATGAGGCCCACAGTGGGGAGCGCCCCGTAAGTGAGGGCTGTCAGTGTCCTATTTGGTGGTGGTTGTTTTGTTTGTGGTACTGAGAACTGAACCCAGGGGCTTCACCCTGAGCTGCATTCCCAGTCCATTTTTATTTTTTGTTTTGAGACAAGGTCTTGTTAAGTGACTAAGTTGCCCAGGCTGGGCTCCAACTTGCAGTCTTTCTGCCTCTATTTCCCAGAGTGCTAGGATTGCAGGAATGTACCAACATGACAGACTTTTAATTTTCTTATAAGATTTTTTTTTTTAAATACACACCAGGACTGCTGAGATGGCTCAGTGGTCGGAAGCACCTACTTGGAACA
>NW_004524607.1:11344115-11344967 GCF_000260255.1 Octodon degus
AAAGAAAGAAAGAAAAAGAAAACTATAGATTATCAAGCTTTCAACAAGCAGCTTCCTATGTGCCTTTCAGGGCTGATCAGCTCCTCGAAGTTCTCCCTGATGACTGGGCCAGTAAGCTCCTGTATATAACAGTTTAATTATGAGGAAAATATTTACCAATCTTCTTTACTTTGATTCCAGCAAAAGAAACTTTAAAGTCGGTTGTGGTAGCACATGCCTGTAATCATAACCCTTGAGAGGCTGAGGCTGGAGGATCACTGCACATTCAAGACCAGCCTGGTCTACAAAGTGAGCTCAAGGCCAGCCTCAACTGCAAGGTGAGACCCTGTCTGAAAAAAAAGACAAAAAGAAAAAAGTTTCAAATATTGTTAGGGCTGGGAGAGATAGCTCAGTAGAATAAGCCCCTGCCTCGCAAGCATAGGGTCCTGAGTTTAATCCCCAGTACCTCAAAAAAAAGAAAGAAAGAAAAAATCAAATAATTTTGACCTCTGTGAAGATTTAGACGCAGCCACAGAAAACATACACAATTGTTGGTATCTTGTCCAGAGGTACACTGGATTGAGTATCTGTAGAAAAGATGTGACAGTGATGTCCTGTTGTAAAAACTTATTTTTTTCAAGGGCCAGCCAAATAGCTCAGTGGGGACGTGGGGGTGCATGCCTGTAATCCCAGCTCTTGGGAGGCTGTAAACAGGCGGATCACTATGAGTTTGATCTAGTAGTGAGACCCTGAACACCCTGTAGACCCTTCCCTAAACAAAAACAAAAACAAATAGCTCAGCGGATTAAAGCACCTGCAAGCAGGCACAAGGGCTGGGGGTTCGATCCCCAGGCCTGCCCTGCCAGCCTGCCC
>NW_004524607.1:11345932-11347292 GCF_000260255.1 Octodon degus
AGCACCTACTTAGAACAAGCTTAGCAAAGCACAGGGACCGCAGTTCAATCCCCCAGCACCACATGCCAGTCAGCCCCGCCCCCTTGTGGGATGAGCTGGCCACACACACACACACACACACACACACACAAATAAAATTAAAAAAAAAAAAAGTTACACACAGGAGGGCTTTATTCCTGCATCTTCTCAATTGTTTCTTCCTTGTATTTGCCCTTTTCCTTTCCAACTTGGTGAGACTTCGCTTTCCATTCCAGGATCTTTTTGCAGTCTTTGTCTAGTTTTAGCCTGGTGATAACCACCTTACTGGGGTGAATACCCACGTGGACAGTTGTGCCATTTGCCTTTTCCCGCTGTACCCGTTCAATGTAGATGATATACTTCTTCCTATAAACCTGGACTACTTTGCCAATCTGCTGACCTTTATAGTGTCCTCACACAACCTGAACTTCATCATCCTTTCGGATGGGCAGAGAGTGAACATTATATTTTTGTCTCAGCTCTTTGGAAAGAAGAGAAGACATAAGACATAATTTTCCTGTGAATGTGGGAAGGTGCATTGAAATGCCTTTTATGGTTTTTGCTTCAGTCTGAAGTCACAAAAGGATTAAACTTCATTTTGGCCACTGCAACTCCAGCGATGGCCACAAAAGGAAAGAGAGCATCTTTTCTTTTTTTAATTAATTTTTTTTTGTGTGGGGGGTGCCCAGGATGCCTTCAGGGCGGGTCTGGTTTGACTTGAGGATGAGGGGATAGAACCATAGCATCCTGAGCCTGACTGCTTTGTTTCAGCAGACACTTAAACACCTGAGCTAATGGGCAGGCCCCCCAAAATTTATTTATTTATTTATTTGGTACAGGGTCTTACTACCAGGCTCCAACTCCTAGTGATCCTCCTGTCTCAGCCTCCCCAGTGCTGGAATTAGAGGAGTGCACCATCACACCCAGTTCTGGGGCTGACACAGCATGCAGTACCAGGTACCAAACCTAGGTCTTTCTTGCTAGGCAGGTGCTTAGACCGCCAAGCTATCTTCACTACCTCCCATCCCTCCCCATTTTTTTTTTTAACTGGGAATGGAACTCAGAACCTTGAACTTGCCAGGCAGGCACTTGTGCTGCTGAGATGTAACCCTAGCCCTGAAGCCTGAGGTTTCTGGAGACCCCAGCAAAACGTATGTCAGCACCTCACCAGGCAGAGCTGTGCATCAGGTGGATTCATATGTTCATCTGTGTCTCTCCTGCATCCTGAGGGGAAGAAGACAGAAAGGCCACAGGCAGCTCACATAGGGATCATCTGATCCTACCTGCAATTTTAGCATTCTGGGAGACTGAGGCAAGAGGATCACAAGTTAAAGCCCACCAT
>NW_004524607.1:11348192-11350152 GCF_000260255.1 Octodon degus
AATAATAATAAATAAAATAAAAAATTGAGTATGTAGTGTAAGTGATACAAAATTGTGAATTGGTGGGACTTAAGTAACACTTGGTCAGCATTTGAAGAAACTGGTACTTAATCCTCTTACAGACAATTTGCCTCTAAATTTGAAACTGGAAAGTCACTGGAATAACTGAAAAACAATACATGATTTTTTTGGTATGTGTGTTAAGAGTTGTGTACAGAAGGATGGGGAGATGGCTCAGTGGAATAAGTGCTTCCCTGGCAAGTGCAAGGGCCTGAGTTCAATCCCTGGTTCCGCAAAATAAAAAAAAAAGAATTGTGTACAAAGTGAATCATGTGTACTATGCGTACTGATCCTCAACACAACCAATACAATCTCAAATATTGAAGACAAAACTAAAATAAAATTAATAATTCACCAATAGAAATATTCTAAGGAAAAAAAAGAAATATTCTAAAGAACAAGCCTGGGTATTATACACCTACAATAATATGCCTTTATAACATACTTGTTGGCATGCCCCATGCACTACAAAGGACCTAAATATTGACACACATTACATGGGTTCTCTAGGCAATGATACTGAGAAAAGCCCACCTCAGAAGGGCTCATACAGTCTGTTCCATTAATATGATATTAAAAATCACAATGCTATAGAAACATAGGCCAGAGGGTGCATGGGTTAGAGCTAAGAGATTAAAAAGGGGAGGTCAGGGGTTTCTTCAGTTACGCTGCTATGACTACCCTGATGTCCTGAATGGATTCAAAATATCTACCTTTCATGGTCATTTTTTTTTACTTTGGAGAAGAACCAGAAGTCACACAGTGCCAGGTCCAGCGAATAAAGTGGATGAGGACACACTGTAGTGATTTAATGTTTGCCTTTCCATTGGGTGGCCCTCAGAAGGAGCATTCACTCCTTTTTTAAAATCATACTCTGTAAAGACACTCATGAAAAGAGGACTTTCAAAACTGCTTCAGAAAGTGGCAAGAACGATATTAGCTAGGTTAATGGTGGTGGTGCACGCCTATAACCACAGCACTCAGGAGGCTGAGACAAGAGGATCTCCCTGAGTCTGAGACCAGGCTGGGATACATAATGAAGCAGGTTTCGTTGGTGGTGGTGTTTTTGTTTTTGTTTTTTGCAGAACTGAGGATTGAACTCAGGCCCTTGAATTTTCCAGGGAAGCACTTATTCTACTGAGCCATCTCCCCGGCCCCTACATAGTGAGTTTAAGACCAACCTGGACTACCAAGTGAATCCCTATCTCAAAAAAACAAAGAAAATAAAAAAGAACAATGAGATAAGTGCATTCAAACCAAGGGAGGATACGCTCAGGGAGATTAATGGCAAGGCATCTTTTTCTTTAATAAAATGAAAGGCAGAATCAATGTTGATATCCTAGCTTGATATACTATTTTAGTAAGATATTGCAATTGGGAAGTTATATAGGATGTTATTTCTTTTAAGTATATGTGAATCTGCACTTATCTCACCAATGTACACTGATATGTCTTCAGACACAAAATAGCATAGAATACAAGATGTAAATATCCAATAAGGAGGGTCTTTTGGGGAGAGGGATTTGGGGATTTAACCTAGAGTCACTGCATTCAGCTTATATATCCAACCCCTTTTTATTTTTTCATTTTGAGAAAGGATCTAAGTTGTCCAGGCTGGGCTCCAACTTGTGATCTTCTTGCATCAGCTCCCCAGAATGCTAGGATTACATGCATGCTGCTGCACCCAGCTCAATAAAGAGTATTTTAAAATTTCAAATAAATTGTGTCATCAGAAATTTTTTTCAGGGGCCTGCCCCTTAGCTCAGTTCTTTAAGTGGCTGCTTCAACCAAACAGTCAGGCTCAGGTTGCTGTGGTTCGATCCCTACAACTCAAGCCAGCCAAACCTGCCCTGAAAATATTCGGAGCAAAAAAAAAGAAAGAAATTTGTTCCCACTGGAG
>NW_004524607.1:11350987-11353342 GCF_000260255.1 Octodon degus
TTGACAGTAAAGAATCAACTGCAGAAAGGTATACAAGAAATAATTTCAGAACTAAAAAATATAGTGGTAACTATAATCAAAGAAGTACTAAGTGCTTCTAAAGAATACACTGACAAAAAATTAGAGAATATAAAAATGATGGAACCCCTGAATAAACAATTTAGGAAAGAAATAGAATCTATGAAACAGGTTCAAAGTGATAAAAAAAAAAAAAAAAAAAAAAAAAAAAAAAAAACTACCTTTTTTTTTTTTTTTTTTTTTTTGGTTAAAGAGAGAGCACAGACGCAGAGATATTTCTTCATCCTCCAGCAGTACTATGCCTTGAGGCAGCTGGCATGGCTATGACTGCCCCTTCATTCCCCCCTCCCCCACCGCCGCCTGTCTTAGGTTCTCAGCAGGGGTAGATTTTGGGGGAGCCCTTGGGTCTACAGAATACCACCTTGCTCAGCAAACGTTTCCAGGCAGGTCCTCTACTCAAGCTTTTTCAACCTGCAGTGCCACTTCCAAAGATTAGAGTTCAGGCGCGTCCTAGAGATAAGGCAGATGCGCCCTCGTTCCCCAGGAGGCAGCATCAACCACGAGAAATGCGCCAGGCAGGCGCACTGAGCTCTGTGGAAAAGGCCACCAAGGAAAATGTGTCGGTGATAGGTTTGGTCTAGGAAGAAAAGTATATCAGGGAATCCTCCAAAGCAGGACTCATGGTTTGTTGTCATGAGGGTTGTCCCCCTTTTAGTTTTTTTTTGTTTTTTTTTTTTGTTGTTGTTGTTTTTTAGCGGAACCACGGATTGAACTCAGGCCCTTCCACTTGCCAGGGAAGCACTTATTCCACTGAGCCATCTCCCTGGCCCCTCCCCTTTTAGTTTTTAAAAATATTTTGACAAGCTATCCACATTGCATGTGAAATGATAAAATAATGACTTAAAAATCACCCACTACATGACAATCACTTTTCTCATTTCACCTCCTCGCCCAGTTGGACATTGCTCTTCCCTCCCAACAGTGAAGGCCCTGACAACAGATGTCCCTGGTCCTGATCCCTCTTGCTCCCTCTAGCTCTTTCCTCAGTTCCCAGGCAGGTAACCAGGTGACCTTTTCCCCAGGGCCCTCAGACAGAGGCAAATCTAACATTCTCACCCAATCTTTCCCCTTTTCCTCTGCACAAGAAAGCTCCAAGCAGGCAGATTTCACAGCTGGGTAGAAGACCTTGGGGTAGCTGCACTCCAGACGGCACGGGTTAGCCTTAGCAAGCCTATTTTCTAAGTTCTCCCACGTGTCCCCGCCATGTTAGCAGGTCTGGGGCCTGCTAAGGACCCTGGGTGTCCACTGCTAGACCTCTGGAGAGGAGGAAGCCTCTGTTTCCAAGAAATGCTTGCGAGGACCCACACACTTCCCCATAGGATAGGTTCTCATTCCGGGGCCTAAGGGGTGAGACCCAGCGAAGTCAGGGACTCTGGTTTCTTGAGAGAAGCTAGGAGATCACTTAAAAAATAAAAAATAAAAAAAAGTTAAAGGTCTTAAATTTGTAAATATTGGCCACTGACTAATGTGTTCCTTCATGCTGCAAACATCACAAAGGGTCAGCAGACTCCTCTGTGGCATTTCAAGGCCACCTGTCAGGATGCTTGGATACAGGCTGTATCTACCCTAGAGCTCAGATCATTCGCTGGGCAGCCACTAAGGACCCTGTTCTGGGCTTGGGATCTCACAGCAGGCAAAACAAAGATCCTTTTGGCATTGCATGGCACTTTCATGCTGATGCTGGTGAGGAAACAAACAGTAAGCAAAATAAATTAGTTCAGACAGTAATTAAAATCAAGCCAGAAGAAGAAGCAGGCCAAATGCTTGATGGTCTCATAGATGCAAGGTCTTCTTCAGAGTGCTAGAAATAAGCAGGAAAAACCTTCTTCAAAGTTCTGGAAATAAGTGCCGGTGCTGGCTCAACAATGCTGAGAATTACTACAATCCACCAACTTGCACATTTAACTTGTTCCTTTTTTTTTTTTTTTTTTTTTTTTTTGTACAAGAAATCAAACTCAGAACCTTGACTATGCCAGGAAGGTGCTATGCCACTGAGATATATCTTTAGCCCTTTACTTATCTAATACTATTTTTAATTGTGGTTTAAAAAAAAAAAAAACTGGGGCCAGGGAGATAGCTAAGTAGTATAAGCACTTGCCTGGCCAGCACAAGGTCCTGAGTTCGATCCCCAGTGCCAAAACAAAACAAAATGGACATGGTGGCACTCACCTAGAATCCCAGCATTTGGAAGACTGAGGCAGGAAGACAGTTGTGAATTTGAAGTCACCCTGAATTTCATATTGAGACTTTGTCTCACAAAACAACAAAACTCTGGGA
>NW_004524607.1:11354332-11367269 GCF_000260255.1 Octodon degus
AAAAAAAAAAAAAGAAGGAAAAACCTGTCAGAAGACAATGAGAAAAGACTATCTTATATGAAGGAGGGGTAAACTGCCTATTCAATAGGAGAGCACTTTGTGACTTTTTCAGGAAGGAGAGTAACTTTACTATCAAGTTGGGGATATAGAGCCCAAATATGAAAAGGAGCAGGTCAGATTTCCATGCTTCCCATGGAAGCATGGAAAAGAGGGATTCTTGATAAACTATCAAGAGCCTCAAAGTCAGCCCTAGCAAGCTTACCCACATTATACACATAACTAAAAGCAGGAGTCTTAATAGAGGTTGCCTGTTTAAACTGTGGGAAATTAGGGTTGTGACTGATTTTGCTTACCTACACCCAGAGCAGTCCTAGAGTCCTGCTTTCTAAAGAGGAGCATGTCTTCTCGAGGTTCACAGGAGTAGCTTTCTTATTTCGGGTGGTCTTTTCCCTCAGATGGTTCAGGTGGGGCTGGCTTTATAACTGCTGGTTTTTCCCAGGCCATGTCCCTTCCTCTGTACTGGTCCTAACAAAGGGGCTGGGCTGAGCTTGCCAGGCTGAATGGGCAAGCTCTGCAGACCTGTCAGGTGGTCACAGGTAGGCCTAGTCCTGTGCAAATACAAGTGGCCATTTCCCATGTAGAGTTTTTATAGCTTTCTACTACATCCCTTGAGAAAGGACCAGTTGATTCATTCCTCAGGAACTGGGAATAAGGCTGGGAGAGGCTATAAGGCTCTTTTGCATCAGCCTTTTTATTTTCCAGAGAGACTTTAGACATGTCTCTTTGGGGTCCCTTGCAATGAACAACAGGAACCTGCCTAAAAAGATAGACTGCCTCCAGTTTATTAGTAAACCTCTTCCTAGAAAAGAAGTAAAATACCATGGGACAATTAAAAACTTATGGTTAACTATCTGACATTTTTTTTTCAATTTTTAATGATTTATTTTAAAAGCCCAAAGGAAGGTCCTTGGATATGTTTTTTTTTTAATTTTTTTTCCAAAGTTTTATTGATAAACAGATAGCAATGAGACAGTTTCAAATCAAATCGGAAGTACAGTTTCAACAAATAATACACTGCATATATTCTTCTTAGTGGTTAATTGCTGTACAAGATGCGGACTTGTGATCCTATTTACAAACACCATTAGAACAAATCATTCTATTCATTAAGAGAATGCAACTATATATCTATCCCAACCACTTTGAATACACAGATACAAAATGGACATTCATAGGTATACCCCATTTTTTCTAAGTTCCGTTATTGAATATTATAGGTGTGTAAACTCAGCAAAATATTCTAAAAGAGTCCAGTAGCCCATAATAGCATTGGGTCTTCTGTTTAACTGGCAATGTCAGAAATTATTGACCTGAGTCCCCCACAGCTCAACTTAATAGCATGGCTTTATTTCTTATATTTCGTTTTCATACTTTTCTACTGGATGGTTAAGACCAAGGTAAAGCAGGACCTATGCAACAAGAGTTGTAGCTTTTTGGTCTGAGAAGGTCAGTGAAATGCCCTCAGGATTTGTCCTGAGATCCTGTACCTCAGATTGTAGAACCTTTATCAGTGCAGCCATGTGGATGAGTCACGGCCATTGCTTGGCCAATGTGCTCTCTGTGAAAGCCTGAGAGAGTGTCTTCTCCCCACGTGACTCTCCTTAGGCACACTCTACATCATCGATCACTTTCCTCTTTGGCCCCATAATCTCCTTGATCAGAAAATTTGGGACACTACCGAGGTGCATGACGTTACAGTACAAGTTCTCATATGTCCTGAGTCTTAATTGACCTTAGAAGGCTAGGGCCAAAATGTTGGCTTTCCTTGTAGCCCTCCTTTTTCTCTAATTTTGGTCTGCAAACTTAGGTTGTTAACCATCCAGAAGAAAAGCTTACTGTTATTATCAAACGATTTAGGCTATCAAGCTTAACCTCACTATCTCACTGCATTTCACTGACATTTTAATTGACATGTCAAAGCAGGAGAAAAAAAGTTCTGACTAGGGCACCCTTTGACCTCAATCATGACTATAAATCTATTTTTTTTGGCTGGCTCAGCCTGCCTTAAGGGCAGGTCTGGTAAGGTGGGGGATGGTGGGAACTGAACCACGGTATCCTGCGCTAGACTGCATTTGCTTGAGCAAGTGCTTAAACAACTGAGCTAACTGGCAGGCCCCCATGACTATGAATCTAGAGGAGGGTTTTCCAGAGAAAATTTTCCCTGGTTCAGCTCCAACACAGAAACCTTACAGGACAGCCTCTAGGTCAGTTTCAGGTGTGTCCAGTTAGTATCAGAGCAACATCCTGCCTACTGGGGATTATATACTCAGCTTCCCCAGTGCTGGAACTGCAGACATACAGTACCACACCTGGCCTAACTCAAGGTTTCTGATAAAGTAACTAAGACAGTCATTATCTAAGGATAAGATTTCCTTGTCTCCAAGAACTTAGCTGCAAAAAAAAAAAAAAAAAAAAAGAGGCCAGGGAGATGGCTCAGTGGAATAAGCACTTCTCTGGCAAGTACAAGGGCCTGAGTTCAATTTCCGGTTCCACCTAAAAAAAAAAAAAATTACTTAAAACAATAAATTAAAAAAAGCTATCAGAAGAAAAAAAAGGTGAACATGGCAGAATCACATGACCAAACCACAAGACCAACCAAAATGGCTGATAAGCACAGCAGAACCATGTGGCTGTCCCACAAAATGACCCAGTAAGGTCACCAAACATGTGGGACCACGTGACTGACTCACAAGAGGAGCTAAAATGGCTATCAATCATGGCAGATAGGTAGACTATTGAAAGAAAGCCCTGAGAATGGAACTCATTAAGGATACCCAGAGATAAGAGGCCATCTAGGGGGAAAGTACAGGTGAGACTGATCACAAGCAAGCTCCCAAAAGAGGGAACAAGCTGAACAAAATGTTAGGGAAAAGAAAAATATGAACTGAAAGTGTAAATAAGGACCAAATATATAAAAGCTATTGTGAATTAGGAAGAAAATGTTCAAAATGGTAGGAGAACTAGGGAGGGAAAAGGGGGAAAGGAAGGAAGGAAGGAAAAAAGTAAAACAGAATAGAAGGAAAAATGGAAACAAATCTTTTATAAATAAGGAGGGGAAGAGGGTTTGGTGGGGAAATAAATGAGAAAAAAGAATTAAAAAAAAGAAAAAAGAATCAAGATATAACACATACAGGTACAAATTCCATAAGATAAATTTTATCATGTATATTTAAGATGTATCAATAAAATTAATTTTAAAATGTGAAGGCAAAAAATGGGCAGGACCAGGGAGATGGCACAGTAGAATAAGTGCTTCCCTGGCAAGCACAAGGGTCTGAGTTCAATCCCCGGATAGAAAAAAAAAAAGGCATATTAAACTCTAGGTTGCACACATAGAACCTGCATGGTTTGCAAAAGTCCTCTTGGGCCCAGCAGAGGCTAAAATGGTCCCTTCTGTAACTAGGCCAGGGAAAGACACCCCAGCAACCCCCTACCACACTGAGTAACCAAAACTGGGAGAAGACAGAAAAGGGAAGATAAACTTGAGGCCAAGTGGTAGGCTTCTTGTAATAGCTGAGGCCATGTTTCCCCTCTTCATCCTACAAGGTGAATTGAAGATACCATTCTCTGATTGGCCCTAGATATAGGAAACTATTCCCAGAGCCATGAGAAAACTTCTTTGAGTTCCCTAGCTCCCATTAGTTTTTACAACACTCTAGTTCTCCACTCTCCCAGATAACCTAAAAGAATTTGAGTCTTCTGACAGATGAAAGCCCATCCTGGGCAAGAAGGGACAAGGACAGGATTGGAGCCTTCCCAGGGAAGAGACAGAAGGAAAGAAAGAAACCTAAACCAGTCTTCTTGGCCACAGATTTCAGAGAGAAAGAAAACCATGCCCAAAGTACCTTATCTGCTCTGGGCTAGCTTGCCCAAATATGTACTGGGTTCTGAGTCTACTAGAGGTGTATTCTAAGTTCTTTCCATCCCAAACAAAGAACTGGTCAAGACCAGTGCAAAAGGTAGTGAGATTCTACATTTATCAAAGGTAGGAAGAAAAACATGCCCTGCAGAGTGAATGTGGGCCAACTAAAAGTAGAAGTTCACTACAGGGTGAGTGTGGACCATGTGAAAGAGATGGCTAAGAACTTAATGGCAGCCATCTTTTGTATCTGCCATGCCTCAAGCTGATGTCAGGTCTGTGGGATCCTATCAAAAAACCTGCATGATCTCTTATAAGAATCGAAGACAACATTCTCTGATTGGTCCTAGATGCATGCTTTGGGAATTGTTTTTCTGCATATCTCATGGATCTTTGATTTGTTGTTGCTGTGCTGTCTTTTGCAAGACAGGGTCTTGCTAGACCATTCAGGCTGACGTTGAGCTCACTGTGTAGCCCAGGCTGGAACTCCTAAGGGTCCTCCCACCTCAGCCTCCTGAGTGCCAGGATTACAGGTGTGCACCACCATGCCTGGCTGGATCTCTGATATTGACAAGTAATGCCCACTTGCTCAGATGATTTGCCACACCCTAATCGCCTGCCTTCAAAGAAACAGAGGTTTGGAGGTATTTTAATTTTTTAAAAAAATTTAATTTTGTTTTGATTGAACTCAGAGTCTTGTATGAGTTATCTTACTAAGTTGTTCAGGCTTGTCTCAAATTTATGACCCTCCTGATTTAGCCTCCAGAGTAGCCTGAACTATTGGCATGAGCCACCATACCCAGCTTGGAAAAGGTTGTCTTTCACTGAGGAAAACCCAATGAAGAATGGATTAGGGCCAGACCAAATTCCACTTTGGAGATTTTAAATTTGAGATGTCATGAACTGGCAGGGGGGCATTTGGATCCAGGGTTTTGGACATCAGTGTCTGGAGGTCAGAGAGCTGACAGGAGCCCAGGACAAGTTGAGGTCATCCTGGATTACGGTGGACTCTAAATCTAGTAACAAGTGTCTTTACAGGGGAAAAAAAAAGGCCAGACTGTTTGCACCTGCCTGTAATCTCAGTACTTAGGAGGCTGAGGCAGGAGGATTGCTGCAAGGAAACTAGCCTGGGCTACAAAGTGAGCTTAAGGCCAACCTGAACTGCATAATGAGACCGAGAAGAAGACGAAGACGAAGACGAAGACGAAGACGCAGCAGCAGCAGCAGCAGCAGCAGCAGCAGCAAGACAGAAAAGAAGACACATTGAGACAGTCCAGGTGAAGTCATTGGCAGAGACTTGATGAAGCAGGCCCAAACTGCCTGGAGCCCCTGAAACGGAAAGGGACCAGGAAAGACCTTCCCTTCAGTCCAACAAAGGCCTTCACAACAGGACACACCCTGCCTGCCAAGGTTTCCAGTCTCATGGAGAGGGGACTGCCCTTTTTTCCTGTGTCATTTAGCACCACTCCTGACTGTGGCATCAGGAATGGATAGAGGGTCAGTAGGGAACATCAGTGTAGGGGTTTTTGAATTCTGGAATTTAGAAACACTGGCAAAAGTGGAGATTGGCTCAGTTCTCTGCCTTTCTCCTATACCACTCTCTAGGAAGACACACCCTAAACCACAGCCGGCCAGGGTATCGCCCTTGTTGGCTTCGGAAGACAACAACCCCGGGAACAGAAAGAATTTTCTTTGTGGTGTTTCCTGCCCAAAACGGGAACCTCGGCCAGCAGGTTAGAACCAACTCCTGGAGCAGTCAAATTGTTTCCTTAAGGAAAAGGGATTTCTACCAGGTGTGGTGGCACTTAACTATAATCTCAGCACTATGGAGGATGAGGCAGGAGGATCACAAGTTTGAGCAGAGGCTGGGCAACTCAGTGAGACCCTGTTTCAAAAGAAAAAAGGGCTAGCAATGTAGCTCAGTGCAAAGACCCTGGGTTCAATCCAGGGGCACAGGGCCCCTTACCTGGTTCTCTCCATACAGCACCCTAATTCAGATGGCATGAAGCCTCTGGGCTCAGGTTTCTTAGCCAGTCCTTACTCTTGCCTCAGGAGTCAGGTTCTGTTTACAACCAGCAGACAGAAGCTGTTGCCAATTCTGAGGTGCAAGCTCCAGGAGTAACAAGAACTTCTGCTTGCTGGGAGCCTGGTACAGCAGTCCTCGAGTCCCCCAATCTTGCAGCAAAGGAAGACAGTGGCTGCAGAGCTGAGTGTGCACACCTGCTGCATCTCCTGCAGCCAGGCTGCCAGCCCACCACTGCCTTGGTTTCTCTTGCAGTGAAATAGCGACAGCTACAGTGCAAGAGCCTCAGGATCAAGATGGGGGCACACCGCAATGATACAGGGACCCTCCAAATGACACAGGGAGAAAAACTGATCTTGGGTGGATGACCTCCAGATGATATAGGGGAAAAACGATTTCCCAACCTGGGAAAGTTACCTGGAATGAGTTCGTGTTCTCTAAAACCGATGAATGAATTTTAGGAACAAACAGAGGTTATGAGCAGACTCTATTTACTGAGGGAAAGAAAGTTCCTACCCAAAAGAGGAACAGGAGGGGGGCCCTGAGCAGGTCGTCCTCGGGAATCTGTCTCTTCCAGGGACTTTTTTTTTTTTTTGTGGAACCGGGGATTGAACTCAGGTCCTTGCGCTTGCCAGGGAAGCGCTTATTCCACTGAGCCATCTCCCCAGCCCTACCAGGGAGGAAAACCATGTGGTGAGGTGGGTCTAAGCTGGTGGAGAAGACAAGGGAACTTGCTTAGGTGGGCATGAGATGGGACAAGACTATGGTCAACCAATGAAATTACAAGCACCATTGCTCAGGTAAAATTGATCAAATCCAGTACCAAATGGGGAAGCGAGTCACATAGCAAGCAGGTATGAATATAGGACAGAGTCTCTTCCTGTTGGGAGTTGGGCTAGTGACTCTTTGGGCTCTTTCAAAGTGATTGATACCTAGTTAGAATATCAGTCCCTGATGCTCATCACTAGGGAAATATGTAGCTGTGTTTGTTTACTCTTTTGTCTTGAGGTCTGGCCCATACAGGAGTGTCTGTCTCTTCCAAGTTGCAAAGTCACCTTGTTTTTTATCGTCTCTTTGAGGGCCTGGCCCTGTCTGACTGCCTATACTTCTATCTAATTCAGCTGCCTACAACGTCACCAGTATCCTCCTCTGAAACAAGACAGGCCAATCAGAGGAATCATTGAGTGTACTTCGGGCACAGGGCCCCAAGGCCCCTGTCAACTTCTTGCCCTTGTTTCTTCCCTAGCAGGCCCCTCAGACTAAGGTTTACAGGATGCTGTGGTATTTACCACAGAGGTAGGTGGAAACCAGTACCTTTGGGGTTAAGACCCCTGTACTTCAATGTCTGTCCACTGCAGCAAGAGGCCTGGAGGCTCTAGCACAGGGTTGGGGGTGTGGGAGGGCATAGCCACCTGTTAAAGAAGTCTTCCTTCCAAACAGATGTGACTGAAGAATACATTTGATTCAGGGTTGTAACTGCAAGATTTGGGCCATTGATACTAACACACTCTTTTTAAAAGTTAGCCAGGCATGTTGGGACAAACCTGATGTTTCAGCACTCCGGGAGCCTGAGGCAGGAAGAGTGAGTGTTCAAGTGCAGCCTGGGCAACCTAATACTTTGCAAGATCCAATCTCAAATTAAACTTTTAAAAGGGCTGGCCGGAGGTGAGTGTAGTGGCACAAGCCTGTAATTCCAACACTTGGGAGGTTGAGGGAGGAGGATCACCATGAGTTTAAGGCCAATCTAAAACAAAGCTTGGGATGTGTAGTGAGTTAGTGAGTTCAATGCCAGCCTAACCTACATAGTGAGACCCTGTCTCAAAAAGTCTATATAAGGGGCTGGGGATATAGCTCAGTGGCATAGTGCCTGCCTGGCAAGCACAAGTGTCATGAGTTCAATTCCTGGTACTCACCCTGAAAAAAGCGCCTATATATGGCTGGGGATAGCTCAGGGCAAATTTAGAGAAGGGTCTACAGGGTCTCACTACTAGATCAGACTTGTAGTTATCCACCTGTTTACAGCCTCCCAAGAGCTGGGATTAACAGGTGTGAGTCACCACGCCCAGTCTCAATTGCCCATCTCAAGGTGCCTTGGGGGCGGGGCCGGCAGGGCAGGCCCTGGGATTGAACCCTGGGGCCCTGTGCCTGCTTGCAGGTGCTTTAATCTGCTAAACTATTCAGCCAGCCCTAGAAGCTTTATTCTTTTTTTTTTTTTTTTTTTGGTGGAACCAGGGATTGAACTCAGGCCCTTGCGCTTGCCAGGGAAGCGCTTATCCCACTGAGCCATCTCCCCGGCCCCCTAGAAGCTTTATTCTTAACAGCCCCAAACTAGAGACAACCCAGATGTCCTGACTGGTCCTGGGCAACCATGGGCCACAGGCCTGCACAGCCAGCAGCCACCCCGGGACAGTTTCCTGGAACACAGCCCTGAATATCTCCTTCCCATAACAGTAGTCCCCAGTACTTGCCATAGAAGCCACATAGAAGCCAGGAAGCAAAGCCTGTCTGGTCCTTACAGGAAAACTCACAAGCCCTCACACATTAACAGGGATAAATCAACACATTGTGGAAGCTTCATCCTGTAAGGGGAACAACTGCTTTCACATATAGCAATTAAAAAAAAAAAAAAAAAAAAAAAGAGCAATTACTTGAGCCCTGGAATTGGAAGCCAGCCTGGGCAACAGAGCCAGACCCCAAAATGAGAGGAGAGAGGGCGAGAGGAGAGGAAGGAGGGGAAAGACAGAAGGAAAGAGAAAAGAAAAAAATGGCTCTTAAATGTTCCATCTATATTGTGCTCTGGAAAGGGGGGAAGCACATGTTAACTGGGTGCTGGTCCAGGCAGGGCCGCCCAGGGACAAGAAAGAATTTTTTTACTATGGTGACAGTTAAACAACTGTATATATTTATCAAAACACAGAAGGGAGTTCAGAAAGGTGAATGTTACGGTTTGTAAGCTATACTTCAATTAAAAAACAAAAAACAAAAA
Organism: Octodon degus; assembly: GCF_000260255.1. Classification (NCBI taxonomy): domain Eukaryota; kingdom Metazoa; phylum Chordata; class Mammalia; order Rodentia; family Octodontidae; genus Octodon; species Octodon degus. The sequence continues at coordinate 11,363,261 of NW_004524607.1, forward strand.
CAACCAGGCTTGGTGGCGCATGCCTGTATTCCCAGCATTCGCCTGCCTGGGCTACAAAGTGGGTTCAAGGCATCCTGAACTGCATAGCAAGACTCTGTCTTAAAGACAAAAACAAAAAACAAGAAAATCCCAACCACCGATCCAGTCCAATATTTGGAAGGCGCAAGCAAGTCAGAAAGGCCACGGCAAGCTCCCTAGGGAGATTCAGCGGCGCACCCAACCCACCTCCAGCTACCCTGCAGGAGAAGGCGCGCACAGGTAGGGAGGCTGTGGATTTGACCAGCGGTCTCTGGGACCAGTCCACCCCGAAGGAGGGCGGGGGACAAGTGATGCGCGGCACTGAAAAGGGCAGTAGAGGACTCTGACGACAACGAGGCACAGGGACCGGCTGGGGAACAGCAAGGACAGGGGAAGAGGCGAGACCCGAAGAGCCAGCAAGATGTAGTAGCCAGAAAACCACCAAGGGTAGGAGGGCGCACGGAGTGCAGCCCCTCCCGTGAGCGGCGAACCGCGCAAGCCGTGACCCTCCCCACTGCAGGCTCCTTCCCCAGAGGTAGGCCCCTCCCTCGAGATGTGGTTCCCCCCGCCAAGCTAGTATCCCTCTTCCATCTGCTACCAGTCCCCCGACAACACCCCTCCCCGAGATGCGGACCTCTTCTATCTGCACCCTTCCCGCAACGAGAGACCCCTGTTTCCTGCCACGCGACCCCTCCGGTAGACCGAGACCCTCCGGGTGACGTGAGTCATACTAACGACCGGGCTCTCCGCCTTCCGCCGCGCCCTGCCCCGTGACGCAACGATAACCACGCCCCCTGATCCTAGCGCCCACCCCACCCTTGCGGCCGGGGCCCACACCTCGCTCCTCATTGGCCAGAAGGTTTAAGGCGGCGTGCTTGGGATTGGTGGACGCCGCGTTGCTCTTGCCGTCGGCCGCGATTGGCTGGCGTCGTGGGGTTCTCCTGGCCCGGCCTTGGAGGCGCGGCGAGGCCTGGGGCGGCGGCGCGAGGCAGGTGAGCTGTGGTCGGCTAATGGGCCGCGCTGGGGGTCGGTCTGGAGCCCCGTCGAGAGGCTGAGGAAATACGGGTCAGGCTTGAGCCCCGGAGTCCCGCCGAGGGCGGGCAGGCGGGCGGGGTCCGGCCTTGTTGCGGGTTCGCCTAGGCCAGCAACGGTCACCGCCCACGGCCCGTGCAGCGCCCTTGCCGGCAGCCAGGCAGAGGCGTCCTTTTGGTGCCCTATTCCCCACCCCCCCAACCCTCGAGCCGTGTTTCTCTGGGGTTCCCGAGTCCTCAGTCTCCCAGTCCTAGGTCTCCTAACCCCCAGTCTCGGGTCTCTGAGGCCGGTGCGCAGGCGCGGCCCCCTCCCCCTCCACGGGCGCGTTCTGCCCGGAGCGCAGGTGCCCGGGCGGGGTGCCGGGCTGGGCGCCGGGTTGGGCGTGTGGGGCGGGGCCCTGCCGGGGGCGCCGGGCCCTTGGGAGGCGAGGGGACGGAGCCACCTGCCCTGGCACGGGCGTCACGCGGGACCGTCACCTGTGCTGATCTGCTGGGCGCACTGTTGGTTATTCAACGATTGTTCAATCTGGAAAGTCGCGGTGTTACAGTAGTTCTGAGTTTTCCAAATTCTTAAACAGTTTGCTCACCTTCTCTTGGTTTTTTTTTCTGAGTGTTTTTGGAAATAAAGTCTACCTTTTGGGCATTGGATTTCGGGATGGTTTCCTGAGTTGTGTGTTGTTCGGTTTGCTAGGTTGTCTTAATCTTATAGTACATCTATTTCATATTGGTTTATGCATCATAAATTGCCCAGAGCTTGTTCCCTGTTAAACTGGTCGCGTGTTTTGCCTGGTCTGACTCCGGGAGGGTTATGGATGCAGACCCTGTTCTCCTGTGCTATCAGGGTCCAAAAGCAACCTTTGGTGTCCTCCCATTGGTCCCAGAGAAGGTTGTTTCCCCCTGGGGACCTCAGGTGAGAGTTGAAAGAGTTGGGTTGTCTGTGGACAGGCACTTGCCTCCCCAGAGTAGTGGTTTGGGTCTAGATGAACCTTGATTTATCCTGCAGGGTGTTTTGTTTTGTTTTGTTTTTTTTTTTGTTTGTTTGTTTGGTGAGAACAGGAAGGGGATGGGTGCATGGTACCTAGATACTGATTGCGTTTATCAGTGTTAAAATATGCATAAGTTTAACTGGTTTGAACTGTACATTTCAGTGGGATTAAATATATTCATGGTATTGTATAACTGTCACCATTGTCTAGTTCCAGGGTTTATTACCTAAATGGAAGCCTCATACCTATTAAATCCTTCCTCAGTTTTCATCTTAGCCTTTGGCAACCACTGATCTCCTTCCTGCCTCTAGATTTGCCTAATCTGGACATTTCATGTCAGTGGAATCATGCAGTAGGTAGCCCTTTGCATCTGGCTTCTTTCATGTAATATCTTCAGGGTTTTCTGTGTCAGTATTTCGTTCCTTTCTATGGCTAAGTAATTTTCCATCGTCAGTCAGTGGATGTTTAGATTGTGTCTGTTGGCTATTGTGAATTTGTGCTGCTGTGAATGTTTGTGTGCAGGTTTTCTTTTTTTTTTTTTTTTGCGGAACCGGGGATTGAACTCAGATCCTTGCGTTTGCCCGTCAAGTGCTTATCCTACTGAGCCATCTCTCCGGCCCCTTGTGTGCAGGTTTTCATTTAAGTGCTTTTCTAAAAAGTCTTAAGGTATATACCTGGGAATAGGCCTGCTGGGTCATATGATAATTTCGTGTTTAAGTTTTTGAGAAATAGACCTTTTTTTGTATAGTGACTGCACCATTTTATATTTCCACCAACAACATATGAGAATTCCACCCTCTCCACACTGTCAGTACTTGTTATTTTTCTTTTTTTAAAGTTATGATCATCTAAGTGCATGTTTGTTAAGTGGTATTTTGTAGTTTTCTGATTTGTTTGTTTGTTTGTTTGTTTCCTTGAGACAGAGTCTTTTACTCTGTAGTTCAGGTTGGTCTTGAACCCACTGTGTAGCCCAGACTGGCCTCAAACTCACAGCAGTCCTCCTGCCTCAGCCTCCCTAGTGCTGGGCTTATAGGCATGTGCCTCCATGCCATCTTTATCTTGTGGTTTTGTTTTGCATTTCTCAACATGATAAGTGAATGATGTTGAACATCATTTCATGTGTTTTTTGGCTATTGGTGTGTCTTTGGAGAAATGTTTATGCAACCTTTCCCACTTTTTCGTTCATTTTATGTATTTGGTACAGGGTCTCACTATGCAGCTTGGACTCTAGTGATCTTCCAGTTTTCAGCCTCCACACCTGGACTTGGTCCCAGGCTCAGGGAGCCACTGGGATGGGGCCGACAAGGCATGTGGGACCAGGGATTGAACTCTGGTCCCTACACTTGCCAAAGCAGGCACTTAGTCTGCTGAGCTATTTCACGGCCCTCACTGTTCCCACTTGTGATACAGATCCTCATTATGCGGTCCAGGCTGGCTTTGAACTCACTGTGTAGCCCATGCTGACCTGGAACTCAGGTAATCCTTCCGCATCCAGCCTCCTGAGAGATGCAATTATAGGTGTGTGCCATTTTACCTGGCATTATCTTTTAACTGTTATTTTCTTGGTTGAAATATAGCTCTTTATATATTCTGAATACCAGACCCTTATCAGGTATATGACTTGAAATATTTTTCTCCTTTTGGGGTTGGTTCCTTACTCTTGGTAGTATCTTTTAATACCAATTGATAAAGTCTAGCTTATGTTTTTCCTTTGTTGTTCATGCTTTTGGTGTCATACTTAAGAATTCTTTGCCAAGTCTTAGGACATGAATAGTTAATTATGTTTGAAGAGTCTCATTAGCTCAGCACTTGGTGTGTCATGTTTGTAATCTCAGTCCTTTGGAGACTGAGGCAAGAGGATTGCTGGGTGTTCGAGGGCAGCCTGGCTTCTGTAGTAGGTTCGAGGCCAGCTTGAACTGCATAGCAAGACCCTGTCTCAAAAAAAACAAAACAAAAATACCAGAGCTTCTCTTA
>NW_004524607.1:11367886-11368419 GCF_000260255.1 Octodon degus
TTTATATTTAGGACAAGGTGTACAGGGTCTCACTGCATAGATCAGACTCATAGTGATCTTCCTGTTTACAGCCTCCCAAGTGCTGGGATTACAGGCTTGCATCACCACACCCAGTCTCAGTCACCATCTCAGTGTGCCCTGGGGCTGGGCTGGCATCAGCACAGCAGTCTTTTTTTTTTTTCTGGAACTGGGGATTGAACTCAGGCCCTTGCACTTGCCAGGAAAGCACTTATTCCACTGAGCCATCTCCCCGGCCCCCTACAGCAGTCTTGGGGAATCGAACTCCCAGCCCTTCTGTCTGCCTAACCAGGTGCTTTAATCCAGTGAGCTATTTGGCTGGCCCTAAAAGTTGAGGAGGATTTTTTTTTTTTTTTTTTTTTTCTGACTCAGGCTGCCTTAAGGACAGGTCTGGTAAGGTACATAGAGCTGGAGATCATCGAACTGCAGTCCCCTGCACCTGACTATGTTTGCATGAGCAGGTGCTTAAACAACTGAGCTAACTGGCAGGCCCCCTTGATCCTGAATCCTGTTCC
>NW_004524607.1:11369014-11375920 GCF_000260255.1 Octodon degus
TTGTTTGTTTGTTTGTTTGTTTGTTTTTTGGCGGAACCGGAGATTGAACTCAGATCCTTATGTTTGCCAGTCAAGCGCTATCCTACTGAGCCATCTCCCCGGCCTCTACAGGGTCTTATTGTGATTCTCCTGTTTTCAGCCTCCCAAGTGCTGGGATTACAGGCGTGCAACATCTCACCCAGTCACAATCACTTTCTCAGTGTGCCCCGGGGGCAGGGCCAGTGGGGAAGCTTGGCAGCATGACAGGGATCAAACCCAGCCACTGTAGTCTGCCTAAGCAGGTGCTTTAGTCTGATGAACTATAAGGCCAGTTCTACCTGAAAGATTTTTATTGCTTGATTCTATTATAAAATAAATTTTTGTTTTCATTTCAGATTGTTCATTGCTAGGGTATTAACATCCAGGATGTTTGATTTTTATTGTTACTTTAGCTGTATTAGAGGTTGAACCCAGGGCCTTGGCCCTGAGCTACATCCCCACACCTTTTAAAATTCTTTTTTTTTTAAATTTTTTTTTTTATTTTATTTATTTGAGAGACAGAGAGAGAGAGACAGAGAGACAGAGAGAGAGAGAGAGTGTGGTGTGTGTGTGTGGCCAGCTCAGCCCACCAGGGGGCGGGACTGGCTGGCATGTGGTGCTGGGGGATTGAACCACGGTCCCTGATGCTTTGCCAAGCTTGTTCTAAGTAGGTGCTTTAGACCACTGAGCCATCTCTCCAGCCCCATAAATGCAGAAGGTTCCTTTTTTTTTTTTTTTGTAGCTCCCCATTGACCTGCAGCAGCACTGGTCTGGGTTGCCTTTAGTATGTGGGAATGGAACCAAGCGCTCCAAGAAACTGACTGGCTCCTTTAAGCAGGCACTTCAACAACAACTGAGCTAATGGGCGGGCCCCCAAAATCAACCTTACCACTTTTTTTTTTTTTTTTTTTTTGTGGAACCAGGGATTGAACTCAGGCCCTTGCTCTTGCCAGGTAAGCACTTATTCCACTGAGCCATCTCCCCAGCCCCTAAAATTCTTGAGTCTTGCTAAATTAGTTGAATCTCGGACTTGTGATCCTTTTGTCCCAGCCTCCCAAGAGTGCTGGGATTATAGCCATTTGCCACCATCATATCTTGCAGTAATTGGTTTTTGTGTATTGATCTTGCATCCTGCAAGTTGGCTGAATTTATTAGCTCTAATAATTATTTTGTGTGGGTTTTTAAAGTTTATATAAGATCCCATCACTCAGGAGGCTGAGGCAGGAGGATCATTGTGAATTTGAGACCAGCCTGGGCTACAAAGTAAGCTGAAGAGGAGTTTGAACTGCATAGTAAGACCCTGTCTCAAAAAGACCAACAAATAAATAAGTAAATAAGAATATATGTCATCTAAGAATGGTGATAGTCTTACTATTTCCTTTCTAAATGTATCTTACTTATTTATTTATTTGTGCAGTGTCTTGCTAAGTCTCTGAATTATTCAGGTAGGACTTGAACTTAAGATCTTTCTCTTTAAATAATTCTTTTTCTTTTCCCTTCTTACTCCTTTTTTCTTTCTTCTTCCTCCTTCTTCCTTTTTCTTTCTTCCTTCTTCCTCCCTTTTTCCTCCTTCCTCCTTCCTTTTTCTTTCTTTCTTCTTCCAGGGTCTCCCTATGCATCAGGCTGGCCTTGAGCTCACTTTGTAGCCCAGGCTGGTCTCAAATTCTTAACAATCTTCCTTCCTTAACCTACTGAGTACTGTTATTACAGGTGTGCACTACTGTGCCTGGCTTCCTCTTTAAATTCTGTCTTACTAAATTATTCTAGTCTCAACCATGTGATTCTCCTGCTGCAGCTTCCCAGAGTGGTGAGATTATAGCTGTGCCATCATTCCTGACTCAGTCTTTCTACCTTAGCTATGGACATGGACATGTAAGTCACTTTGTGTTTCTAGTTTGTTGACTGTTTTATCCCAAAGGAGTGTATCTCTGATGTACCTGTTGAGATGTTCATATGGTTTTGTTTATGTCTAAACAGACTTTAAGGATTTGATCCCTTCCTCCTGTATTTTGGATCCATTTTCTGCCCTCACTTCCTGATGGAAACAGGACAACTAGTTTTTTGTTTTTGTTTTTGTTTTTCTGCAAAGCTTTATTCCAGAGGGGCTCAGTTCATCTTGGCAGCTGCCTTCCTCATGGCAGCCAGCACCAGCCAGCACGTTGATCAGCTCCTCACACTTCCTCTTGGCACATATGTGCGTTCCCACCCTTTTATTGATGAACTTGAGGGCGTGCTTGTCCTTGGAGACCTTGAGCAGCTCCATGGCCCACTGCGCCCCTCATAGGGGGTGAGGCCGAACACCTCCCGGATCATGTCCCACAAGAACTTGGTGTGTTTGGTGAGATGTCTGCGGCAGCAGCTGTGCCTCGGTTTGCTGACATTCTTTGTCACCTTATGGCCCTTGTTGAGGCCCATGGCCATGGGATAGCGAAGGGCCATGGCTACTCTTCTTCGATGGTTGCTGTGGTGGAAGAAGGACAACTAGTTTTTGAATCTTGGGTGTTCTATGATGAAAGTTGGATTTTCTTTAGCATTTCCTTTTTAGGCTTCTAATTTATCTTTGTCTGGCTGAAGTCAGTTTTCATTTGTCTAACTTCCAAGTTTCTTGCCATGGCTCCTCTTTTGTTTTTGTTCCCATTGCTATATGCCTTTGGAAAAGGAGGAACTCTAACATCTCTGTTCAGCACATTTTTAACTGGAAATTCCTGGATGATGTATTTTCAAAGAATAGTGGTATTTAATGGAGTGTGTTACCTGTTCATAATGACTGTCTCCTGGTTCTGAAGTTATGACAGTTGAATGGCAGCCTTTCCAAATCTTGGAAACAAAGCCAGTCTGAATTGCTTGAAGTACAAGCAGCATTGTTCGAGTGGTAACCCAGGGGAAGATGCCCTTCATTCCTCTTGCAACACTTGTCCTTCTCTTGGCATCTCAAGGGAAAGAAGGAGTACTGAGACCTATAAGACCTTTTTCCTGTGCCCATTGATGCCTCAGGCCAAGCATTTCTGAGCATCTCCTTGAAGGGACTTCCCATTACTGCTTCTGGGAATACAGGGATGGGAGAAGGGTGACCTAGTCCTTGTGATCAGAGGGGATTTTGTTCCTCTTGAGTTTCTTGGAAAGATGGTCTCATTTTCTTCCTCTCGCTCCCTAAACTTGGAACTCGTTTTTGTTTTGGACTGCTCACCCTACTTGTTTTTCTTTTTCTTTTTTTTTTTTTTTTGCGGAACCGGGGATTGAACTCAGATCCTTGCGTTTGCCAGTCAAGCGCTTATCCTACTGAGCCATCTCCCCGGCCCCAACCCTACTTGTTTTTCATATAAAGAGTCTGAGAATAGTAGCCCTGCATTTGTGTTTGTATTTCCAGTGGGCCAAGAGAGATACAGAACATGTCGATGCTTATAATAGCTATTTATTGTGTTCAGTGTTATAATTGGCTCTGCTTCATTAAGCAACTTGTGTAGCTTATTAGTCAGTTTTGCAGTTTCAGTTTTATTGGTAAGTAAGCACACTTGTCATGGTGTTTGGTTTTCATTTAGTCATATAAGGGTATATGGTGAATGGCTTTAGGTGGTGAATTGTTATGTTGAAGGCACGATCTTTGTGACAGATGCATTTTGCCCTTGTGCAGAATTAAACTACAGGTCATAGATGGGCTGTATGAAGGTGCCCACTCCAGACCTGTGGTTCCTGATGGGCTGTGGTAGGACTTCCCTGGGGACACGTGTGGTTTAAAAATAGAGCAACCCTTGGGGCCAGGGAGATGGCTCAATGGAATAAGCACTTCCCTGGCAAGTGCAAGGGCCTGAGTTCAATCCCTGGTTCCGCCAAAAAAAAAAAAAAAGCAAATAAAAATAGAGCAACCCCATTGTCTGACTGCTTGTGCTTAATCATTCTGCTTAATTTTTTTACTTTTACTTAATCTGATTAGAGATGTGGACTATATCTAGAATATGAAAAACAGGTTGACTTATGATTGCTTGCTGTTTGTATATTCACACTGTGGGCATCTTAGATACTGGAAAGTGCTTACCTTTTAGCCTGGTGTTTCCTGTTAGGGAGGTTAGAATTATACAAGGGCAATCTTGAAAGGTGTTAGTGGATAAATTGTGTTCAGATAATAAAATCTGGTAGTTAGTGCTCCTGTTACCATTCCATAAAATTACCAGACAGTTGGTAATGGCAGCTTGCCGGTTCTGGCTAGATGAATCTACCAGGAGAAAACAATAGAGAGCCCAAGTACTTGTGACCTTTGCAGCTTTTTCTAAATCTTAGAACACTTTGAGTGTGATTTTTTTCCAGGGCATAGTCAAAAAAGGACCAGAAAATGATGGGAGTATTTTTAGCTTAAGCAAGAAGTAATGGTAAGCTCTTATATTGTAGCCCTTTACAGTGTTTGTCTGTCCCGAACTAAGGCATAGACCTGCAGATGAGTAAGGCACAGTTTCAACCCTAGGTGTTCAGGGTCTAGCTGGAGAGAGACTCATTAATAAGTAATTGTATGATCTGTATCCGGGAGCACAAATTCTGGGGAGCCCTAGCTAGGCACCTCACTGGGCAGAGTCTGCAGGAGCCAGGGGTGTAGCTAGATACAAGCATGGGAAGGGGTTTCAGGAAAGGAAGCAGCATTCCAGACAAGAGTACAGTCACTGCAGGGTAGGAACATGAAGGAAAGCAAGAGGGACATGGGTGGGAGGAAGGAGAAATGGGGGGGTTGTAGACAGTTGTGTGTTCAGGGGGCCACAGTAGGAGCTAGAGAGAGTAAGGCAGGCTCAGGTAGTTTTCTAAAGGATTGGCTTGAGAGGGCAAGGCTGGAGCTGGGAAGCTCATCTGAGTGCTTGCAGAGAGCCAGCCAGAGATGGTAGATAAGGGCAGGAATAAAGGGGAGGAGCAGGCATCCAGGTTACTGAGATCTGGGATGTGTGATTTGTGGCTAGGTTTGGTATAAATGCTCAACCTGAAATAAAACCAGGTGGCAGCTCTCTGTATACAAATGTGAATTACAGATAGATTAAATAAATCATAAGTGGTTTGGCATATGAAAGTAATCCAGGGCCGGGGAGATGGCTGAGTAGAATAAACTCTAGCAAGCTCAAGGGCCTGAGTTCAATCCTCAGTTCCTCCAACAAAAAAAAAAAAAAAAAAAAAGAAAAGAAAGAAAAAGAAAAGAAAGAAAGCAATCTAGTAAGTAAGAGCCTCTATTACAGAGTAGTCCTGTGCTTTTGACTTAAAAGATGCTTTTCCAGAAGCAGGACTAGTGAAGGAATTCCAGGCCTGGTGTCAGAGTCACATTTGCAGAATTGTTAGTAGTGTTCCTTGTATATTTCACATGTATAAGTCCAATATTCTATGTATATGGTTATCTTGTAAGTAGGAAGATAGTTGGGCGTGATAGCCGCAGCCTGTAATTGCAGGACTCTGGAAGACTAAGATGGGGTCGAAGGGTTGAGCTCCATCCACTTGGACAATTAATGACTTACTGAGACCCTATCTCAAAAAATAAAAAGTCTAGGAGAGGCTGGGAGATGTCTCAGTGGAATAAGCACTTCCCTGGCAAGCACAAGGGCCTGCATTTAATCCCCAGTTCCGCCAAAAAAAAAAAAAAAAAAAAAGTCTAGGGATGTATGTAGCTCAGTGGGAAGATCCTAGTCCCAGCATTTCATGGTAGACCAGGTGCAAGGTTGCTGCCTCTAGTCAGTTGTTTACAATACAAACGGCAAGGGCAGCCTTCCTGTTGTGCTGGTCATAAGGTGATATACTCTCTAGATTAGAGGTAAATGGAATGAAACTGCTTTAAATTTCTTTTTTCTTTCTTTCTTTTTTTTTTTTTTTTTTTTTTTTGCGGAACCAGGGATTGAACTCAGGCCCTTGTGCTTGCCAGGGAAGCGCTTATTCCACTGAGCCATCTCCCCGGCCCCTAAATTTCTGTATTCTAAGAAAGATTCATGACATGAATATGTACAAGACTAAATGGTTTGTGTTGGGTTTTTGCTGAAACGTGATGACTATTTCCTAAGAGGAAGTGGGGTTCTTAGAGAGTCTGGAGTCCTTATCATTAAGAGATGTGTATATGTGTTATTATATCTTCATTTAGAACAAAGCTTAGCACTCAGAGCTGTTTGCCCACTTCACTTACACATCTTCCTGTTGGTCCATCCTTTACAAAAAAAGTAAAGTGACAGTTCATCTTGGCTAGAAGTTACCTTTCAATCTAGTGCTGCTGCTGTTAATACTTTTTTCACATAAGTTGGGTGGGCAGCACTTGAGAAGGTGGGGTGTTCAAGGACTCCTCCAACAGCATCCTGAGGAATAGGTACACTTCTGTTCCCACAGGTGGTCTCAGAGTGATAGAGGACCTCATGTCTTACCTGAACCTAAGTCTCAGCTGAGTTGGTAGAAGTGTCTTAGTTGCTTCCAAGGGCTCTGCCACCCATACCACTTAGCAGATGAAGATGAATTTACTATCCAATTTAGTGTTTTTCTATACATTTTACCTTTTTTTTTTTTTTTTTTTTCCAGACAGGCTGGCTCCAAACTCAGGACAACCTCCTGAGTGCTAGTATTACAGACAAGTGCCAGTGTCTAAGCCTGGCTTAGACATTTTTAAAACATGTGCAGCCTGGAAAACATTAGATCTTGGCTTCAATTCCCAGTATTCTATCTATACAGACACACACAGTGGTCAAAGGAGTGTGCGTGTGTGTGTGTGTGTGTGTGTGTGTGTGTGAGAGAGAGAGAGAGAGAGAGAGAGAGAGAGAGAGAGAGAGAGAGAATTGAATCCATTATTTGTGGTTTTAAAGAATTTTTAAGAGGGCCGGGGAGATGGCTCAGTAGAATAAGCACTTGCCTGGCAAGGGCGCAAGGGCCTGAGTTCAATCCCTGGTTCTG
>NW_004524607.1:11376384-11377648 GCF_000260255.1 Octodon degus
GGGGCTGGCTGGCATGTGGTGCTGGGGAATTGAACCGTGGTCTCTGTGCTTTAGCTTAGCTTGTTCTAGGTAGGTGCTTTAGACCACTGAGCCATCTCACCAGCCCTGGTTAACTATCTTGTAGAAGTAATTACTTTGAGACATCTTTAGAAAACAATTTTTTTTTTTGGGGGGGGGTCAGTTTTGACACAGTCTTGTTATGTAGTCCAAGCTGACCTCAAACTTGAAATGATCCTCCTGCCTTTGCCTCCCAAGAGCTGGCATTAGGAAAGTTAGATGTGGTGGCACATTCCTATCATTCAGGAGGCTGAGGTAGAAATATTCCCTAAAGTTCTAGGCCAGCCTTAACTACGTAGCAATACCTTGGCTCAAACAAACAAAAATCTGTAGGCAAAACAGCTGTTTCTATTAATGTCTGCTTTGTATAGTTTTAACAGGATTAAGATCTAAGGAAAATACTTATGTTCTAACTTAGTGTATTGATTTATAAAGAGGCACCTTAGAATTTCAGATTTAAAAGACGTAATTCTTCATAGTGGATATAATTAAAGAAGTATCTAATAGCAGCCTTCCTGTAGAAAACCACACCTTGGGGAGATTAAGGATTACTGAGGATTGATTTAGAACAACACATAGTGTGTGTGTATGTGTGTGTGTGTGTTGTACCTGTGCATGTGTCTGTGACTCTGAAAGGTCTTGGAGGAAAGGATCAGTTGAAACATGTGCCTGGCAGGGTTATGTGAGTGACCACTTGGCCTGCCGTATGGGGCAGGAGGTCAGAGGGTGGCAAATGGCAGCTCCTGGGGAGAGCTAGGAGGGGCTGATGAATGGCTTTGGATTGTAGTGCTTGCTGTTCTTGGGGAGAAGCCTGAGACTGGGAGTTTGATCACTTAGGAGGTAGAATATTGTGTATGTGTATTGTGGGGGGGAGTCCTGGGATGGAACCAGAAGCCTTCACACTGAGGTACACCCTTTTGTAACCTGTGGGGGAAAATATCAATTATGTCATAAAGGCACATTCTTGTGGGTATATAATATTTGTTTGTTCTTTAGAATATTTCTATTGGTGAGTTATTTAATTTTATGAGTTTTATTAAGAATAAGTAGGGGGGCTGGAGAGATGGCTCAGTGGTCTAAAGCACCTACTTGAAACAAGCTTGGCAAAACACAGGGACCGCGGTTCGATCCCCAGCACCACATGCCAGCCAGACCCACCCCCTGGTGGGCTGAGCTGGCCACACACACACACAATAAATAAATGTAA
>NW_004524607.1:11378100-11379839 GCF_000260255.1 Octodon degus
AAATAAAGTATTGAATTTTTAATATTTATTGACTTTATAAAAAAGCATTAAAATTTTCAATATCAGTTGGTTTTTGGTATACAAAGTACACCAAAAAAAAAAAAAAAAAACCAAAATAAAACATAAATTCCTTGGGCTTGCCAGGCCAGCACTTAGACCACTGAGCTATTTTTGTACCCCAACAAATACATTCCTACATGGGCAGCAATGAAAATAGCAATAGAATTCTTAAAAAAAAAGAAAGAAAGAAAAAACAAAAAAGAGACCTCCTCCTCAACTATCACACCCAAGGCAGTCTTCACACATGACGGCTGCATGCTCCATGCATACATCATGCTTACAGTGACAACACATACACTTAGCTTTCCTTTCCTGTGTAGCAGGCCATTTTTGTCACCTCTCTTCCTTATTGTAAAGGTGCTCTTAGCAGGAAAGTAAGATCAATAAGATAAAATATCAAATATATAGTGACTGCTTAAAATAGATACCAGCATTTTCACATCAACTCTATATTTGTTTATAAAACCTAAAAGATAGCATCAGAAATAATAATTTTAAAAAACCTTAGGTAATAACTACAATGTAAATATAGGCAAGCGCTTATTCTACTGAGCCATCTCCCTGCCCCCCCCCCCTTTTTTAACGGAACTGGGAACAATGTAAATACAAACAGAAGTCCACAACAGAAATTATTTTTGCTTCATCTGTCACACGCAAGGTACTTTTCACATGGTGTATACATGTTTGTTTCTTTTTTTTTTTTTTTGTGGAACTGGGGATTGAACTCAGGCCCTTGTGCTTGCCAGGGAAGCGCTTATTCCACTGAGCTATCTCCTGGCCCCCACATGTTTCGCTTATACTGCTGGCACGTATGTTTTTCTGTCCTTTTCTGCTGTAGGGCATAATTGATATATTATTTGGTTTTCCTGTTATCATTGTAGGTCTTTGTCATGCTGTGCCTGCCTGTTCACCTGCCATCTCACCAGTGTGGTTCACAAGTATTTTGTGTAGTTCCCTGGACAGAAACATTTTGTTTTTCTTCAGCAATAAATGATCTCTTATGAGTTCCAGGCCCAGTCTTTTAAGAAAAAGTTCTCTGTGATATTTTGCACTTGTTACTATCTTTGTACTACTGTGGCAAATTACTTTTGCCACATGTTTAGGATCGAATAAAACAACCACTGGCCAATGCTCTGTGTTGCAAGTGACATCATAGTGACTGCATAACTCATCAACACCTCCTCTGCCTTTGGTTTTGTGGTAGAAAGTTCCTATCTCAGCCTTCTGTTTTATTCAGGTTTCCCTGTCAATAGTGTAGTTTTTTAGATTGCTACATGATCAGTGCAGATAATCTAAATAGTGCAAGTACAGAATGATATTACTGATAGTGCTAAAACACATTTTTGACCAAAGCAGTCACAGACAAAAATTGGGCTTTGTATTTTCATCCTTACCATACAATGTGATCCTTATAGTCTGTAACATATGGAGGTAATGGTATTGAAGCAGAAACCTAATGTAACTCCAGTAGAGTCTGGACATCTTAATTTTAAAATCCAGCTAAGGTGTGCATATTTATAAAGACAATTCCTTTGAACAGGCTTCCTCTCCTTCTGCCATCAGTAAACACAGGAGCAAAGGTAGAGCCTGCCTCAGTGAGCAGTGATTTCCTCTCTGTTTGAAGACATCTCTCTTGGCCTTACCTCACAGAGTGTGTATATTATTATTATTATTATTAT
>NW_004524607.1:11379939-11382582 GCF_000260255.1 Octodon degus
AAGAAGCAATGAAGCTAATGATAACATTAGATTAAAAGAATTAATACATTATGTAGATTGAGCAGTTAAATAGAAGGGAAAGATAGGGGACTGACAATAGGAAAGTAACGCAATGACAAGAGTAAGTCAGTATCTGTAGGTAATAACGCTCAGTGTGAATGATTTCAGTTCTGCAATCAAAAGGCACAGACTGGAAGAATGGGGCAAGAAACAAAATCCAATGGTATGATGTATATAAGATGCACATTTAACCCAAAAAAAAAGAAACTCATAGATTAACAATCAAAGGATGGGAAACATGGAATGGGAATCCCCACCCAAGAAAAAGCAGGTGTAGTTATGCTATATTATTACAAAGTGGACTTCAAGACAAAATTTTTTGTTTGTTTGTTTATTTTGCGGAACCGGGGATTGAACTCAGGCCCTTGCGCTTGCCAGGGAAGCACTTATTCCACTGAGCCATCTCCCCGGCCCCTAGAGTGTGTATATTTTTTTTTTTTGGTGGAACCAGGGATTGAACTCAGACCCTTGTGCTTGCCTGGGAAGCACTTATTCCACTGAGCCTTCTCCCTGGCCCCAGAAGGATTTTTTTTTTTCTCCAAATGCCTTCAGGGCAGATTTGTTTGGCTGGCGTTGTGGGGATCGAGCCACAGCAACCTGAGCCTGACTGCTTTGTTGAAGCAGCCACTTAAAGAACTGAGCTAAGGGACAGGCCCCCAAGTGTGTATATTCTGATGTGCAGGCTCTTCATCTGTTCACTCTCCTGCCAGGCCCAGCATGGGGCCTCCATGGGCCTTGAGTTGATGTTTGAACCAGTACTGTGGGTGCTCTGAGCTAGTGCAGCCATACAAAGTTGTTGGAAATTTGCCCCTGGCTTTCCACAGTCCAAGGCATCTTGGAGGAGTGCAACTTAAATCATGATATTAGTGCAGGGCAGCCAGGAATGGGCTGGAGCAGTGAAGAAAGTGAAGCCTCAAGACAGGATCTCTGAAGAAAAAAAAAAAAGACAGGATCTTTGTCTCATGTGATACATCTATTTGCAAAATACACATCCTTTCCATAATTTTCTGATGCTGCTGGAAATATTCAAGTCCATGTTTTCACTTAGAGATTCCTGACTGTTTATGAATTCAGATCAGGGGTCGGGGAGATGGCTCAGTAGAATAAGCACTTCCCTGGCAAGTGCAAAGGCCTGAGTTCAATCCCCAGTTCACAAAAATAAAAATAAAAAAAGAATTCAGATCATATCTCTGAGTTTTTAAGACTGAGTTCTAACCCTAGGAGTCCCATCTCCAGGGCATGATACTAACAGGAAGCTTTAACTGACTACAATGAAAATGGAGACTGGGGAACTGATTGTGAGTATGCTGGCTTTGTTCAGCCACAAGTAGATTAATACCAACCTACAGTTTGCCTGTAGATTTTTGGATCTACCTTTTTTTTTTTTTTGTATTTAGTACAGGGTCTAGAGGGTCTCACGACATAGATCAGACTTATAGTGATTCTCCTGTTTTCAGCCTCCCAAGCACTGGGATTACAGATGCTTGCCACCAAGCCCAGTTGCAATCTGTGGCTAAGCGCCCCCCCCCCCCAGGGGGGTGCAGGGCCAGGGCCAGGGCCAGCATGGCAAGCCAGGAATTGAACCCTAGCCACTGTGCTCTCTGGCCTAAGCAGGTACTTTAGTCTGCTGAGCTGTCTGGCTGGCCCTTTAGATGTGCTTGTGAATGTCAGAAGTAGGTCTGAGCCTTGGCCTTCTGTGCTAACCTGTGGGCTTTTTTATTTAGGGCAAGTATGGTTAATCATCCATCTGAGAGTTGCTGAAACATTTTAAATGATTTAATATAAAGCATAAATTGTATAATTTTATCCCATGAAATGATTATAGCTAACATACAATTGTCATCTGTCAGGCACTGACTTTCATGCATTATTTCATTTAGTCCTTTGTAAAATCTTATTTATTGTCTTTTTGAGACAGTGTATTCCTGTGCAGTTCAGGCTATCTTTGAGCTCACTTTGTAGCCCAGGCAGGTCTTGAACTTGGAGCAATCCTCCTGTCTCAGTCTCCCAAGTGCTGGGATTACAGGGGTTCGCCAGCACATCCCACTATTATTTTATTTAATACTCAGTTGTGTAGAGCACTACAGATGAAAATAATTTGAATCCATATCATGTCTATAAAGGGAGAACAAAGAGAGAGAAAGAAAGGAAGTATAGGTAGAGGGGAATAGTGGCGATATGTGGAGAGAATATACTAAATTCTAACAGTTGTTTCATCTTCTAGTTCAGTCTTGCTGGGAGATTGGGAAAGGATATGGTCATCAACCTCTGAATTGTGAGCCAGCACTGTCTCATCTGTGTTGATTGTGACCATTGTATTTCTTGGTGTGTGTATCGCTTTCTGGACTGTGGAATAATAGCTAGGACATCTCTTCAGACCACAGTTCTAGTTAGGCTGGGGCCAGGTGCAGTGGGAGAATACATAGTTTCTGCATAGTTTTATGCTTAGAGGTGCTTCACTAAAGAACATGAACCTAAAACCCACGCAATGCTCCAAGTGGGATTAGGAGAATGAGAGCAGTTAAGGTTCTGAATCGCAGGGCTGGGGAGATGGCTCAGTAGAATAAGTGCTTCCCTGGCAAG
>NW_004524607.1:11382687-11384043 GCF_000260255.1 Octodon degus
CAAAAAAAAAAAAGTTCTGTGATCGCTGCTAGGCTGTGGGCAGCGGTGAGCTTCTTGGCATTTGCCTTCTTTCTCCCTGTCCTGCGTTTGACACACTTGCCTGGAGTCCAGGCAAGAGTTCCCCATGGCAGGCTGGGCTTTGTCATGTTTGTAACTCCACTCATCCAACACTGCAGAAAACCATCTTGCCCATTTGTGGGTGTTTTCCTCTCCCTCTGCTACAGGCTTGTGATGCTTGTGGGAGGAAGTTGTACCCACACCTGGCAGCTGCTTTTGATTCTTAGAATTTTACTCGAGAGTCAGGAAGTTGGGTTTCTCTTGAGATTATGGTGAAGGATCTCCACTGAATGTGGAGATTGATTGTACCACAAGTGCAGGAATCAGATTGAAACATGGTGAGGAGCCAGTCCTGTATGTAGCTGGATGATTGGCTTATTTTATTTTATTTATTTTGAGACAAGATCTCACTATACAGTTCAGGCTGGCCTTAAGCTCACATTGTAGTCCAAGCTGGTCTCGAACTCGCAACTTTCCTCTTGCCTCTGCCTCTAGAGTACTGGGATTGCAGGGGTAAGCCACCAGGCCTGGCCTGGATGATTGGATTTTATTGTCACACTGCATCTCTGCACAGAATGAGTCCACACAACTCTTCAGAATAAAAGGCCTGCACATAGTTTCTTGCATGTCCTGTCTCCAGTGCTTTGGAAACTGTGCTGTCTTCTCTGTAAGCATTAGACTAGATTTCAGGTTTGTTCTTTTCCAGCCTTGTAAGTTGCTATGTTTCTGCTTTGGTCATTTACCCTCAGACCTGGTGGAACACCAGGGTAGTCAGCATGTGGGGCAGAGAATCTGGGCCCACACCTGTCCAAGTCTGTCCATGTGGTGCCTCTGTCTCTCAGTTTTCAGAGTTCACGGCCAGCCATCCATTCATTCATTCTTAGCTTTTTCAGCCAGATACAGGAGTCCAACCTCACTAAGTAATGTATGTATCCACTCCGAGGTTTAGTGACAACAGTTCTTTTGTTAAGTTTTTAGGTACAGTTTAGATATATATAATGATCATATTCATCATAGGGTATTTTTTCTCCCAATACCTTCCCTTCTCTTTTTACACTCTCTTCCCTTGACATATGTAGCAGTAAACTAGTAATATGAAAAATCACTTTGGTGAATGAAGTTAGGACTTTTTAATTTTTTTTAAAGTTTTTGGTGGTACCGGGGATTGAACTCAGGACCTTATGATTGCCAGGCAAGCGCTTATTCTACTGCACTATCTCCCTGGCCCCACTGGCTGCCACCTTTCCTTTCCTTTTCTTTTCTTTTCTTTTCTTTTCTTTTCTTTTCTTTTCTTTTCTT
>NW_004524607.1:11384303-11386263 GCF_000260255.1 Octodon degus
TTTTGGTGGAACCAGGGATTAAACTCAGGCCCTTGAGCTTGCCAGGGAAGCGCTTATTCCACTGAGGCATCTCCCCGGCCCCCTGCCACTTTTTAATTTAAAAAATAATCTGCTTTCTTGAGGAGAAAAGAAGTACATAAACAGTGCTTTAGGCTTTTTTTTATTATTTTTCATCTCATAGCTTTCTGATTCTGAGGTGCTTGTGAACCCAGGGTGTTTGTATTGAGGTATGTCCTTTTTGTTGTTGGTGAGTTTCCCAGTTTTTCAGTTTTTGATAACTAATAGGGGTTGAAAAAATTAGCTATCTACCTAAAAAATGAGAGCAGTAAATTGGCATTCTTTTTTTTTTTTTTTTTGTATAGGGTCTTACTAGGCAGCTCGAACTGGTAGTGATCCTCCTGTTTCAGCCTCCCAGTGCTGGGATTACAGGTGTGAGCCACCATGCCCAGTCTCCGTGACCAGCTCAGCCCACCCAGGGTCGGGGCTGGTGTGGCCTATGGCGTCAGGGATCAAACCATGGTCTCTGTGCTTGCCTAAGCAGGTGCTTAGTCTACTGAGCCATCTTGCTGGCCATAATTATGGTATGTTATTCAACTCATTTTATAATTGTTTAGTAAATTGTTACCAAACACAAGACTAGGGGCTGGGGAGATGGCTCAGTGGAATAAGTGCTTCTCTGGCAAGCACAAGGGCCTGAGTTCAATCCCCAATTCCACCAAAAAAAAAAAAAAGAAAGAAAGAAAAAAGAAAAGAAAAATGAAAATAGGCTGAGGAAATAGCTCAGTGGTATAAGTGCCTGTCTGGCAGACGCAGGGTCCTGAGATTGGTCTCCAGTACCAAATGTAAATAAAAAATATCAACTGAGCTGTCTCCCAAACCCTCAATTTTGAAAAAAAGAAAGAAAAAGAAACAAACACAAGACTAGTCAGAAGCTATTACTTTGCTCCTGGGTGTGGTCCTGTTCCAAAAGGCATCGGAACAACCTCTCTGCAGGCTGCAGAGCAAGTGTGGAGGTGTGAGTGCTGAGCATTGGTATTCTCTTCTGGATTGGTTTAGATGTTAAAGTATCAAGAGGATATTGAGGGCTGGTGAGATGGCTCAGTGGTCTAAAGCACCTACTTAGAACAAGCTTAGCAAAGTGCAGGGACCACGGTTCGATCCCCAGCACCACATGCCAGCCAGCCCCGCCCCCTGGTGGGCTGAGCTGGCCACACACACACACGCACACACACACAAATAAATAAAATTATATAAAAAAAAAGTAAAGTAAAATGGATATTTGGAGTCCCCTTAAAAAAAAAAAAAGAGGATATAGAGTCAGTTAAACAGGTATTACACATTGCATGACTAAGTAATCATACTTCTGTTTGTGAAAAGGTAACATGTGAGCAAATAGAATGGCAAGTTAAAAGGACTGCTCTTGTCAGTGTGTATTCTGGGTAGGGATAATGGACCAGGGGTGGTTTTTATTTTTTTCCTTTCAGTGCAGGAGTTTTGTGCTATTTGTTGACATTAGAGATTAATAAACACAGTGATGTACACCCGTTATCCCAGCATTTGGAAGGTGGAGGTGGGAGACTTGCTTGGGCAAGAAGTTGGACACCAGCTTGGATGACAGAATGAAAAACCCTGCTTCAAAAAAAAATAAAGGGGTTGATGCAGTAAATTTTTATTTTATATTTATTTATTTATTTTTGAGACTGGGTCTTGCTCTGTAATTCAGGCTGGCCTTGAACTTATTAAGTAACTCAGGCTGGCCGTGAACTTGCAACAATCCTCCAAATGGAGTAAAAATTTAGTATGTACTGTGGTCTTCATCTCTATGGGTAATTAATGTTAGAATAGTGTCTTTTTTTTTTTAATTTTATTTATTTATTTGTGTGTGTGTGTGTGTGTGTGTGTGGCCAGCTCAGCCCACCAGGGGGCGGGGCTGACTGGCATGTGGTGCTGGGGGATTGAA
>NW_004524607.1:11387518-11388036 GCF_000260255.1 Octodon degus
CTTGCCAGGCGAGTGCTTATTCCACTGAGCCATCTCCCTGGCCCTTGAACTCATTTTGTAACCCAGGCTGGCCTCAAACTTGGGGTGATCCTCCTGCCTCAACCTCCAGAGTGTTGAGATTACAGGTGTGTGCCACTACCTCTGGCTGCTGCTCACGCACCCCCCACCTTGGGCACTGGGGATTGAACTCAGGACCTTGCGCTTGCCAGGTAAGCGCTTATTCTACTGAGCTATCTCCCCAACCCGGGCTGCTGCTTTTTAATTTATAAAACAATCTGTTTTCTTGAGAAAAGAGGGCGGCCTGCCCATTAGCTCAGCTCTTTAAGTGATTGCTTAAACAAAGCAGTCAGGCTCAGGATGCAGTGGTTCGATCCCCAGATCCTCAAGCCTTGCCAAATCTGCCCTGAAGGCATCCTGAGCCAGCCAAAAAAAGAAAAACAAAAAATCCTTCTTGAGAAAAGAAGTACATAAACAGTGCTTTACGCTTTTTATTATTATTCATCTCATAGTTTTCTGAT
>NW_004524607.1:11389681-11391895 GCF_000260255.1 Octodon degus
TCACAGTTATCCTCCTGCCTCCGCGTCCTGAGTGCTGGGATTATAGGCATGTGCCATCACACCTGGCTGGTGTATTTTGTGATTAATACACATGGCTTGGTGTTCTGAGTTGACAGAAATAACCTGAAAGAATATTTTGAAAGACAATAGTTTCAAGAGTATGACTTTGGTCAGGTACCACGAGCTGATATCCTAAAATTTACATTTGAATCCTAAGAGTTGTTGACCTGCCAACTCAAATAGAAAGGGTGACTGAAATGAAACTCCATACATACAGTAATGGCTGAGTGCCAGAGGAACTAGGTTGGTGGGTATCGGACTACAGGTAGAAAAGGCTGGGCCCCTTGGCAAGATACCTAAAGGCACATGGAGAAAGTGCTTAGATCATCTTTCAGTAGCTTATTTTCTCAAGGGTGCAAAAGTAAAGAAACCTTAAGTAGGGACCAGGGAGATGGCTCAGTAGACTAAGCGCTTGCCAAGGCCTGAGTTCAGTCCCTGGTTCTGCCTAAAAAAAAAAAGGAAACCTTAAGTAAATTAAAAAGTTTTTAAAAAAATACTTATTAGCAGTGTTTTTTTTTCAGATTTCACATTTGACAGTTAAGCTTCTATTCATGATTCCAGGCCCCGTCGGCTCTGCTCAGGGACACGCTCTGTCTCTGTGAGGAGCTCTGGAGTGTCAGAACAGAATGATTGGCCAGCTCAAGTGAAGTTGCTCCCTGTTCCTGCTGTAGAGCATAAAAACAGTTATTCTTGGTAATTTATTTTTAGCTTTTATGACCCATTTTAAGTAAAGTTTTAAAAAATAAGCTTATGCTAGCCTGTATATTGGGGAAGTTACACTACTTTCATTGAAATCACAGCTTTTCCTTAGACCTATGAATAAAGCAGGTGGGTAGGAGGTGACCAGTTATGGTGTCCTAAACTGTGTTGGAAATTTAAATTTTATTTAAAATTTATTTATTTGTGTGTGTGTGTGTGTGTGTGTGTGTGTGGCCAGCTCAGCCCACCAGGGAGCGGGGCTGGCTGGCATGTGGTGCTGGGGGATTGAACCTTGGTCCCTGTGCTTTGCTAAGCTTGTTCTAAGTAGGTGCTTTAGACCACTGAGCCATCTCACCAGCCCCATAAATTTTATTTAAAGGAAGTGGGAAGCATGAAGAGTTTTAATCCAGGAAGCTGTGTTTCATCCCAGAATGGTGTCTTACAGAACAGTAAGACCAGTGGTGGACTGGAGTTTTGTGAGGTCAGGGCTAGCAAGCCCTGTGGACACATGGACAGCCATGAGGCATAGGTTCAGGAGAGGAAGTGGGTAGGTGAGTATGGTGGATGTTGGGATTGCAACCAGAGGAGGAGAAGCCTAGGAAAAGTCAATAACAGAAGACTCAGTAGTCCAGAGAGATGGTGAGCTAGACAATCATTGGCATGTAGTGACAGGCCCCAAGAGTAAGTAAGATTGCCACTTGCCAAGAGACAGCAGAGATAGAGACTGAAGCTGGCAGACTGCCAGAGCAAGCATGGCACAGGCCTATGGATGTAGCCCCAGGGACCTGCATCAGCCGCCAGCATCCCATCTTCACACAGTGGCTGTGTCCGTCTGTCCTTCTTTTATTTTCAGCTGTTCATATTGCCAGTCTCTGCCTGGAAGCTCCTTGTCTTCTGTCTGGGTGGGCCTGGTCACCAGGCACTGCTCCTTCACCTAGAGGTAGAGGGATCATGGCCACACCTCCTTCCAGCAACACCTCACCTCAGGATCTTGCGTTGCTTTTGTTCTTAGCAATTTCACTGAACACACGATTTTCTAACATCCTCGCCATTCTGTGCACTTAGTTTTTTTCTTGTGGAAAATGTCTCACACTAAAATTAAAAGGGTATCAAGAAGCCTGTTTGTCTGCCTGAGTCTTCTTCCATTCTCCATGGGTTACTGTAAATAACCAAGATACCAGCATCACACCAAAACCCCAGTACAGTTATTTTATTTTATTTACTTAGTTTTGTTTTTTGAGACAGGGTCTCACTATATAGCCCAGACTGACTTCAGACTCACAGTGCTCCTTCTGTCTCAACCCTTCCAATTGCTAAGATCACAAATGTGTACCACCAAAGCCAGCCAGCCCTAGTAAATTTAAATGGGTTCCTAACACCTCATGTGCAGTCGTCCATTTTCTTCCAGATCATGACTTTGGTTTTTACAATCAGGTTTTTTTTTTTTTTTTTTTT
>NW_004524607.1:11392080-11393754 GCF_000260255.1 Octodon degus
TTTTTTTTGTACCAAGGACCAAACCCAAGGCCTTGAGCTACATCCCTTTTTAAATTTTTTATTTTTTATTTTAAGGCATAGTCTTGCTAAGTCATTAAGTTGCCCAGGTTGCCTTTGACCCTGAGAAGCTCCTGCACAGAGTGCTCAAATTGCATCCTGTGCCACCATACCTGGTTGATTTCTTTTTTGACTCTCTACCTGTGTTTCTTGTAAATGGCATTAAATCTCAAAGTTTGCCATCTTCTATTTGCTTCTTTCTTTATTGGCATGCCCCTATGTGTAGTGGTACATGGCATCCCCTTAATCTAGGAGAGGCTGCTGGTGTCTGCCATCTATCCTGTTATGGTATTATGGTTGCCCAGTGTTGTCAGCTTGACCCATCATTTACCAAGTCCCCATCAGCTTCTCTCCACTGTGAGTGTCACACATGCTGGTGTCCATTGCTCCTCATCCCATTCAGAGTAATCTGCAGGGCAGGGACAGTCTCTGGCTCTTTTATTAGTACAGAGTCTACAGGGTCTCACTACACAAATCAGACTTGTAGCGATCCTCCTGTTTTCAGCTTCCCAAGCCCTGGTGTTACAGGCGCATGCCACCATTGCCCAGTCTCAGTCACAGTCCCTGATCCCTGCGTCTGCTGTCTGGCTAGCCCTCTTTTTTGCCTCTAGTGACAGGTGAGCTGCCAACAGATGGGAATGTGACTGTGTGAATGCATCAAGGTCATCCTGGCAGCTAAAAACTACATGAGGCAAAGGACAGACACCTACATTGACAGACACCTCCATTAGGGCCTGAGTGGCAGCTGAGACCAGGAAGGCAAGTGGCTTTCCCTGCCTACCAGGGGAGAAGGTACAGACAGGGTGTCGCCAGCTGAGATTTTATGTAGATAGTGCTAGTAAGGCTCCAGTAGAGGATGGAAGGTGTGAGAAAGAGGCCCAGAAGTACCTTCACAAAGAAAAAGGGTCTCAGAGAAGGGGAACAGATGGTGGGCTAGGTGTCAGGTTTCCTTTCCAGTGTAGCAAGGAGATGTGTGAGCCAGGGTTCCCCAGAGGAGAGGGAGAGAAGGAGTGAAGGAGGGAGGGATAGAGAGAGTACAAGGAATTGGTAGGTCCTAACATGCACAGCTGAGTCAGCAGCTGCAGCCAGGAGAGTCAAGAGTGCAGTTCCAATTGGCAGTGCTGGGCTCCTGGCCCAAGAAGAGCCCATGTCCTAGCTCACTGGCTGTCAGGCAAGAACTCTTGCTTGAGAGAGGTTTGACCCTCCTGTTCTGTCCAGGCCTTCATCTGATTAGATGCAGCCCACCACGTTAGGAGGGACACCTGTCTTCTGATTCAAATGTAGGTCTGATCGAGAAACATACTCCAAGTTACACACACTTACTGTGCATTTGGGCATTCCCTGGCCAGTCAAGATGTCACAGAAGTAGGCACATGAAAGGTAAAGGCCAGAGATACAACACATCAAAATTATGACCCATTTAAAGAGTAACATCAAGACCTCTGTATAGTATGTCATAGGAATTTCCAATAATAAAGACTTCAGATCTCACCTGTAAAACAAAAGGAGCAGAGGCTAGAGATGTAGTTCTGTATTACAATGCTTGTCTAGAATGTGCAAGGCCCTAGGCTTAATCCTCAAACCCACAAACAAGGGAAGGCTTTCCACTATTATAAG
>NW_004524607.1:11393909-11395984 GCF_000260255.1 Octodon degus
GAGTAAAGGCCAGGCATGAAGCTGGGTCATTGTATGGGTCTAGTGTAAGGGTGAGGCAGTCTGGTGGTGGCATATAGTTTTCTGGGAAAAAGCACCTTCCAGATGAAAGAGAGGAGCTATGGGGACGTCCTAAGAGGGCTAGAGAATAGATGACCACAAAGACAAAGATGGTTGGGCAGTGCAGGATCTGCAGGAGGGAGATGGTAGCAGATTGCCTCCTGGTGGGATGCTTTCAAATTTACCCCTTTTGCATTACCAGAGACATAGGGTCCTCCCTGTTTCTAGCCCTGAATGCCCGCATCTATAGGAGACACATTAGGATGGCTGGGCAGCTTGTGAGGTTTCTGAGCCACAGTCCTAGCAGTCAAGGGAGACAAATCAAATGAGCAGCTGAAACCCAGGAATCTGTCCCAAGTCAGGCCCTACATCCTAATGGGATTAGGACTAGAAATTGGGGTCTAAAACTTGAGATTGCTGGTACGATACCCTCTTTTCTCTGGTGCCTCTGCATTGTTGTATCACAGGACCTTGACTGGAAAGTGCAGCACCCACCTGCTGATATTGAAGTAGCTTTGTGACCATATCGTACATGAGAAGAGAACCTTCTATGTGTTTGTGTTTGTATGGATCTGTGTATGCAGAGAACAGGTCGATTTCTTTTAACTTAAATAGGGCGAGTTAGAGTTAGAGTAGTACTAGCTCTCTGGTGCTCTGTTCGTCGACTCGCCATGTTATGTAGTGTAGATGTGTTCTGCTTTACCTGACCACTCCCCACTGCTGGACATTCTAGTGTTTTACAAACACTGCCACAGTAGACCCTCAGATGAGGGCTCTTTTTGACACTTCTCTAACCCAGCCAGTAGGACTGAATGTGTGTTGCTGTGTAGGGCTCTCCAGGATGTGAGGGGCCCTGGATCCCACTGGACTTGGAGCCAAGCAGCTAGGGTAAATGTGTGGTGGAGGGTAGAGTTCAGAGGTACATTAGAAGAGAGATAGTGCTGGTCCTTACTTATGGGATCAGTCAGGTTGGGAGGAACACAATTTGTTAAAATAATCTTTTTTTGGGGGGCGGAACCTGGGATTGAACTCAGGCCCTTGCACTTGCCAGGGAAGCACTTACTCTACTGAGCTGTCTCCCCAACCCCATAAAATCACAACTGTATATAATACTCTACTGCTGGAAGGAAACAAACCCATTTTAGGTTCCACTGAAGTTAAGTCTATCTTAGTGTCTTCACTGAATGCCCCACTCAGGCCCATTGGTGCTTCTCCTACCCCCACCCAGCCTCTGCTCTATGACCCCTTCCCTGATCCCACTGAGACACTGAGAAAGGAAGCGCTCTGGATTACCTTGTATGTTTGACCCGATGTGCTTCCTAGTGCCTTGAATCGGTGAGTCTGTGATGGATGTGATTGTGAAAATATTCCTACCTTGGAAAATAAGTAATGCACCCTCCCTCCCCATCTCATTTTGTCATTTTTTTTCTTTATTATATAGTTCAAGCTGCTCTTGAAACCACTGTGTAGTCCAGGCTGGCCTTAAACTTGGAGTGATCTTCCTGCCACAGCCTCCTGAGTGCTGGGATTATAGGCATGTGCACCACACTAGCACAAACATTCTTTTTTTTTTGCGGAACCAGGGATTTGAACTCAGACGTTTGCGCTTGCCAGGCAGGCGCTTATTCTACTGAGCCATCTCCCCAGCCCTTCACAAACACATTCTTAAGCCCTTCACTTCATGTAGACAGTCCTGGTCACTGTTGATTTCTAGATTCCAGCCCTGCCTCTGAAGATGAGCTGATTCTATAACCCCATGGACATGTCACTTTACTGTGGATGGACCATGCGACCCCCGTGGAAACTCCCCACCACACACACACTTTAATTTTTTATTTATTTGAGAGA
The DNA here is from genome assembly GCF_000260255.1 of Octodon degus. Classification (NCBI taxonomy): domain Eukaryota; kingdom Metazoa; phylum Chordata; class Mammalia; order Rodentia; family Octodontidae; genus Octodon; species Octodon degus. The sequence goes on from NW_004524607.1 coordinate 11,395,815, forward strand.
GAGAGAGAGAGAGAGAGAGAGAGAGAGAGAGAGAGGGGTGTGTGTGTGTGGCCAGCTCAGCCCACCAGGGGGCGAGGCTGGCTGGCATGTGGTGCTGGGGGACCGAACCGTGGTCCCCGATGCTTTGCTAAGCTTGTTCCAAGTAGGTGCCCTAGACCACTGAGCCATCT
>NW_004524607.1:11396659-11405860 GCF_000260255.1 Octodon degus
TTGTCTATTTCTGGGGATTGAACCTAGGCCTTTGCACTTAGCTACACCCATAGCCTTTTTGTATTTTTAAGGTTTTTTTTGTTTGTTTGTTTTTTGTTTTTGTATTTTTAAGTTTTTATATTGAGATGGGGTTTCACTAAGTTGCGTAGACTATGCTCATACTTGTAATCCTGCCTTAGCCACCTACAGTGCTGGGATTAAGGAGTGACTTTCTTTGTCACATGCAAACTTACAGTGGTCTTGCGTGTGTCTAGTTTGGGTGCCCTGTTTCTGCTTCTGAACTGTGAGTTTCCTTTTTCTTCATATTGATTTGTTATCTTAGTTACTTTTCTCATTGCTGAGGAAAAAAACAAAAACAAAAACCTGACACCCCAAGTTAAAGGAGAAGATGTTTATGTAGTCCAGTTTGCAGAGGTTTCAGTTCATTGCTCCAGGGCAGGGTAACATGGCAGAGGGGCATTACAGAGGAGAAACAGTCCATGGCAGGTAGGGCAGGCAGAAGGCAGCAAGCAGCAAGCAACACAGCAGCTCTTTCTGTCCCTTATATCTTATCTAGGCTGCCTTTTTAGGGCACACTGAGAATCATCCCAGCCTCACATGCTTGGTCCCAGTAGCACACACCCTAGATCCAGCTACCTACAGAAAGCCCCTCCTGTGACCACATGGGGCTTTGAAGGAACATCCGGATACAAACCATAGCACTTGTTCAGTAATGTGCTGTCCAGGTGTATGAAATGTCATGCAGTAGCTACTCTCGTTAACTGCTCCGTCAGAGGCACATGTTCTAGTTGGTTGTACTCTGATTTTTTTACATATTGTCACGTAATTCCCCATTGGTAGAGATTCTTATAGACAGTCTTTCCTAAGGCAGTTGTTCTTAGGAGTAAGTCCTAGACCTATGTATTTCTGCTCCCTTCCTTCCAGTTCAAGTTACTCTTCTGATGCTCTGGATTTTGAGACTGAGCACAGATTAGATCCTGTGTTTGATTCTCCAAGGATGTCTCGTCGTAGCTTGCGCCTGGTCACAGCAGCGTATAGCTCTGGGGACAGCCAGGCTATGGATGCACATTCCTGTGCCAGCGGCATGGCCTCCCTCAAGGACAGAGTCGCCAAGTGAGTACCATTTAACTTTGTTTTTGACTCCCAGTCCCAATTAAAACCAGTTTTGGGAACTTGTTTAGTCTGAAACTATGTTCTTCCTCCTGAACTTTTACGTATACATGTGTATTTATACATATGCACAAGTTCACCCTATAGTCATAGCTTTGCTATGAATAAAGGCAAAATGATTCTGCAGTATGTGTGGATGCCTGATGTTGAGCTTCTGCAGTGTATAGCCAGTATGCTGAAGCTCTTGAGAACTGGCTGACCACCAGGGAGACAGATGTACTCCAGGGGGCACCTTGTCTTTGTAATGAACACCTGCTAAATGTTGAAGGAGGAGGAATGATGGCAGGTCTTCACCTACAGCACAGATAGCCTCTGTTGTTAGTGATTTGTTTGTCAGGATACCTGCATGAATGGCTACATTCACAGGTTAGGTGCTCACTGGTGTCAAGTGCATTTCCCTCCGGACTCTTGAGTCCCAGAGGTATTCTTTGTACCTATCCTATACCAAGAAGGAACAGAGTTCAGTTTTTGTGACTCTGACATTTAGAGACAGGGAATGAAAATGACATGATTACTGTGTTAAGGTGGTTCTTTGGAGTAGGAACAGTGGATTGCTGGCACCTAGAGCTGGAATCATGGTTCCATCTGGACACCTATGTGTTTATTATCTAAAAAATTAGATTTCTTACCTTGTAAGCTTCAGATGCAGTAGTTTCATGACAGAGCTAAGAGTCTCAATGTCAGACCTACCAGGTTGTGCTGAGGTAAACAAGAGACCGTGAGGTTCTTCCCTAGTGAGAGGAGACCAGGGATATGCCTGCTTAGGTGGTAATTTGTCACTGTTTTTCCCACCACCAATTTCAGAAAAGCATTATAGGTTTAATTTATAATTTTAAAGAAATTTTTAGGTCATTTTTATTTTCAGGTTATTTTACATTTGAACCACTTTTGGGATATTGGCCACAAAATACTCTGTAGTTATCTTATGTTTATAGTTGTTATAGGCTGTTTTTAGACCCCAGTTTAGAAATTGTTTTGTAGCTTAATAGATGTTTTATTACAGGAGGAAAGGCATTAGAAAATGGTTTTTAAAATCGCACATTTATTCTCAGATACAGATTTTGTATTGGTAAAATGCAGTCATTTTGTATTGACTGGAAAGGGAAGGAAATTTGTTTCTTATTCCCTTCTCTCCAGAACAGTAAAACAACGCAAAAGTGCAAGCAAGCAGGCGTCTTTCAGCATCAACCATCTGTCAGGGAAGGCCACATCCTCCAGCATCAGCCAGGGCAGCTCTGGCAGTCTACAGGGCACTGTGCCTCCAAAGCCACATGTGCTGGATGAGACTCTGATTCGTGAGCAGACCAAAGTGAACCACTTCTGGGGTGAGTCACTAGGAGATGCGGACAGCTTGGCCCCGGCCTGGCTTTTCCTGTGTTTTAGAAAGGAGGCAGGGTGTGGCTGGGGGCTGGCTTACCATGTTCTTGTATGGGGAGCATCAGAGAGGGAGGTCAGATTTTCTTCACACTCAGGAAGGAAGGTCTTCATTGCTGCCCTGCATAACTAAGGTAAGGTTGTGCACTGTTGTGTGGAAGATTCAGTGATCAGATACATTTTTTTCTTTATTTTTTAAAATGTATTTGGTTGTTACAGGGTCTTCCTACACAGCTCAGACTCACAGTGATCCCCCTGTTTTCAGCCTCCCCAGCACTGGGATTACAGGTGTGCACCACCACACCTGAACCTTGCCCAGCTCCGCCTGCCCTGAGGTTGGGGCTGGCACAGCATGTGGTGCTGGGGATCAAACCGTGGTCCCTGAGCTTGCCTAAGCAGGTGCTTAGTCCACTGAGCTATCTTGCCGGACCCCTGATACTTTTCTAAATACATTTTTTCAGTACAGAGTATGAAAACCAGGGCCTGTATATACTAGGTGAACACTCTCGTCACTGAGTTATACTTTTAAAAAGTTTTATTTTGAGACAGTGCTGCTAAGTTGCCCAAGTTGGCCTTAAACTTAAGATCCTCCTGCTTCAGCCTCCTAAGCAGTTGGTACTGTATGGGCCACCTCACCAAGGTTTACACATTGCTTTTGTAAAATGTGTAAACAAAGACAGTGTAGAAATTCACCAGTGTATTTCTAGAAAGATGTGAACAGTGTGGCAGCCAGAGCATCTTTCTAAGTCTTGAGAATAGTGTGGGGAGTCGACTGAGAAGCAAGGTTAAGTGGCAGTGTCCTGACTGAAATCCCCGATATGTGATGCACATTTTCACAGGCACATATGGTGTCCTAAGGCTGAACAGGGAGTACAGAGCTGCTTGTTGAGTCCATTTATGTTTAGGCTGGTCCTTGCAAGGGAGTTGAGGGCCCAGATTATTCCAGAAATCTTGTGTGCTCCTTTGGGAGCACTGCTGCTAGTTAGGCACCATCTCCCACATGGGTACTGTGAGTGTCCTGGATGTCTGGCTCTCTGAACTTCTGCCTGCCTCTTGGGGGTAGAGTGTATGCTGTTGGGCAAGGGTTCCTTGGAGGCCATCTCTACGTCAAGCCAGCAGATGAGTTCTGCCTGTGTCTGCAGAGCTCTGCATCAGCTCCAGGCTCATTAGCAAATAAACATATCCTGTGCCTGGATGCCTGGATGCCTGGATGCTAACATGTCACCATAGCAACCTTTACTGTTTTGGGGTTTTTTTTGGGGGGGGGGAGATCTGTTCTGTTCAGCAACAAAAATATATATGTATTTTTCAGGTCTTGATGATGATGGAGATCTTAAAGGTAATTACTTGAGTCTTTTCTCCAGTATACTTTTCAGAATAGAAGTTGTAATTAGGTATCTGTAGATTGTGATAAACAGATTCTACTTTTTGGAAACTTCAGGTGGAAATAAAGCTGCCATTCAGGGAAATGGCGACCTGGCAGCAGACACAGCAGCCCGCAATGGGTACACCTGCAGAGATTGCAGCATGCTCTCAGAGCGCACAGATGTGCTCACTACCCACCCTGCCACCCATAAGCCTGCGTCAAGGATTTATTCCAGGGATAGGAATCTGAAACGTAAGTCTCTTGTCTTTAGAAAAAGTTTCAGTGCCCATATACATTTTTTTTTTTTTTTACAAAACAAATTTTGCAGACCTCTGTGTTTGTACTGTTTGTATTGGACTTGAACTTGAACTTAAAACTATCATCTAAGAGTTTACAAAAATACATGGTAAGTTAGGTTGTTTTACTTATCTTTCTTCGCCAGCATGCCTATTGTCTTTTTGCATTCTTTCACATCTGACTCACTGGGTGAACAATTGAAAGCAATCTTGTAAATGTGTGAATACTTATATATTTATCTTGCATTAAATCTTTCTCCAATAAGCACTGACTGCTACAGATGAAATGGAGAGGATGGCATGGAGTGGATGAAATTCTTTAATGGCTTTGGAGGTTCCTGGAGTTAGCTCTCTAGTTTGAAGAGACCTAAAGATGCCATGGTCTCTTCTGATACTGTGCAAAATTCTAGTCCTTGTTGTGAACTTCTTAAAGTGATATGCAATATAGATATTGGATTATCCTAATTCACCACTTGTGAGATGTAAGGAATTTAGTGAATCCATCCATACATAAAACTTTTGAATATCTAGCAGAGTGAGAGATTCACACTTCAAGGAAAACAATGAGTTCAAAACATCCATAGGAAATCTTAAGTCTAACTCTGAGGACAGATTACTAAAGGAAGATCAGGAGCTCAAGGATTGAAATTCCTAGCTCCAGACACACATAAAAATAAATTTCAAAGTATTTAATTGTACCCTGAGAGAGAATCTTCTCTTCTTAAGTCACGGGGTAAAGCATCGAGAAATTGAAACATAGGTCCTCATACTTCAGTTAGCTAAAATATAGCCTCAGTTTAATTCCTTTTTCTTTTTTTTTTCTGCGGAACCGGGGATTGAACTCAGGCCCTTGCGCTTGCCAGGCAAGTGCTTATTCTACTGAGCTATCTCCCCAGACCCTTAGCCTAAGGTTAAAGCTCAGTTTTGGAGGGTATCTGAAATAAAGGTAAAGCCACTGATCAGACAAACATGGGATCCCATAAGCTTGGATCAAGATATATGGGAGGATCTGACAAGGCTGAGGATGTTGATCTCTTAGATTCTAATAAGATTATTTTGTCAGGGGAAGATATTTCCCTACCCACAGTGGCAGGGGCATCTCCACTCCTACCCCCGTGGTGTTGGCCTCTCCTAGTACACCTGAGGAAACTAATCCTGTTTTGAATAAGCATGGTAATGCTCACCCTCCTCAGGACCCACACTTACCACCCACTTTGGCCTCTAAGCCTCTGACCAAGCTTAAATTGCAAAAGGTTAGTAAGGTACACATTGTGATCCACAAGGAGCTCTGCTAGTCTCTCAAAGAACTTCTCAAGTTGTCATAATTCGTATAAGCAGAGGCCTGATGAGCAGCTGTGGGAGTGGATTTTATGCATGTGGGATAATGGTAGCAGAGACATACACCTGCATCAGGTTGAGTTTGTCAATATGGGCCTGTTAAGCAAAGATTCTAAATTTAATGTTATAGCTCATAGAGTAAAAGTATTTATAAATAATTTTTGACTGGTTGGTAGAAATATGAATCAAAAGATGGCTTATGGTAAGTGAGTTAGAGATGTCTGATATTAGATGGTTTGCTGTTGATGAGGGGTATCAGAGGCTGAGGGAAATGGAAATGCTGTGTTGAATTTGTCATGTTAAACCTAATGCATCACACTGGGATGATTCAGAAAATGTATGCTTCACTAAAGCCTTGAGAAACAGATCTGGCATCCCTGGAGAGCCCTGTTTTCGATATGCTCTTGCTATATGCTTGTTCTTCTCTGCCAGACTTTATAGTGTGAACCATAGGTACTCAGTTGGGAGACTTGAGGGCAGTGGGTTTGATTGGCTCCAAGAGTGACAGGGGTCAAGGGACAGCACCTAATCACCAAAGACAGGATACATATACTTACAAAATTGACAGCAGAAAACAGAACAGTGATCAGAATGGTCTGTTACACGTGGACTTATGACATTGGCTAATTAGTCACAGTGTTTCCAAAAGTGAAATAGATGTGAAGCCTACAAAATTTTCACTAAATTTATATAGCTGAAAAAAATTGAAAGGCAGATGAATAGAAACCTACTTCAAATTGTAGTAATGGAATCATGGCCCTTCATCCAGCTCATGGATTTGAGTCAGTTTATAGACCCAGAATCCCTTGAATGAAGGGGAGGCCAGGTGCCCTTGAATAAGGACCCTGGTACACCACCAAAAATTTATATTATCATTAGTTGTTCTCCTGTCCTTCCCAAAAGGGATCTAAGGCCTTTTATTAGAGTAACTGTACACTGGGGGAAGGGAAATAGTCGGGCATTTTGAGGTTTATTGGACACTGGTTCTGACCTAACACAGATTCCAGGGAATCCAGAATGTCATTGTTACTCTCTAGTAAGAGTAGGGGCCTATGTAGGCCAGGTGATTAATGGAGTTTTAGCAAAGGTCCAATTCATAGTAGGTCCAATAATTCCTCAAGTACATCTGTAATCATTTCCCCTGTTTCAGAATGCATAATTGGAATAGAAATACTTAATACTTGGCAGAATCCTCATATTGGTTCTTTAATCTGTAGTTTGTAGTACGAGGGCTATTATGATTAGAAAGACATTATGAAATGAAAGCCATTAGAGTTGCCTTTGCCTAGTATAATAGTAAGCTAAAAACATTACTGCATCCCTGGAGACAGTGCAGAGATTACTGCCACTGTCAAGGACTTTAAGGATGCAGGGGTGGTGGTTCCAGTCACATCTCCATTTAATTCTCCCATTTGGCCTGTGCAGAAAATGGATGGGTCTCAGAGAATGATGGTAGATTACCATAAACTGAATCAAGTAGTGGCTGCAGTTGCACTGCTCTACCAGATGTGGTTTCCTTGTTTGAGGTGATTAACACATTTCCTAGTGCTCAGTATGCAGCGATTGATTTGGAAAATGCTTTCTTCTCCGTACCTATCTATAAGGCTTACCAGAAGCAATTCGCTTTCAGCTCACTTCACTGTCCTACCTCAGGATTGTCTTAACTCTCCAGTTCTGAGTCACAACTTAGTTTGCAAGGATTTATTTATTTATTTTTTGATCTTGATTGCCTTTCTCTCCAGCTAGGTATTAAAATGATCCATTTCATTGATGATAGTACATTGACTGGAGTAAGTGAGCAGGAGGTAGCAATCACTCTGGATTTGTTAATAAAGCTTTTTCAAGCCAGAGGATGGGAAATAAAGCCAACTAAAATTCAAAATCCTTCAGTGAAATCTAAGAGTCTGGTGGTGTGGGACATGTAGCAATATCCTGTCTAAAGTGAAAGATAAGTTGGTTCATCTGGCTCTCCTTACAACCAAAAAAGAGGCACAATCCCTAGTGGATTTTGGAAGCAACACATTCTGGATATAGGTGTTTTGCTCTGACCCATTTACTCAGTGACTCAGAAAGCTGTTAGTTTTGAGTGGAGCCCAGAACAAGAGTAGGTTCTGTAACAGGTCCAGGCTTCTGTGCAGGCTACTGGGACCATATGATCGAGCAGATCCAATGGTACTTGAAGCACACAGGGTCCAGATCCAATGGTACTTGAAGCCGGTAAGGATGTTGTTTGAAGTCTCTGGTGGGCCCCCCACTACTGAGCCATAATAGAAACTGAATTAATTCTCCATGAGATAACAGGTTACCATGTGACTTAAATTGCCCATCATGAGCTGAGTATTAATCTGATCCACTGAGTCATGACTTTGGGTATCCACAGTCCCTCATTAAATGGAAATGGTACATACGTGATTGAGCTAGAGCAGGTCCAGAAGGCACAAGTAAGTTACATAAAGAAGTTGCTCTGCTGGGGAGATAGCTCAGTGGCATAATCATTTTCCTGACAAGCACAAGGTCTTGTCCTGAGTTTGATCCTTGGTACAAAACAAAAAAGTTGCCCAGATGCTCATGGCTACTACTTCTGCTGTATTGCTATTTCCCAGGATGCACCTGTAGCTTCATGGGGTATACCATAAGTTAAGCTGTCAGGAAGAGAAGGGTAGAGCCTGATTTATGGATGGTTTTGCATGTTATACAAAAACTACCTGCAAGTGGATGGCAGTAGCATTATTCTCCTTTCCAGGACATCCTTAAAGAACAGTGGTGAAGGGAAATCTTTGTAGAACTTTGGGCAGTGTTCTGATAATACATTTTACTGGAAAGAAAAATGGCTGGATATGCTACTGTATATTGATTCTTGAGCTGTAGCTCATAGTCTGGGCAGATGGTCAGAAACTTGGAAATAAGACTGCAAAATTGGTGACAGGTATCTGGAAGACCTCTCTGGAAGGTATTTGGGGAAGAGGGATCTGGAGAGACCTCTCCATATTGGCAAGAAATGTAAAAATGTCTGTATCCCATGTAAACAGTCACTAAAAAGTGTCATCAGCAGAAGCAGGCAGGATAACCTATTCTGGAGATAACAGTCAACCTTTTTCTTCAGCCACCCTGCCACTGCCCAGTGGGGTCATGAATAGCAGGAGCCTTACAGCAGGGGTAGAGGTTATACGTGGGCTTGTCAACATCCACTCCTGTTTCACCGAAGCTGACCTGGCTAGAGTCACTACTGAATGCCCAGCATGCCAGCAAAAGAAACTAACACCAAGTCCCCATTGTAGCACCATTTCCCAGGGTGATCAGCCTATAACCTGGTGGCAGGTTGGCTATATTTTAAGCCACTTCCATCGTGAAAAGGGCTGTAGTTTATTTTTACTGGCACAGACACTTATTCTGGACATGGATTTACCTTCCCTACATGTAGTACATCTGCCAAAATTACCATCTGTGGACTTAGAGAATGTTTTATTCACTGCAATAGTATTGAATACATTTTATGGTCAAAAAAATGAGGCAGTGGGTTTATTCTCTTGGAATTCACCCATCTAGCCATGCTGTTTACCATCCAGATCTTTTGAAGACATAGTTACAGTGCCAGCTAGGTAGCAGTAACTTGCAGTGCTGAGGCAAGGTTCGTTCTTTCTTTTTCTTTTTCTTTTT
>NW_004524607.1:11405960-11412372 GCF_000260255.1 Octodon degus
TTTTGGTAGAACCTGGGATTGAACTCAGGCCCTCGTGCTTGCCAGGCAAGTGCTTATTCTACTGAGCTATCCTCCCCAGGCCCAAGGTTCTTTCTTGAAAAGGCTGCGTATGCTTTGAATCAGCATCCACTATGTCTCCCATAGCCAGGATTTATGGGTCCAGGAATCAAAGGGTAGATGTGAGAATAGTACTACTCAAGATTCTATTGATCCACTAGCAAAATTTTTGTATCCACTTCTTTTTTTTTTTTTTTTTTTTTGGTGGAACCAGGGATTGAACTCAGGCCCTTGTGTTTGCCAAGCAAGCGCTTATTCTATGGAGCCATTTCCCTGGCCCCTATAGCCACTTCTTATGACTTTATATTTTGCTGGTTTAGAACTCTTAGTGCTAGAGGGAGGGGGAATTATATCAAGAAGCACAATGAATGGTATCACTGAACTGGAAGCTAAGACTTCGTCCTGGTCCTTTTGGTGGTCTCATGCCCCTGAGTTAAAAAGCTAAAAAGGGGGAGTTACAGTGTTGAAAGGGGTGAATGACCCAGACAAACAATTTGGGGAAATTAGAGTATAACTCTGCAGTGGAGGAAAAAAAGAATATACTTGGAATGTAGGAGATCTCTTAAGACACCTAATACATTCCATGCCCTGTTATTAAAGTCAGTGGCGAACTGCAACAACCCAGTCTAAGAAGACTAACAGATGGTCCAGAACCTTCAAAAATGAAGTTATGGGTCACTCACTAGGGAATGAACCAAGACCTGCTAAGGTGCTTGCTGAAGGCCAAGGGTTACAGAATGGGTATGACTAGCTATAGAAAGGGGGATTGTAATATAATAGTTCTCTCCTAATATACTTCCTATGTAATACACTGAGGATAGACATATATTGGTTCGTAAGTATTGCTAACCTATGTTGTCACATTCAAGTTATGAAGTATTAGGAGTAAGCATCACCCAGAGAAAACTTGCCTTCTATTCTGGGGAAGAAATTAGTGCATTTCTGGTTGTATGTAGGATGGTTATAACATGTTAGGTATAACTATGGACTTGTCTTTGTATCTGGACAGTATGGTTTAAAGAAATGTCTGATTGGCAAATTTACAAGGGGTAGATTGTGTTAATTATTTGACAACTTAAGTAACAAAATGCTCAATTAAAGTTGATCAGTATAGTTCTGGGTATGGCTGAGGGCATTTACTGAAGACCCACCCTGGGTAGGCTTAAAACAGAACTGAGCTTGCTTTCTTTGTTTCTCTTATAAGAGAAACAAAGAAAGCAAGCTCAGTTCTGTTTTTTGGAGGAGTTCCAGTCTTCATTTCCACCTTGGACATTGTCTCCTGACTTCTAGTGCAGACTCTTCAGTCTCCAACACAGACCCTTCAGCTTCCTGATACAGACTCATACAGGATGCCTTTCACTGATCCCCACCACATAGACAGCTCTTTTTGCACGCTTCTACACTTGACTCTGTAGGTGGCCATTGTAAGCCAGTCTTGTAAATCCTTATATATGTGCATATCTTACATTAAATCTGTTTCTCTACAGAGCATTGACTGATACAAAAGGGAAAGGAGAGGTGTAGAATCTAATTGATGTGAATTTCCTTGTACTTTGAGAACCACATTGTGGTTGGATACTGTGATACTGGCCAGTATCACTCACCATTTAGTGTGGGCCTGGACTCTGTATAGGATGGAACTCTGGCCCCTGCACTTACCTAAGCAAGCACTTAGTGTGGTGAACTATCTTGCTGGCCCTTGATTTGTGCTTTCTAAAAAATGATTAACAGTTCCCATCAGCTTGAACCACCAGTGGTATGTGCATAACTGTCTCATCAGATGGCTTGTACTGTGCCACCAGATGGATCAGTCATATGTGTACCACCAGTGGTTCAGAGTTGCCCAGCAGCAAGCCCTATGAATTATGATCCCATTGTGGCCATGTTAAAATTCATCTAAGATAAAATTAACTGTTGGGCCGGCCAAATAACTCAGTGGATTAAAGCGCCTGCAAGCAGAAGCAGGGGCCGGGGTTCAATCCACGGTCCTGCCAAGCTGGCCCCACCCTGGGGGCATGCTGAGACAGCAATTGAGACTGGGCGTGGTAGTGCGCACCTGTAATCCCAGCACTCGGGAGGCTGCAGACAAGCAGATCACTACGAGTCCGATCTAGTAGTGAGACCATGAACACCCTGTAGACCCCTCCCTAAAAATACCAAAAAAAAAAAAAATCTGAAAGGGTACAATTCAGTGGCATTGCATTAAATTCACCCAGCTATTATATTGTTTTTAAAACATTAAAAACAGTGTCTCTTTGTTGTACTTAGATGTGTTCTGCAGATCTCTCTCTAATGTAAACAAACAGGAAAAAGAATAGATTCTGCCAGTTGCCTTTGTTAAAGACCAACTCAGTTCCTCCCCCAACTCTTTTATTTTGTGGTGCTTGGCAGAGAACTCATGGCATTATACATGCTTAAACATTTATTCTACCACTTGACCTGTAGCCCCAGGATCCTCATACTCTTACCAAGTCTTTTTTTTTTTTTTTTGGTCCGAATCTTGCGAACTTGATGGATTAAAAAAAATGACATTCAATGTTTTTGACTATCAGTAAGACTGACATACATTACTTTATTCTTTTTTTAATCATTCTCTGAAGAATTTACACTTCTGTGTAAAACAAAATTGGCACTGGGGCTTGTTGCCTGAGGTTTGTGTCTTTCTAGTATGTGGTTCTGTTCACAACCTTTTGCCTGTTCTTTTAAAACTAATAAAGCCTTAAAAAAAAAAAACCAGACTGTAAGGTCAGAGGCTACAATAAGGTTACTGTTCTTTGACAAGATCGAGTATTGTAGAGTTGTTAGCCCTGCAGTGGGGAGGGTTTAAAGAGGGCGTGTTGTTATCGCTTCCTTTGCAGCTCCATCTCTGTCACTGCTCAGGACACTTTGCAGGCAGTCCTCTTTGATATGCATTTTTTAAAAATTTTATATACGTATGTATGTATTTGGTATAGGGTCTCACTACGCATCTTGTACTTGTAGTGATCTTCTTGCTTTCAGCCTTCCCAGGGCTGGGATTATAGGTGTGTGCCACCAGACTCAGTCTTGGTGGCTGGCTCAGCACACCCAGGGGCAGGACAAGCGCTGGATGTGGTGCAAGCAATCAAACCCCAGTCCCTGCTGCACTTTCCTAAGCAGTTGCTTAGTCTGCTGAGCTATCTTGCCAGCCCTTGGTGCACATTTTAAAAGTGCTTTGCTTTTGCTTTTCTTGAAATTAATAGTTGGCCATTTGGCTGGTCAGGGAAGAAAATGTTAGCCTTGTGGGAAGAAATAACATGTGTTCATGGTTTTTTAATAGGCGGTGTGTCTTTCTACATGGATAGGACTTTGTGGCTGGCCAAATACACTTCATCATCTTTTTCGTCACTTTTAGTTCAACTTTTTCAAGTGGTTTTAATGAAGCTCAATTATGAATCAGACAATTACAAATCGAAAAATTATGAATCAAAAGATTGTGAATCAGAAAGCTATAAGTCAAAAAGCCATGAAAAAAAAGGTATTTAATTTTTTTTTCCTCTTTTCTCCACCAAATAATGCTTTCAAGGTGGAGAAAAATGCTTTTCTTGCAAGGCTTTTCACTCAGTGCTCTTGGGATTGCTTCCTCCTGGCTGCTGTCTAGGGGCTTCCTGTTATGGGAGCTTGTGAAGGTGTTCATGTGCTCTGCACATAGCAGTTTTGAAAGTTGTTCAGTATTTAAACATTTTAAAAGTTTGGTTTTTTTTTTAATGAAAGATAATACATTAAACTTTTGGTGTTTGCTTATTACTTTTCTTAAGCAAAACCAACTTATTTTGATGGCATGTAGAATCATGTTGTTTCAGAAATTTTTAGGCAAGCCACTCTTGTAATGTACTGTCTGCATTGGGCTTTAAAATCTTTTCCTTACACCCAAGCCCTGTCACTTGTATTTACTTTCTGCGGTAGGAACTGTCAGCCACCTTATAATGCCTTGGGAATAATCTCTGTCCTGCTGGCTTCGGGGGTGTGGGAAGTATGGAGTTCACACTGGTGCACATCCTAAGTGTCTTTTGCATGTATTGCAGCTCACCACAGTTATTGTGGGAGAATGACTGTCACAGAGCTTCCCAGGGAGGATGACCGTCCGAGTGTGCATGGAGAGTCACTCTGTGAGTACATGTCCCTTCCACCTGCAGCAGTTGGTCTTGAAGGGCCTTCTCCTGTGGTGATGTTGGCCAGCTGACCACAGGGAAGAGTAATCCGAGTGAGCTCAGCAGCCCCACTGGTGAGGAGAGGCAGATGAGGCTTTTGCTCAGTCCCTCAGTAGTAAGAGCTAACCATCACTAGATTGTATTTGCTGTGGTATTTTTAGGTAATAGAGTTTACTGGTGCCTTCTAATTATGTTGTATGCACTATTTTGATTGATGAGGTTTGCATATTAATCTTTCACTTCACTGTTTATCACCACCCCACAGGCGATGACTGTAAGGGAAAGAAGCACCTCGAGACACACACAGCCGCCCACTGGCAGCCATCCAGGCCACGCAGGGTGGTAGGGGCCATGGGGCACCTCTGCACCCGTGCAGGTTGTGTCTTGTCCCTTGTTTATGTTTTTATACCTTGTCAGAGTGCTGCTGTCCCTGTTGAATGTGTGCAGTTCAAGTGTTTAATGCACTTTGATAAACAAGAATAATGTCAGATGTGCCTTAAAATACAGAGACTCTTAAAAAGCTTGTGAGCTTAGAGTAAATTAAATAGACATGAAACTCAGTATTATTTGTGGTGATACTAAAAGTTGAGCAAAGACATGCTGCCCTCTTGTGTTGGAGTGTATTGGAGCAACGGCTGCTTGGCTACTCTGCACAGCAGTTGTACTTGATATCTCAGGAAGTATATTTAGAGGAGGAGAGGTCTTCTGTATTCCTACATGTAACTTTCCTGGTAAAAGGGATATGTTTTTCTAGCAGCTCTTATTTAACCTGAGCTTCAGAAATAAGTGTCTCATGACTGTTACTCAATAAACATAAACAATTTTTAAAAATCTTCCTAAATTATGTATCTTTGCATGTCAGCTATGTAGGAGTGATAAGTGGTTTCAGGCGTTGACATGCAGATATCAAGACTTTGAGCACTTGTTGTTGAAAAAATAGAGCAAAATTTATGTCATTGCCATGTCTGTCTGTCTGTCTGTCTCTCTCCTCTCTGCCATCTGGGGCATTGTAGTTGTCTTCAGCACTTGCATTATTATATTTCCAACATGAATCCTACAAGAAACAGCTGCCATATATACAGGGCAGCTTCTAGCTATCACCCTTGAATTTTGTGCAGAGTGATTGCATTTTCTCTTTTAGGTATCTAAAGAGAGGGCTGAATGAAAGCTATTTTATAGTAGTGGGGTTTCACAGTAAATTCCATCAAGCATCTTGTTTAAAATAGCACCCCCATATACACACCTAGGGGTAACTCCTGGCTTAGTAATAGGAGGGAGTCTGTGTAGGGTGTGACCGTGAGAACCTGCAGTGTTGTCAGGTGGAGCGTTGGTGCTCTGAGGTCTGTCTGAAGGTGCCCTCCTGCACACATCTTCTCTGTCACAGGTTACTTCTTGATGCAGACGCTGGGAAGGGCCAGAGCTGCTGGATGGTTTGTGTCCAAGACGGTGTGGTCAGTCCTTTGGTTGGCCACTGTTGCTCCAGGTGGTTATTCTGGGCATATTTGTTGTCATTCTCTCCATTGCTTTTGGCAGCTAAGCACCTGTACTAAGTGATTTACCTAAGCAGAAAAAATTTTCAGGTTCTCATTCTTTCATCCTTGATGTAACAAATGTTCATTCTTATCAGAAATGCTAATGTGCTATGCTGGAGGTTGCATGAGTATTTTTGTTTTCCTATTACGTTGGGGTTTCTGTACATCTGGTTGCCTGACTGTGCTGTACATGAGGGACGTGGACTTTTTGCTTTCCCATGTCACATCCCATGTCCTTGTCAGCACTGCATACTGCGCTCCTGTGTAAGAACAGCCTCATCTTGGGCCACTGCTCCCTGACTTCATCCTGAGCACTTCAGAAAACCTATCCAGGGATCTCGTTGTGCTTCTGGCTCATGCTTCATGGAAATTATTTCCCTGGGGCTTGGTGGCATCAGCATGTTTCCTCACAGTGCTTGGTTTTCTCTCTTAGGGAAGGTGGCCTCTGGAGCACTCTGGTGGCTGGGGTATGGATGGTACCAATTTGTTACTCTGATCTCTTGGCTGAATGTGTTTCTTCTTACAAGGTAAGCAAGCTAATGCTGCCATACCATGATACATGAAAGAAACAGTTTGTGGCAGTTCCAGGCTATTGTTTTTTTTTTTTTTTTTTTTTTTTTTTTTTTTTTTTTTTTTTTTTTTTTTTTTTTTTGG
>NW_004524607.1:11412472-11415407 GCF_000260255.1 Octodon degus
TTTTTTTTTTTTTTTTTTTTTGGCAGAACCGGGGATTGAACTCAGGCCCTTGTGCTTGCCAGGCAAGTGCTTATTCTACTAAGCTATCTCCCCAGCCCCAGGCTATTGTTTACATTACTGTTTTATTTGGATGCAGGCTATACTTCCATAATGTTACATTATTTAGTATGTTAATATTTTACATTGATATGTCATTTTATAGTTTATAAAGTGTTTTCGTATTCTTAGTTTTTCAAACGAGCCTATGAGATGGGGAGGCAGGTACTATATGTTGTTAAGGAAAATCAAAGTATGCAGAGTTGTCCCAGCCAGAGGGTCTGGTAAGCCTGGAACACAGATCCTATGGCACTCAGGGAAGGGGGTTTGGGCAACTGGCCTTTCTCTGGCTACCAACTGGCACCCTGTGTGCAGTGTCAGTGTCCTCTCTAGGAAAGTGCTCCTGTGAGCATGTCCAAGCCTCCTAGATGGAATTATAACTACATATCTAATGTCTAATTTCTAATGCATACTGTGGGAATATTTTGTACTTCTTCTGAGAGGAGGTAAAGACTATGTTTTATATTTAATTTAAAATTTTCAATTTTATTCCTAGGTGCCTTCGAAATACTTGCAAGTTTTTAATTTTGCTCATCCCACTATTACTTTTACTAGGTAAGTAAAATGAGGCTCAGTTGCCATAGATGATTGATACATCTGTACAGGTGACATTCTGAGAATCCAGCACTAGAATGTATTTAGGGAACCGAGTGTGTGCACATAGGTAGCTGTTTTCTCTCCTTCCAGGTGCAGGCCTCTCTCTGTGGGGCCAGAGTGATTTCTTTTCCCTCCTGCCTGTGTTAAACTGGACAGATGTGCGTACAGTAGAGAGGATAGAGGACTCTAAGGACACATTCAGACCTGGGTCTTCTCACCTGCAGGTACTGAGGGCAGACATTCTCACTGGCATCACAAATACACTGTGTAGGACAGGTTTCACATGACTTGTGGACAGGACAGTTCAGTTGGGGGTCTGTTTTAGAGAATATTTTTAAAGGTTAAGCTCCAGTATTCTGAAATAGCCCAAATACTACATAAAGTTTCATTGTTCGTTAGTTTTAATTCAGAGGCTAGCTGCCATTACTTTACAACATAGAGACAGTGTGGAGAAGGAAATGAAGATCACTTTCTAGTCCTGTCACTTGAGGGTGGCCACCAGTGGCAAGGTTCTGTGTGTTTCCAAGTGTGTATATGCCCTACAGCAGCGCCCTGCACCAGGTTTCTCTCGGTGGACTGACTGACTGACTGACTGACTGACAGACAGACACACACTCACTTCCTGATTTCCTCTCAGAATAATGGACAGGCTTCCTGGTGGCTGCAAGAGAATGACATGAGGCAGCAGGTGGCCTCTTTTTCTGCTCAGTGCCACAACCATGAGGAAAAGCTCGGGGAGCTGACAATCTTACTTCAGAAACTGCAAGCACGGGTGGACCAGATGGATGATGGCAGGGAAGGGCTGTCACTGTGGATGAAAGATATGGTTGGACAGCACCTGCAAGGGATGACTGCTGCTGGGCTTGTGGACACCAAGGTAAGGTCCAGGAGTTCCTGGGAGAAATGTGGCCTTTGGTATCCTGTCCTGTGAGTTGCCCCAGCCCACAGTTTAACTTTTGTGAATGCATCAAATGCAATAAACAGAAATGTCACCTGTATACTTTGAGTGATGCTCCCTGCACCATTTTGGTATACGTTTCCCTGCCAGCATTAATTGGGAAAGTTGAGGTCCTGACGAGAGCGTCTCAAGGTCATGAGGTCAGTTATAAGAGCAGCTGCTGTTTCCTGTGGACTTCCTGTGACCAGCTGTGCTTTGCTTGCTACTCATAGGAAGATGAGTTAGTCCATTTCCTCAGCTAGTACTTATTTTATTATGTTTCAAAGAGCTTTAATTTAGATATGTTACATAAAACCTTATTATAGCCCTGTTCACCAGCATGCTTTTCCTTGACAGTTCTGAGGTTGATAGCTGCCCCTCTTATCCTCAGCCTCGAGTGAGCTCTGTGTGGAGGCTGCTTAGCAGCCTGTCTACAGCCTGCCTGTGTACACCCAGCTGGGGGCACTTTGGACATGGGACTTGGCACAGCTTCCTGAGGTCCCCTCATTGCTCACAGAGCTGCTTCCTTGATCTCTGAGCTCTAGCATACTGCATGTAAAACAGGCCTTTTTCTGGCTAGTCCCTCCCTGTGTGATGGCATTGTTCAGGATGTCATTAACACTGGAAAGGGTCCCATGGGGGATTTGCTGCAGTTCTTAGATCCACCTTTGTCACCTTCACCTTAGATAGTGTCAGTGTTTGTCACTCTGTGTAGGTGTTGCTTGTTTAATTTGCTTTCTTACACCTTTCAGGGGCTATAAATAACAGAATGTCTCAGTTCTGGTGTGGTACAAGGCACACAAGTCACTGAATCAAGGGTACCCCAAACTGCCATGCATGCTTATAAGTTTCATTTGCCCAGAGAACCCCTAGATGTTGTGCTTTGATTTCTCTCAGTTGTTGATGTGTAGTTTCTCAAACATAAAGCCAGGAGTGTTTGTGTATGCCTGTAATCCCAGCTCTTGGGAGGCTGAGGCAAGAAGGGTGCAATGAACTATGTATAGTAAGACTCTGTCTCAAAGAAAACAAAACAAAACAACACATAAATTGAGAGGATTTCAGTAAAATTCAACTAACACAGATTGTTTTCTTGGTTTTGGTTTTTGCACTATTGGAACACTACCACTGAGTCTATACTCTCAGCCCTTTTTATTTTTATTTTGAGGTGAAGTCTTGCTAAATTGCCCAGGCTGGCCTCAAATTGAAATCTTCCTGTCTCAGCCCTCCTGTCTCAACTTCCCAAGTAGCTGGGACTACAGGCTTGTACCTCCATGTCTAGCATAGTTAACAGCTCTTGTTCCATTT
>NW_004524607.1:11415507-11425711 GCF_000260255.1 Octodon degus
TAAGTAGTACATATGTTACAGATTTTTAATTAATTTCATTGAGAAACAAATAGCAGTGAGACAGTTTTAAAACCAATTAATAGGACAGTTTCAATAATTAATGCATTGCATATTATTGTCTTCGTGGTGGTCATTCGTAGTACAAGATGCAGACATGATATCCTGTCCAAATACTATTAGTACAGCCAGGGAGATGGCTCAGTGGAATAAGTGCTTCCCTGGCATCTTGTTCCATTTCTGTTGACCATTTTTCTTTTTTGTTTTTTGAGGTTAATTGAGTTTTCATTTGAAGTAAGAAAAAAGGCTCCTGGTTTCTCTAGGAGGGTAATCTAAAAAGTAGAATTTCTGCATAGCCCCTCACTCCACAACTTTTAACAATTTATTTAATGTTGTTAGTATAGGGTCTACAGGATCTCTACACAGATAGACTCATAGTGATCCTCCTGTTTCCAGCCTCTCAAGCACTGGGATTACAGGTGCGTGCCACCATGCCCAGTCTCAGTCACCATCTCAGCACGCCCTAGGGGCTTAACACCACAGGAGACAGTGGAAACTACTTTTGGGGCACCCATCCTTTTTGTGGTACCCATTCAGGTCATCTCTTCAGCTAGCCTTCATAGCCTTCATCCCTTTGCGCTATTTTGTCCCTCCCTTAGTTACTTTCTTATTACTGGGACAAAATACATTACATCCACAATTTATAGAAGAGAGATATGCATTGGTTTGTGGTTTTTAGAGGAATCAGTCCATCGTGGGCTGGTTCCAAGACAGCAAGGGCATGGTGGAAGGGTCTAGCAGAGAGCTGCTCACATCATGGGAACCAAAAAGCAGAGATAGAAGGGAAGGTCATGTCCAGCTTTCCAGGTCATATCTACAGTGACTTGCCTCTTCCCACTAGGCCCCGCCTCCTAACAAATTAGCGGTCATGCTCCCATGATGCAGTCACCTTCAAACACATGAGGCTGTGGAGGGTCATTCTAGACCTAAACCATAACAATCCCATTTTTGGTCCTATTTTTTTAGGTGAACTTTATATTATATATCAGCTTGGTCCTCATTTTTCCTTTTTTTCCCTCCTGGGCTCAGCCCAGGATGCAAGGCTTATAACCAGGAGGACCAGGGTTATTCTGAATATGCAGTGCCATTCTTTGCTGTGGCTGCTCTCTCTCTGCTCTGTTGCACCCATCCTTGTGTAATCATGGTGCTATTTCTAGACCTTTCCTGGAAGTGATGTTGTTGTCCTAAGACTGGCTGAAGACATTAGTGGGGACACACCACTGTTTTCAGCAGATAGCCTGTATTCAAAACACTTTGTGGTTGGCTCATTTGGTACTTTGTTGATCATGAACCTTACCAAGCCTGAAAGCCATCTGCTGGATCACCTGTTTCATAAGTTACATGAATCATCTCACTGCTGTTCTGAGGAAGTGTTCTAATGGGTTTACTCCTAACAAATATGTTCAATATTTTATGTTAATGTACAAGGGTCAAAGGGGGTATACATGTATTGTGCATCTTTACCAATGGCTGTTTTCCTTTTAAGTCATTAAATAGAATGACCTGTGTCTTTGAATCTTTGTTGAACAAGTTAATTTGCTTCCTATGTGTTTCCAAGGACTGTATTTACAGTATTTTTGTGTCACCAGAAAAGGTGTATGTGCAGTTTCACTCAGGCCTAAGATCCCCCAGGGCTAGAGAGATAAAGACATGAGGACTCCATGCTATGCCATGTAGTGATTACATAGTCTCTAGCTTTTTGGTATTTTGGTATTCTGGTAGAAATAACATGCCCTAACTTGCTAGTTTTTGTTACTTCACTTTCTCTATTTGTTCATTTATCTTTTTTTCTCAGACTGACTTGATGACTTTCCGTCATGAACATGAAGCACGTCTCTCAAAATTGGAAGATATTCTTAGAAAACTGACAGAAAAATCTGAGGTATTTATTCTTCACCTTAGAATTGTAGCCCCCAACGAAGTGGTTTTCCTAATAAATCAAAAATCAACTATAATGTTTGCAGAAGTTCCTTAGCCACAAATATGCTTTCTTTCAGGCTATTTGCTATTGTGTTTTATAAAACTGGAAAAATTGTTTCTGACTGTTCTTTTCCCCCATGGCTGTCCACTTAATTTCTTGATGGTTGAGGCTGTCTTATTGGTTGCAGGCAGCTTCTGGATTCATACCCAGCCAACCCCCTTGATTTCTTTGGTGTCACATAGCTTCCACCAAGATTATGCTGTTTGGAGGGAGAATGAAGGGTTAAACCTCTTGTGGGAAGTTAACTGTGGGTGGCAAAGTCTCTTCACCATTTGCTGCTGCAGAGCTGAGAGTTTACAAGTGATCTGAACTACCAGGATTGCAGGTGCTTACAGCCAGGTCCTTGATATCTAGGGCAGAGTATGGAGCCTGGCATGACAGACACTAGTGTTTTGCTAAACTAAATCAAGTGCCACTTAGGGATATGTAGGAATGCAGCTTCTTGGTAGTCTCGGGATCAGTTCCTGGGCTGCAGATCCTGTTTGAGTCAGGCAAGTTCAGGGGAGGAGAGGGAGACCACCTTGCTCTGTGCTGGAATAAGAGCTGCTTTGCACAGTCAGGTTGCCGTGCCTTTAGCACAGCACTGCCACGTGGTGCCTCTGGACATCCATGTTCAGAAGACAAGTCCTTGGGGTGACTTTCCTTTGCCTTGACTATCCTCATGGGCAGCTTCTGTTTCTCATAAGTACTGCTTGTTTGAAAAAGTGTACTTTGAGAAATGAAACACTCCCCCAACTGTAAACCAAAAGGTAGATTTTGACTTCTAAGGGGAGGAAAATTCAAGATAAATGTATATAGTGTTAGGTTAATCAAATACATGATTTTGTGAAGTTAGTGTGTAACTTACATGTTTAACAGAGGTTTCTCATGCTTTCCAGGCTATCCACAGGGAGTTAGAACAGACCAAGCTAAGAACATTCAGGTAGGATGCTTCAGATCATTCAGTAGTTTGTCTCCTATGTTTTTCCTCTGTTGTGACCTGGAACAGTGGCAGTCATTGGTGAGGATGCTGTTAGCTTCTAGCCACATGCCACCTGAAGTCACTGGCCTTTGCATCTTTCTGGGGATGACTCCTTAGGGATACAGTGCAGCACGCTATCCCAATGCAGCATGGACAGGCCCTGCTTTGCCCCCAGGAACCTTGCTACTAGTATCCTTGAAGGGTCATCATTAAGAGTTCATGTCACAGGAGCTGTGTCGCTGGTCTCTACCGACTTCACTGTTTCTGTGCAGACAACGCATGAAAGTGCAGCTACTGTCCCTGTAGCTCAGCAGGTCTTCTCTTGGCTGCAGCCTTTCTGCTCTTGAAGTCAGTCCTCAGCCACCTTCTCACCATAGTTTGCAGCTCCTGTAGATCCACTGGCATGAAAAATATACCCTCAATTTGTCATGGTTGCTGTGAATGCAACTTTACTTTTGTAAAGTCTTACGTGTGATTTTAAGGAAACGATTTTCAAGTCCTAAATAGTTCTCAGAGCTATTCACCTCCTGAGCAAATAAATGGTCACTGCTGATGGCTCTCTGGTAGGTACATTGGAACTGCCTTGGTGACCTGATACAGAGAAGAAACTGCAGGGCTGGAAGCTGCACATGCACATGTCTTTAGCTGGGCTGAGTCGCCATGGATGAGGCAGGTTCCACTTGTAAGTCTGGGTCCTGATTTGTTTCTCCCTCCACTTGGTGGTTGATTCCAGTGGAACAGAGGAACAGTCCCTCCTGCCTCGCGTGGAGCACTTGGAACAGGAGCTGGGCCTCCTGCGGTCACAGTTGGCGGAGTGGCAGCAGCTGAAGGCTGGCTGTGAGAAGGTAGGTACAGTACACAGAGCCTGCAGTACATTTGGCTACTTTTTTCTTTTTTGGCAGAACCAGGGATTGAACTTAAGCCCTTGTGCTTGCAAGGCAAACGCTTATTCTACTGAGCCATCTCCCCGGCCCTTGGCTCCTTTTTGTAGTAGAAAGTAGGAAAAAATGGGGACTAAAGTTACCAGGCTGTTTGTTTATGTATTTATTTTTGTCTTTTTTAGATAGCATCTCACTACACAGTTGAGCCTGGCCTTGAGCTCACTTTGTAGCCCAGGCTGGTCTCAAACTCTGCAACAATCCTCCCACCTCAGCCTCCCCAGTACTGGGATCACAGGCATGCGCCACCACACCAGCTTTATTTTTCGTTCGTTCGTTCGTTCGTTCGTTCGTTCGTTCGTTCGTTCGTTCGTTCATTCGTTCGTTCATTCATTTTACTTGTTCTTGAAACAGGGTCCCACTAAGTAATTCATGCTGGCCTTCAGCTCACTTTGTAGCCAAGGCTGGCCTTGA
Source organism: Octodon degus (assembly GCF_000260255.1). Lineage (NCBI taxonomy): Eukaryota > Metazoa > Chordata > Mammalia > Rodentia > Octodontidae > Octodon > Octodon degus. The sequence goes on from NW_004524607.1 coordinate 11,419,859, forward strand.
ATTTGTGGCAATTCTCCTGCCTCAGCCTCTTAAGTGCTGAGATTACAGGCATACACCACCACTTTTGACTTCAAGGTGTTAAATTTTAGCCTTTTTTAATGGGGGTGGGGGGATATATGTCACATTATACTGTTCATTTTGCAACAATGAAAGCTATTTTTTTTTTTTAATTTGTGGGGGGGGGGCAGCTCAGCCCACCAGGGGGAGGGGCTGGCTGGCATGTGGTGCTGGGGGATTGAACTGCAGTCCCTGTGCTTTGCTAAGCTTGTTCTAAGTAGGTGCTTCAGACCACTGAGCCATCTTACCAGCCCAATGAATGCTATTTCTGAGGTATCTTGGACAAATATAGAAACAAACTAATGATAACAATAAGTTCTATTTCCTGATATACTGCCAGGTGGATGCCCAGGTCAAAGAAACCCTCAGGCTCATGTTTTCTGAGGACCAGCAAGGTGGTTCCCTTGAGTGGCTGGTACAGAAGCTGTCTTCACATTATGTGAGCAAGAGTGACCTGCAGGCCTTGTTACGGGACCTTGAGCTGCAAGTGCTCAAGAACATCTCCCACCACCTGGTGGTGACAGGCCAGAAGCCAACGTCCGACACTGTGGTGTCTGCCATGAGCGGGGCAGGGATTTCTGGAATCACAGAAGCGGTGAGTGAGTGGGTGATAAGACAGGTTTAGCTTCTGTGTTGTGGTGAGACTGATGCCTCTGTGTCCATCTGGTAAGCAGTGTCATCTGGCCTTGAACTGGGTTCCCAGGCCATGGCCAGGCCCAACTGCAGGGCAAGCTGAGCATAAGGCCACAGAGCCACAGCACTGCTGTCACCAATGTCAAAGCAAGCTGCTCTGTGAAGCACCTTCTAATCTCTGAATGTTTTTCTCCTAAACACCACCTCTACCTGTGCAGCAGTGGACTAGGATGACATAAAAATTTTTAATGATTTATATACAAATTCTGAGAAATTCCCATGTTAAAGTCTCACTCATGCCAGCAGCACCCAGTTCAGAGATGCTGTGACATGTCTGAACCCTTGTGCAGTGATATGCCATCTGGATGCAGAACTGAGTAGGATGTTGGCAAAGTAGCTCATTCCTGTCACCTCAGTTACACTAAGTCTCTGGCTTTGTTTACATGACTAAATGTCAGTCTCTTTCCTCCTGTCCTGGCATTGGGCTTCATGTTTCCATGTCTCTCCAGCAAGCACGTGTCATTGTGAACAATGCTTTGAAGCTCTATTCTCAGGACAAGACTGGAATGGTGGACTTTGCCCTGGAATCTGGTGGTAAGTACTCTGACACTGAACCCCACCCAAGCAAGATGGTCACCTGCAAGTGGGCAGGAATTTGAGAAGTGGTCAGGAACATGCTGGAGTGTTCACAGGTTCCAGGGGTGCTGGCTGCACTGTCTGTGGGATGCACACACAGCTGGGGTGGAGCTGCTGAACCCAAGGGTGGTGACTGGCTGGTTAGTTAGCGCATGGCAAGAGAAAGGTGTTATTTTGCTTCCCAGAAGCTATGGTCCATCATGTCTAATGGGTCAGACCTGTTTCGGGTCCATGTGTGCTGGTCCTGGGTCTGGGGCTATACAGCCTTGGTAGGGCACTGTGTCCCTGCAGAGACAATACAGACAACATAGGTCAGTCCAGGAAGAGCTTTGCCACCACAGTGGCATAATCAAGGGCAGATGGACAATATCATCTCTTGGAAGAGAAGGGGATTTTGCATACTCACTAGGATGTGGGAAGGCTGGGCACCTATAAAGGGAAAGTGACTTTAAAAACACCATCTATTTGACTTAGTCCCAGATGAGTGAACAAGAACATAAGCCCGTTGCCCCTGGCACAACAGATTCCATCTAGGCCTTCACCATCTCAGGAGGTCCCAATGAGGGCAGTGAGCCCTGTCAGAAAAGCTAGCAGCTCTTCTAGAAGTCGGGCTCTTGATGTTCTCAATGCATGATTTGTCCAAAATTACTTTTAGGGTTTTGATTTTACTGACATGTTTTGAAATACAGTGATTTAGCAAAAAAATTACCTTTAGCTCAATGGCATCAAATGATATTTTACTCATACAGTGCCAGCTGATAGTTGTCTTTGCTTTTGGCACTGTGTGGTCCAGAATTGAGAACCATGATGCCCTGTGGGGCTCTGTTCCCCAGCTTCCTCATTGTGTTTGAGGAAGGTGTCTTTGAGAGTGAGATAGGACTCCTACTTAAACTGCTTTGTTTTGTTTGAGACAGACTTGCTTAATTGCCCAGGCTTGCCTTCAACTTGCTGTCCTCCTGCCTCTGTCTCCTGGCAGCTGGGATTACAGCCTTGTCACTGCCTGGCTTCTGTTTTGAATTGGGGGTGGAGTGAGTTTTTTGAAACTTATATAGTCCACACAAACTTATTATATAGCCCAGGCTGACCTTAACTGACTGTGTAGCCCAAGCTGGCCTCAAACTCATGGGACTCTCCCTCTTTCAGCTTTGCAAATGCTAAGAGCACAGGTGTACACCATCAGCTCTGGCTCTTTTAAAGTATAGAGCTCTTCAGTTGTTAGTATATCACAATGCTGTGCAGTGGTGGGCGCTGATTCTAGAGCATTCCTTCCTGATCCTATACAGTCACTCCCTGCTCCCTAGCACTTACTTTAGTTGGTAACTGTCATAGTGTCATTTCAGCCTTTTAGCAGCCCTGATTCAGAAAAATGAATAAAATTTGTCTAGTCAGAGCAGCTACCCCTAGCAATTGCATACTACTAATACAGGAGTTTGAAAAGTATGTAGGAGGTTGATCAGTTGGTCCTAAGCTCCATTGGGTAGAGTAAAAGTTCTGGTGTGCTGCTGCACTGTAGGTGACTAGATAGTGACCCAGTACAAGTACAAGCTTGAGAAATTGAGACACTGAGTTGACCCTTAGGGTGGGAGTGGAGTCAGGTGCTGACCTCCTTGTCACTTGGTTGCAGGTGGCAGCATTCTGAGCACTCGCTGCTCAGAGACATATGAAACCAAGACCGCATTGCTGAGCCTGTTTGGGATCCCACTGTGGTATTTCTCTCAGTCGCCCCGGGTAGTGATCCAGGTAAGTGGATGGGTGCCTGCACGTGTGCTGTCACACATTACCTCATGACTGCCACAGGGCCAAGGCCCCCCACCTGGCCAGAGTCCTTTTGCGCCTGATGTACTGATGCATTTTTCCAGCTCCTTAATATGGTAAGATGTGTGTACAGGAGAGTGTAGGAGCCATCAGTGGCCGCTCACTGGAAGCTGGAAACATGAACACTTCTCTATGGCACAGGCCCAGGATAGGCAGTATGTACCCCAAGGGCTCATCTGCTCCCAGGTTGCCTGGAATCACCTGTAGAGGTCCCTCCAGGTTGGTACCCCTCAGTGATCTTTGTGCTGCAGCACAGGCAGATCTGGGAGTGCTGATTCTCCACTGCCCTTGACCACTGCCCTCAAGTGCACTCCTACTTTTCCTGGGGCTTTATTTTTACTTATTTTTTTCCTGGGTCTTTATTTATTTATTTTTTTTTCTTTTTTTTTGGGGGGTCTTTATTTTGTACTGTGGTTATATGCAGTGAAAGGATTCATGCATAATGACTTTATTTTAGGCAGAACTGGGATTGAACTCAGGCCCCTGTGCTTGCCAGACAAGTACTTATTCTACTGAGCCATCTCCCTGAACCCATGCATAATGACTTTAAATGTCAGCCATATCCATTTATAGCTCATTACTCAGGTATTACCTATTACTCATGACAGTTTCTTTTTTTTTCTTTCTTAATTTATGCATTTGTTACAGGGTCTCACTACGCAGCTCGGACTTGTTTTCAGCCTCTCTAGTGCTGGGATTACAGGTGTGCACCACCATGCCTGGACTCAGTGGCTGGCTCAGCGCTCTCGCGGGTGGGGCTGATGCAGCATGTGATGCCGGGGATTAGATCCTGGTCCCTGTGCTTGCCTAAGCAGGCGCTTAGTCTGCTGAGCTATCTCACTGGCCCTTATGACAATTTCTTGATAAAACTTAAGTTTGTTTTATGCGAGACGGCTACAAGACAGGTCTTTCTTAAATGCACACAGTTCACATAGTAAGATGAGCAAACCTCTTACTATGAGTAAACCTAAGCTAGGCATGGGGCATGCCAGTCATTCCAGCACTGGTAAGGCTGAGGCAGCAGGATTGTGAGGTTGACAGCAGCCTAGACTACATAGCAAGATTCTGTTTCAGAAAAAAAACGAAAGTATGAGTAAACCTAAAATTTAGGATTCCTCTGGTTACAGTGGTTGGTACAACCCCCTCCTTGGATTCAGTCAACTTATAGGAATAGCTTACCGGATTCAGGGGACACTTGATATTTATTGGTGTATTACAAAGTCTACTCATAAAGAGATGTTCAGGCAAGGTACAAGGGACCCAGAGCTCCTGTCCTCTGAAGCTGCACCATACACTGACCTCCATGTGCCCAGCTGCCCTGCAAACCCTCACCTTTGGGATTTTCTGGGCCCTTCTGACACTGGTGGCCCTCACACCCTTTTCCTGGATCTGAGAGTCCCAGGGCTCTGGCCGTGTGTTGGTTCTGTTGACACACCCATCCTGAAGCTACCTGCTAACTCTACTGCACAGAAGACAGTCTGCAGACTGTAGGGTTCTAGGACTCTTATGCCCGGATAGAGGGTGGAGACCAGGTATCAACATATGCTTCACAGTATTCATCCTGTCACTTTATTATTATTATATAAGGTGGAAAGAGCTTGTCATAGGTTCCGATACCAGTTTGGTTCCTTCTGTTTTGTGGAGAGTATGTAAGCATCTTTAAACTCTATTTTTTTTTTTTTTTTTTTTTTTTACTGTTAACCAACATATGGTTAGGGAGAATGGTGTTGGGAGGTACGTGTTGCAAGTGCCCAGTTTGCCTTCAGATTCTGCTTTTGACATGTTTATCATGTAAAAGTTCTTTTCTTTTTTATTTCCTGAATAATCGGTCTTCTCTGAACACTACTGTTTTGCTGCTAGTGCTTAAGAGCTTGTTCCAACTCTTCAGTCTTAGTATTTGTTGCCTTTCCCTAGCCTGACATTTATCCAGGTAACTGCTGGGCATTTAAAGGCTCCCAGGGGTTCCTGGTGGTGCGGCTGTCAATGAAGATCCACCCAACTGTGTTTACTGTGGAGCACATACCAAAGACACTCTCACCAATGGGCAACATCTCCAGTGCTCCCAAGGACTTCGCAGTCTATGTGAGTGCACCGAGCTTTGAAGACAGTGTGCCTCTCCCTTCTGGGAATGTTCCAAATGGTCCAGAAGCTAGTGGCTTGAACCTCTGTAGTGAGGCACCACTCCTCTGCCTGTCCACAAGCAGACCACAGCATAGGGAGACCCTCAAGTAGTGTCGTAACCAGTGTCCAGTTCCTGTTCTGTGCTGACATACGCAGACCAAGTTAGATGTGCCCAGCTATGGAGGATGTTCTGACAGTTGTGGCAGAAACAACCAATTGACAAGAGATAAAGCAAATTTTGTTTTCTTTTAAAGCATAGAGAAATGAATATAGAATTTAAAAAGAATCCCCTTCATCCCAGTGCCTAGAGAAAGCCACCATGATGGTTTTGATCCTTACTCCCTTTTTTGTATTTTGAAGATAAAGCTGAGTCAGTACCATTTGTAAAACTTGTTTCCTGCCTTAAAAAAACAAGATTTTGCCAGATGTGGTGCACATACTGTCTTCTCACCACTTGAGAAGCCAATGCAGCAGGATCATGAGTTCAAGGCCAGCCTTGACTACACAGTAAAGACTGTCTCAACAAAACCAAAAACAATAACAAAATTTGATGTAGAGGCACAGTGTGCCTTTTTTTTTTTTTTTTTTTTT
>NW_004524607.1:11425829-11469199 GCF_000260255.1 Octodon degus
TTTTTTTTTTTGGTATTTTGGGGAAGGGTCTGCAAGGTGTTCAGGGTCTCACTACTAGATCAGACTCGTAGTGATCCACCTGTTTACAGCTTCCCAAGAGCTGGGATTACAGGCGTGCACCACCACACCTAGTCTCAGTTACCATCTCAGCACATCCCGGGGGCAGGGCTGGCATGGCAGGTCTAGGGATTGCGCCCCTGGCCCCTGCGCAAATTTTTTTTTTTTTTTTTTGGTGGAACTGGAGATTGAACTCAGGCCCTTGCGCTTGCCAGGCAAGTGCTTATTCTACTGAGTATCTCCCCGGTCTGCCTGTTTCACATCTCCTCCCTGGGATTTGTGCCCTCCCCTTGGAGGAGCTGTGTTCAGTGGTCTCTCTCTTCATGGCCTAGGATTTCCTCTACAGCCCCCCACCCCTTTGTTTTCTGTATTTAGTACAGGGTCTCACTACACTGATCAGACTCAGTGATTCGCCTATGTTTAGCCTCCCAAGAGCTGGGATTATAGGGGCACACAACCATGGCCAGTCTCAATCATCATCTCAGCGCACCCCAGGGGCAGGGCTGGCACGGATCAAACCCCAGCGGCTGTGTTCTGCCTAAGCAGGTGCTTCAGTCTGCTGAGCTATCTGGCTGGCCCTCACAGCACTTTTTAAACCCAGAAGCCCTTACCCATCAGAAAGCAAACATTAGAGTTGTCCCCTTTATTTGTGTGCACTTTATTGCAAGTGAAGTAATGTGAAGTTTCTCATCTTAACCATTTGTTCTCAGTGGTCTTAGGTGCCATCACACTTCTGCCAACCTCACCCACACTTGTCTCCAGAACTTGCTCATCATCCCCAGCAAGCTTCATACCCCTGAATCACTAGTTCTCAGCCCTCTTCTGTCCCTTGTCCAGCTTATGTCCTTCAGGCCTAGGGGTGTTCCCAAGTAATTGAGACTGGCCATGGTGGTGTACGCCTGTAACCCCAGCTCTTGGGAGGCTGAACACAGGCGGATCACTACGAGTCCCATCTATGTAATGAGACCCTGTAGATCCTGTATTGAATAAAAAAAATAAAGAGGGCATGAGTGAATATGGTCTGCCCTGGATGCAACTACACCTGGCTGCCTGTGAGTCTGTCCCGCCTGCCTTCCATCCCACATGGAGGAGGGATCCCCTTGCTTAGGGCAAAGAAACAGGCCTGGTGGCTACTTTTTATTTTCTGTTGACTATGTGGCCTTGGTTTCAGGGATTAGAAAATGAGTATCAAGAAGAAGGGCAGCCCCTGGGACAGTTCACATACAACCAGGAAGGGGAGTCACTGCAGATGTTCCAGGCTCTGGTAAGGACCCAACCTACCCTGATTGTGTGTCAGTGAAACAGGCTGTGTAGAGGAGCTGTGGGTAGGCCCTTTCTCTGGGAGCTGTACAGGTACCGAGTAGGGCTAGTCAGATGTTCTCAGGGTCTCAGCTGGGCTTCCTATCCTGAACCTGTTCAAAATTTATTTCCAGTGTGGCTGCTTCCTTTCAAACATCCACTAGGGGGAGTGAATGAACTTCAGTCTGTTGATCTAAAATAAATGTGCTTCCCTATCAATTTCAGGAAATACCTGACAAAGCTTTCCAGATAGTGGAGCTTCGGATCCTGTCCAACTGGGGACACCCTGAATACACCTGTCTTTACCGGTTCCGAGTCCATGGCCAGCCTGCCCAGTAGAGAGGCACTCCCTAGTTTGTACAGTTTGTATATACCAGCATCCCAGAACACTGGAACCCTTCAAGGATGAGGGTATGTGTAGAACAGAGGGATGCATCAGCCCTTCAATAAATGTGGTGTGGCAGCCTGGCACATTGACTGACATCCTTGAAGCTGCATCTACATAGAGTCGGCATCGGGGTCTCTGGAAGTTTATTTGAATGTATGCTTCTGAGATAGTTGATTTGTTTTTGAATGTAAAGCTCTTTATATTTGTATTTCTTGACATCTGCAGCACAGCAGATGGAGTTGAGAAGTTTGATGTGTTGAAGCTCTGATGTGGGGGTCTTTCACTGGTTCTAACAGGACCTTGGGAGGATAGACCTATTTCATCTGTTAGGGCCATACACATTTCTTTCAGGGAAAACTGCCACCTAGTTTTCTGTTGGAACCCCTTCCCTTGGTTTATCTCCAGGTCCCCAGTGTCCAGATGGGAGGGCTGAGGTGCATCCTGGGCCTGATTTGAGTAGAGTTAGGGTTCACTGTGCTGACTCCTCAGAGGGAGGCAGGCGGGGGATGGGGGTGGGGGCCTCCGCTGGGGGTCAGTCAATCCCGAGCACTAAACATGGCTGTGAGGGCACACTGTGGGCGGGATCCAGGACACCTAGCCTTTTGGTGTCCCCCCAGGGTATTCTGTTCCTGCTAACTGGCAACACTAAGGTGCCGACCCCTGCGGCTGCTTCTGCTCCACAGTCGCCAGGGAGCCATTTTCCCTACAGCAGCACTTTGTGCGGCTCTCGGGGTCTGCCTTCCATCGCTGCCGCCAGCATTCTCACTTGAATCTTGTGAGACTTGTTTATAATATTTAATATTTAGACTACTTTGTGAGCAGACTATAATTGAGATAGCTACAAGGCACTTAAAAGTGTTAACGGTTCTACCTAAATAATTATTTAAGCCCCATTGGTCAAGACACTTGGCATTCCATCACTGCTGTACTTTTAGATAAAGATCACAGTGGTGCTTACTGGTTTCTAGGGAGTTTTGTGTGTGTTGCATATAGTCCCAAATACCTCTGCCACATGTGGCAGTGCTCCTGCTCCTCTTTGGACTGGGACTGAGCCCTGTGCAGTCAGGTCAGATAGGATGTGTACAGACGTTTCATACACTATAAGTTACATATATACATCAAAATTTCCTATATAAAACTAAATTCAGAGGTTGGGTGGAGATATTTTGAATATTTATTTTTAAAGATGCAACATAGGACTTTGTGCAATGTATTTTTGTAAATGCTTTTCAAAATATTTGTCTTTGATAGTGTTTTGTTTGCTGCCACCAAATTGATAAATGCTATTGAGATGTTTAAATAAAGAGTTTTAATTTTTAAAAATGCATGTGATATTTCAAATGAATAAAAAACAGTATATTTCTTTTTTCGGTTTTTTCTGTGTCTATCCACTGAGCATGGTGAAGGACCAGTACTCTGCATGCTCTGAGGCAGGGGTCACTGGCCCTGCTAAGATTAGCAGCCATGGGTTCCTGGACACGTCCTCCTGGTTAGTGAATATGCTTGTAAAAAGAACAATGGGTGAATGCGACTGTGCCCCACACAGCTGGTGGTGACACACAGTGATCCGTGAGCCTGGGTTCCATACCCAGCACTGCAAAAGACAACGAAGTGTTCAGTGAGACAGCTGGGAAGAGGAGCTGGGTCTCCCATCGTTCAGGTAGATGCGCGTGCTGGTTCACTGGCAAGCTGCCTTGAGAACTGCCCTTGGGGTATAAGCTTTTAAAAAAAAGTAGTGCATTTACCCCAGTGTGGTATCTTACATCCTTGGAAATGTGGTCTCATCTCAGTTAAAACCTTTTTTTCTTTTTGAGCCGGTTTCGCAGGCCTCCAATTCACTTTGTAGCCCAGGGTGGCCTTGAACCTCTGCCTCCTCCCAAATGCTGAGATCACAGGCATGCACCACCACGCCCAGCACAATGAAGAACTTAAAATGGCTTTGGTTCCCACTGTATGTGAGGGTATACTGATGATACAATTGGGTTCAAACACAGGTTTTACCATTTATTTTCTAAGCAATACTAGTTCGTTTTTCTGTTTCAGTTACCTACAGTCGTGGCCAGTGTTAAACAGAACTCCAGAAAGAATTCATAACTCAAGCTGTACTGTATTCTGGGGTGAGGCTCCCTGATTGTCCATCCCACCCAATGCAAATGTCACGGTCCCATGAAGTCTGGCCTCAGATGGACTTTTTAAAAAATGTTTGTATTTAGTACAGGGTCTACAGGGTCTCACTACGTAGACAGGTAGTGATCTTCCTGTTTTCAGCCTCCCAAACATTGGGATTACCTACAGGTGCATGCCACCATGCCGTCTCAATGGAGTCTCAGTGCATCCAGGGAGCAAGGCCAGCACAGGTACCTGCATGCATGCGAGGGGATCATAGGAGCGAATGCAGGCTGTGTCTGCCTAAACAGGCACTTTAATCTGCTAGATGGAGCAAGGCCAGCACAGGTACCTGCATGCATGCGAGGGGATCATAGGAGCGAATGCAGGCTGTGTCTGCCTAAACAGGCACTTTAATCTGCTAGATGGACTTTGAAAGTTAAGTTTATTAACCACTAGGAAGACAGTACACAATGTGTTAATTATTGGAATTGTCCTACCAATTTGATTTGAAACTATTTCTCAATAAAATTATGGGAAAAGTTAATACGTTAATACAATAATGTATTAATATATTAATACAATAATTATTGTATCATATTGTATTAATACAATATATGATACATTGTAGCTATACATAATGATCACACTGCAGCTGGACTTTTGATCACAAGCTGGTGCTCAAGTAACCCTTGGGTAGTGGCGTCAGGCTGCTGGTTGATGCAGAGCCACATTACGCAATCTCCCACATTAACAGAATTTAGGAAAACTATTGTATTTCATCCTTGGTATGAAAGGAGTTGTATCATAGGTAGCTCCGCACAGGTTCCTGCAGCGCTGCTCTTAAACCCCACTCTGGTTCTACAGCACTTGGCACCACACAGTTCCAGCCCAGTCACCTAGGGGTCGCGGGGCTGATGGGAGAGGGCGGGGATGTCCTCATCCCCGAACAAAGGCCCAGGGAGCCCGCCAAAAGGCTCAGGAAGAGCTGCAGGCAGCTCGAACGTGCTAGAAACGTTATCACAACACTTACCGAAATGTTTAAATCTCCATGCCCAGGGGAGCCGCCATACCGCTGTGTAGCTGAATCCACCCGCCTTCCCGGCTGCACGCACTACTGTCTCCACGCCCCGAAGCCACGTGCCCGCCTCATTGTGGACCCGCCTCCAACCTTGCGACTACTCGGAGGCTCCGCCCAGAGGATACTGTCCCACCCACTCACGCGGCCGCCCGCAGGCTATGCGGCCCCGCCTCTGATCACGTGTCACTCACCACCACCGCCCTCCCCGTGTGCGGAGCTCCTCGCGGCCACCGTAGAGGGCGTCCAGAGGCCGCTGGGACGGAAGCCGGGAAGCGCCGCCGACCGCGCCTGCTACAGCGTCAGCCCTGCGCGGAGCGCCGGCCCATGGCGGCGGCGGCGGCGGCGGCGGCGGCGATGGCGGAGCAGGAGGGTGCGCGCAATGGCGCCCGCAACCGGGGTGGCGTCCAGCGTGTTGAGGGCAAGCTGCGCGCCAGCGTCGAGAAGGGCGATTACTACGAGGCTCACCAGATGTACCGGACCCTCTTCTTCAGGTGGGCGCGGGCGGCAGCTTGCGCGGAGGCCCCGCCCCCGCCGCCGCCGCGCATTGGCCATGCCGCGGCACCCCGGGAGCTCATTGGCTCGTACCGCTGCCTGTCGCAGGCCGGCCGGAGCGGGGGCGGCAGGCGGTGAACCGCGGGCCCGGCTTCTCGTGGGCTCCCCTTCTCCCACCCCTGGCCAGGTTCCTTCCTTCCCAGCTTTTTTCCCTGAGGCCAGCTTTTTCTTTCCTGGTTTCTGCCTCCCGGGGCTAGTCGCCAGCCTTCCCTTCTCCAGCCCGGCCTCCCCTTCCACGACCTTACCGCCTCTGGCCGGGCCGTTTCCTTCCTGGCTTTTCCTTCTGGTGGCCAACCTCTGCTTTCCCTGTGCTCTCCTTCCGGGACCTGGTCTCCTCACGCCTCTTCCCCAGCCCAGCATTCCCTTTCCATGGCTCAGTCTCCTGTGGCTTCCCTGTTCTTGGCCTGGCCTTCCCTTCCCCAGCCGCCTTCTTCCTTTGCCTCCTCTTCTGTAGCCCAATCTCGCCTGGCTTGCTCTGCCACCTCCTGCACTGCCCTTCTTTTCCCCGGCCCAGCCTCCATCTTCCCTGGTCTTCCCAGCCCAGTCTGCTAACCCTAGTCAGTGTTACCTGCGCCTCCTTCTGTGGACATTCCGGTGTAAGGCTCAGGTCACAGGGTCCAGGCAAATGTTTCTGCTGCCAGTGGCCCCAGGGTAAAGGACAGCAGAGGCCTCGGCCCCTTGCACTGTGTTTGGAAAAGTAGTCTTGCTCTATGTTACTGCCCTTCAGTAAGATGCCTACCGTGGAATTCATTGTCACAGCTTGTGCGTCCAGCCTTTCTCCCATTGTGTCTCCATTTAAACCTTTTTTTTTTTTTTAATTTTTATAGACTGTATAGCTTTTTAGAGCAGTTTTTGATTCACAGCAAAATTGAGTGGAAAGTGGTTTCCATATGGCCTGTATGTACAGCACAGTGTTTCATAGGTCAGTGGCTTCCAGCTTAGTGGGACATTTTCCATAGTCACTTCCTTGGGCCTCCTGGCTTGGTGTATTCTGAGGCAGGACAGAGGTGCAGGGAAGAATGGCCACTAGCTTTATGAGCACAAGTCAGGTCATTGGGAATCTCTTTACCCCATTTCTCTTGGTGTTTGGAGTGGGCAAAGGGGGACTCATTTACATTTGGGATCAAAAGAATTAAGAGTGAGCCCTCTGGCAAGCAAGAGAGGACTGTACACTCCCAGAGCGCTGACCTGTGCTGGGGCTTGGGAGAAGGGCCTATGTGGGGCTCTTACCCTGAGGACCACAGATCTGGGAGGAAGCTTCACATCCAATTTTGAAAGATTGTCTGTTTGTCCTTAGGGTTCTGATTTGGCCATGTTTAGGGGCCCTGGGTTTAGTCACTGTAGGATTAGATGAGATACTAGTCACTAACTGTAGGATTAGATGAGATACTAGGCCATGCCTTGATCTTCAGTGACCTGAACAGCAGTCTTGTTCTGGAATTTTCTGTGTATAAACTCTTAACACTATAAATACAAACCATTTTGGTTTTATCTGGGTTTATATGGTTCTGAAAATGCCTTCATTTTTGGAAGCCTAGATTGCCTTACAAAAAAGATTTGCTCTTCTATTTAGTTAGTAACTGATCTTTTCACTTGTAGTAGAAACAAGTCCTTACTGCTGCGTAGTTAGCACTTAGTTTTAATGGGAGGTGAGCTGGACGTAAACTAACCTAAGCCCTGTTCATGACAGTGCCCCAAGTCTACCTGTTCCGGCAGGAGCGAGTCTGAGGTGCCAGGTGCAGGTGTTAACTGAGGCACTGCACCTCCCACCAGCGACCGGTTGTAATTCTGGACACTTTGCACACCTCAGGATTTGCCCTGGTGTCTGCTGTTCTTAGGTCTTGTACATAAATATTTACACAGTGATTAATCAACAGAAGTCGGTCTTCCCAAAATAAGCAAAATGTTCCTTGATTTAAATTGGCCCTTCTGTGACTAAGGATTTGCTTATTTTAGCGTTGTGACAAGTCCCTTGGTTGAGGGTGTATTTCAGCACAGGACAGTATAGTGGACAAGTTCTGCCTGCTTCACTGCCTTTGGGCTGCACATCCCAAGGCAGCTGTCACCTCAGTGTTCCACCCAGGAGGCCAAGCAAGTGAGCATAACCTTTATCATAGTCCATCCTCTGGGTGAATTCCACATGGACCACAGCCAGGCTTCGGGCATGTCATGGCCTTGGCCACTGGAGGAGTCAGAATCCCCAGATCATGCTAGTAGTTAGTGTCTTTCCACCAGTAAGTGTATATTTGCATGTTTATGTTTTAGTGTTTACATAAAAGATATGATTGGATGAGCATTGACATTTGAATGCATGTGTGAAACTGTCAAGATAGAAGAAGTTTCTTGGCTTTCCTCACCCTCTCCTGGCAATTATTACTGGCCATGTTCACCACAGATTAGTCTCTGTTTTCTAGTAGGCCGGCCAGATAGCTCAGCGGTTTAAAGCGCTGCAGGGACTGAGCCCTGTATGCTGTGCCGGCCCAGCCCTCCGAGAGGGCTCAGAGGAAGTTGAGACTGGCTGTGGTGGCATGTGCCTGAAATCCCAGCAGGAGGGATTTGGGAGGCTGGAAGCAGGAGGATCACTAAGAGTCATTTCTGTGTGGTGAGGCCCTGTAGACCCTGTACTAAATACATTAAAAAAAAAAAAAAAAGCATCGTGATGTTTTCTGGAAACTTTGAGCCATGTGCACGTAAGCTGTTTCTGTTGCTGTATTGTATACCATGGCAAATTGTACTGTTTTCATTCACTTCCAGCACACAGCAGTTTAAGGTGCAGGAGGGGAAGCAGTGGGACAGCCTAGCAGATCACTCTCTGGGTACGTGCCACCAAAGCTGGGCCATGGTCTTGTTGTACCTGACCACCTTGGAGGTTGCTCCACTGTGTCCCCATAGTGCCCATGGTGGTAGGTCTCTAGCCTTGTCTCTGTCAGGAGGATAAGAGGGTCTGTGTTAGAGGCCTGTTAGTATGTAGCAAAGCAAAAAAAAAGTGGTTTGGGGAACAGCTTTGCCAGAGTGGCCTCACTGCCATCATCCTGGCTTCTAGGGACCTTCACAATTGCTTTAAGAAAGAACCTCAATGTGGAGAAGCCAGCCCAGGAGATGTCAGGCCTGGCCTGTGGGCTCCAGCCTCTGTGGGGCTTCCCCCCATCACTGAGCCACGTGGAGAGTGGGTTACTTCACTGTGACTCTTCTGAGAATGATGTAAATTCTTGGTTATGGCCTTTACCCTTATTTTGCCTCTTGAGTCACACGTTTAAAACAGCACATGTTCTTCACTCATTGCAGCCTTTTGCCCGAGGCAGCTGTGTCTGGCAGGCAGGGCCTCAGCCCTTGAAAGAAACAGTGTCTGGCCTGGCAGCATGTACTTGTGGCCCTGTGTTGGGGCCTAGCTGTGTTGCACTTCACAGTCATTCTGTGTTACAGGGAGCTGGTTGTAGAACATCTTGTCACTGGGTGCTCACCCAGAATTGAACATACCTCCCTGCTCCCAGCTCTCTTTGATGGAAAAAGGTCATTTTCTTTATTGCCTTTTCTTTATTGCCTGAGCTGCTTGTCTTTTACAAGGTTGCCTTGATCTGGCACATGTGATTTTATAAGGTAGGGACCAGCATGTGGAAAGTTGGGATGAAAGGTGGTGGCTGCAGGATTGTGGGCTTTGGAACCTGACATTGGGCTGGGCTGGGCCGGATCAGACCAGGCCAGGCTGAGGGCATGCTGCTTTGATTCCTGGCACCAACCTGGAGGGCAGGTTTCTAGATCCCAGGAAATTGGTTCATCTGTCTCAAGAAACAATTTTTCTTTGTCTGGAATTCTAAAACGTGGTCTCTTACTAAGCCTAGGAGAGTCTAGACTTCTTCAGGTGTTATACATGAGCAAAATCAAACCAGTGCTTATCCCTGGACATAAATGTATATGGTTCTGTGTTCACAAGGGTGCAAGTAAGATTATATCCCTCTGAGTGAAGGATTCTAATATAGCCAGAGGCAGTGCCCAGCACTAGCCATATGGTAGATCCAAGAGCAGGCAGCTAATCTTCCAAGTCAGGTGCCAGCCTGAGGGGCTGCCCCTTGGTGTCTGACCACCCTTGAGAGCAGACTGACAGGACCTGAGAAGCCTGTGACCTGCTGGCTGACTGGTGGCTTCCTTCTCTGTGTGTAGGCTTTTGTCAGCTGGCCCCACTCTAGCAGCCACAACATGGGGCCCCCTGCTGGAGGCCTGTGTCCTCTGTGTGGTGGAGTGTTGTCATTGTGGGCCTTGCTACATGTGTCTTGGCATCATGGCCTGCTCTGTCTTTCCCTTGTGTTACTGCAACGTGCTCTTCTGTGATGACTTCTGACACAGCGTGTCCAGGAGTCTGGGCTCACAGGCAGAGGCTGCTCACTGGCATGGTGTTCTCTGATGATAAGATGCTACTTCTGGCCATGAGGGAAGTCATTCTGGGCCCACCTGGCCAAGTGGCCGCCACGCTTTTGGTTGTGCAGGGATGCGCCTGCCTCCCACACTTCTCATAGGCAGTGTTCACAGCACAGAGCACTGCCTGGGGCATGTTGGGGAGGCTCTGGGGGACACTGTTCCAGGGCCCAAGCTGCATGGGGCAAATTGGTAAAGTCACACTTGTCGTCACCTCTGTAGGACCCCATCATGGAGCCCCATTGTCTCTCAGCTCCTAGATGGAGACATCTGCCTCTGTTGCTCTCCATAAAGCCCCTGCCTAGGCCCCAAATCTCTGCTCTTGAAACCCAGGAGCGCTTCCCAGAAGGGGCTCCCTTTTGGTTTCGGGCATGTTGGGCAGAGGTGGGCCTGAGCTTACCAACATCAGGACCTGTGCAGCCAGAGACCTCAAGAGCTCCCGCGGGGCTGTCACAGCAGGAGGGGCTAGGCTGGAGGCCTCAGGACAGGCCACTGGGGAAGGTTCTGACTGCATCTTTGGTGAGGGCCTGCCTGGCAGGGTGGCTCTTGTGCTTTGGGAATGCTCACTTTCCACCTTGATGATGAGACTGAGGTTCCTGTAGTGCTCATTTTCACAGAGCCTTGCCCTGGCTTAATCCCTTACATGGGTGTCTGTCCTGGGCTCCTTGCTCACCACCTGCCTCTCTACAGATACATGTCTCAGAGCAAACATGCGGAGGCCCGAGAGCTCATGTACTCAGGAGCATTGCTCTTCTTCAGTCACGGCCAGGTAAGTGCTTCAGCCCTTTCTTTAGATCCTTCAACTCTGGTAGAGGTCAGGGTGGGAATGATCAGAGAAAGGCCTGGTGAAGGACAACAGGGTGTCCCTGTCCCTGCCTGCAGATAGTAGAGGGTCCTTGAGCCAGATGCTTTGCTTTCAAGGGCATATCACTTGAGGCCTGTAGTGCTCTGTGGCACAGGGCTCTGCATGCGTGTGACTGATAGGAATAGCCTTTTTCATTTGTTTGCTCCTGGGCTGGGCAACAGGTGTGTTGACAGCTGCTATATGCAGAATGAGCTTCTGCCAGCTGTTCTGAACGAATCAGGCCTTTGTTTCTAACTGTATGATTCCTGGTTTTACATGTTTATAGCAAAACAGTGCAGCAGATTTATCCATGCTGGTCCTGGAGTCCCTGGAGAAGGCAGAAGTGGATGTGGCTGATGAGCTGCTGGGTAAGGTCCCACTGCGTGGCATGCAGTCATACATACCTTCTGCCTGTGACTGTCCTGCAGATCCAGGTCATGTCACTCCATTTGATGCCTGTGCTTCGTGTGTCTGGTGCACAGAGCACATGGGCACCACGGCAGGACCTGTCCTGCTTTGAGGGCAGAGTGGGGTGAGGTGATGCTTCCTCTCCCAGCGTGGTAGTAGTTGTCCTGCCTGCACCCTGACAGATAAGTGCTGGCCAGCTGGCTGGCAAGGAGGCCTGTCCCATTGAGCACGTTGCCTACTGGATGAGGAGTGGCCTCTGTTGGCTTCTGCTGCTCTGAACCCCAGCCTGGCAGTTGCCTTGCTGCCATCCTAGCACAGCTGCCACTGGCTCCCCTGGTCAGAGTCTGTCTGTCACTTTCAGAAAACCTGGCTAAAGTGTTCAGTTTGATGGACCCAAATTCTCCGGAGCGAGTGGCATTCGTGTCGAGAGCACTGAAGTGGTCCAGTGGAGGATCTGGGAAACTGGGCCATCCCCGGCTTCACCAGCTACTGGCCCTCACGTTGTGGAAAGGTAGGCTGAGTGTCTGGAGGTGCATGGGGACAGCAGTCGTTTGCCATCACAGGCCAACATCCATCCTCCCTGGGTTCCCCAAGGCAGGGCCCTTCAGTGCATTGTCAGGACACCACCCAGCTCATGAGCACAGTCTGCCTGTGCTGGTACAGATCAGCTTTCCCTGATGGCCATACCAGACATGTCTGCTGTGGTACGAAATGGCTTGCTCATAACCTGTGGCCCTGTCGCCTGGCCCTCTAATGGCATCTTGCTCCAGGTTTTTCCTTTACACCTCATTTGCTGATGAAGTATATGTGGGATCATTCAACCAATAGGATGGGATCATGGATGTCAGTATGTTCAGCTTCGTGGGTGGAGTCAGTATGCTCAGCCCTAAGTTTCTGCTAGGTGCAGGAAGAAGTGTTAAACAGATGTTCATTGTGACTGGAATGATGTGTTGAGCAGGGTGGAAAAGGCTCATTCCCATTGGCCTCCCTGGCACTGGAAAGTGCTGGGGCCTGCCTGACACTAGAAGATTGGTGTGCTTGCTCCTTCCTCTGCAGGCCTTTGCCTGTAGCTATCAGCCAGATGGGCTGTCTAGCCTCGACTGCCGGGCACAGGTAGGGAAGAAAGTGGTGATGAGGCAGCAGTGGAGGTACACAGCGGGGCTGCCCGTCACTGGCACCTCTTGCTGTGGGAGCCTCAGGAATCCCTGAGGGTGGTTTCCTTACAGAAATGAGACAGGTGGCTGACCCCTGGATCAGCATCTGATCTAGATCTTCAGCATGTGGCCAGCCCTGGTGATGCAGAGATTTGGCTTGCCCTGCCTGCTGGCTCTCAATCCTGTGGTGGGAGAAGCCAGTCTTGGTACATGGCAGGTGGAGGGACAGTGCACTGTCAGGTAGGGTGGAGGTGCTGCCCTTCCCTTCCTCACAGTTACCTGGTTCACTGTTTCAGCCAAAACTACGAGTAGGAAGAACATTGGGTTTCAGGACACTTTGCTCCTGGAGAGTGGCTCTCACCTGTCTTGGCCTGGGCTCCTGGCCTGCCTGTAGGACTCTCTCAGTTTCCCCAGGGTGGGAGCACATCAGCAGTGCCTCTGCCTTTGTCAGCTCAGTTCTGTGAGCCACTTCCTCCACAGCCTTAGAGCAGGCTGCCAGCTGAGCCAGGACTGCTGGCTGTGAGCACAGGGAGCATGCCTTCACCAGGCTGTCTGCCCAGGCCAGGAGACCACCTCCATTTTGGGTAGGTACAGCCTGGTAGTCCTCACAGTGCTGACAGAAGCATCTTTCTGCAAAGTCCCATTTGAGTAATCAGATCAGATAGGCCCAGCATTCCTTCCAGTTGTGCCCTTGGTGTTGGTTAACATGCAGCCTTCCTCAGCTTGTAGAAACGAGGTCTCTGGTGGCTGAAGATCGTCGCCTGGTGCATTGTTTGGTCTTTGAGGTCAAGGCAGCTGGCGATGGGTATGAGCAGTACAGTACAGCGGATTACCTTATCTGTGCCTGAGCAAAGTGAGGAAGCAGTAGGGGAGCATCAGCAAAGCCTTTTGCATCTCTGCAAACTTGCTTTTACCATGTGTCTGTGTTTATGTTTTCTTCTCTTCCCTTTGCAGAACAGAACTACTGTGAGTCTCGGTATCATTTCCTGCACTCCACGGACGGTGAGGGCTGTGCCAATATGCTGGTGGAGTACTCCACCGCCCGGGGCTTCCGCAGTGAGGTGGACATGTTCGTGGCCCAGGCAGTGCTACAGTAGGTTCAAGTTCAGCATGACTGTGTAAGGCTTGTGCCCTCCAGCAGGCTACCTGTGCCCTTGCTGTGCCATGCTTACCAGAGAAGTGTTGGTTCCTGGAGGAGATGCGGAGCCCCCATGTCCTGTTGATTACCTCACTCTTAAGAAGGGGGCATGTGCTCTCCCCAGGCTGTCTTCCCAGGCCATTCCATGTGGGACGAGCTCCGTACCCTGCACTCTGTAGTCTGTTTTTGCCAGACTGCCTTGTCCCCAGCTTCCTTTCTCACAATCTACCTTGAAAGTCCTGTAACATGTACCGACTTGACAGACCTCTTGGGGCATGTCCCCACACAGGTGCCTCCTGGACATTCTTGGTATTAAGGAGACAGGTCACTGGTTGACCCCTCACTTTGCTGGGTGAGCATGTTCCCATGGTCACCTGGGAGCAGTGGGGGGACTTGCTGTTTGAAGGTGCACTGGTATTGGGTCAGAGCCCTGCATGTCCATTTTGCTGACATCTGCTGCCTTCAAAGAAAAATAGTTGCAGAAAGAAAAATAGTAGGGCATAGGATCTTACATCTTAGTCTGAGCCCATCCTGGACAACTTTGTAGGACTCTGTCTCAAAATAAGAATGGAGGGCTGGCCAGATAGCTCAGCGGATTAAAGTGCTTGCTTAGGTAGACACGGACGAGGGTTGGATCCCCGGCATGCCCCTGGGGCGTGCTGGACTGGCGATTCAGACTGGGCATGTGGCACAGACCTGTAATCCCAGCACTTGGGAGGCTGAAAACAGGAGGATCACTACTAATCCCATCTGTGTAGTGAGACCCTGTAGACCCTGAGCTAAATACATAAAAAAATAAGATGAAGAATAGGCTGGGGTTGTAGATCAGTGTGAAGAACCTGAGTTCAATAAACTTTACTACAAAAAAAGAAACTCTTAACCTAAGGGAGCCTGGCCTGGTTTTGCCACATGTAGGGCAGCTGTTCCTCCTCTGGGCTGAGCTAGGCACTGGCCAGAGCCTGCACTAGCCCTGTGCAGGCAGACACAGGCAGGTTTAAGGGACGTGCTGTGGCCTGGTATGCTGTTGACCTCCAGCAGACCACATTTCTCTCCCAAGCTGAGTGCTTCTCCTCTGAGTTGTAAAGATAACGACCTTGCTATGCACATGAGGGGCATAGAATACAGGCCTCCTGGATCTTGGCAACTCGCTGAGGCCCGCTGTGGCCTTGCCAGGTGCCAGGGAGTGCCTGCCTGGGAAGGTGCTGTTGTTGACTGAGGCCCTCCATGCCCACGGGGGCGTGGGGCTCAGCGCCCAAGTGAGCATCTCGCACCCAGGCCTTCATTAGTACGGCACCCATTGGAGTATTTTGATTTCCAGGTTTCTTTGTTTAAAAAATAAAAACAGTGCATTGGTGGTCTTCACAACATACACACAAAAGCACCCGTCGATCGAGGATGGTCCCCCTTTTGTTCAGCCCCTGCTCAATTTCATCTGGTTCCTGCTTCTGGCTGTGGATGGGTGAGTGTCCATCAGGTGCCGAGTGTGCTGTGTGTGGGTTAACACAGCCATCTGGCACTGTTCGGAGGTGTGTGTGTGAGAGAGAGGGCAGGAGGGTGATTGTGGGTCTGCACTGTTCACAGAACATCTCTGTCCCCGTCCCATTGTAGTGGCAAGCTGGCTGTGTTCACAGTTCTGTGTGAGCAGTATCAGCCGTCCCTCCGGAGAGACCCGATGTACAATGAGGTGAGGGTTCTCACTGTTGGGCTAGGTGTGGGATAGGGAAGCAGCAGAGAGGAGGGTCCACAGCCCTTTCAGCAGGGCACTCCACCTCCACCTGCTGACCACTCTTGCCTCTTGCAGTACCTGGACAGGATAGGACAGCTATTCTTCGGTGTGCCACCCAAGCAGACATCGTCCTATGGAGGTTTGCTAGGTAAGCTCATGGGGCCCCAATCCCTCTGGCTGCCTTGCGGCCCACTGAGAAGTCCCCTAAATTGAGTTCACCCCACAGGTGCTCCCTCCTGGGGCCCCCTCTGAGGCCAGGTCTCAGCTTGGGTCTGCTCTGCGTGGCGCTCCTTGGTGGGGGATCTGAGCTGAGTGCACAGCCCTTGAGTAAGACCAGCTCATAATCTGTGCATCTGGAGTGTTTCACTGCAGTGGCACCATGGGGTGCCGTGTGGCCTGGCTCTGCACATAGCCTTTGTGTTTTGACAGGCAGCGCTACCATGTGTCACACATGAAGCTGTTGACCCCTTACCTGGGGTCTTGGAGCTGGCCAGGTGTGGTGGTTTTTTTTTTTTTTTTTTTTTTAATCCCTGTGGGGTTGTTTTGGGATTTTTTGCTTTCTTTTTGTGTGACACATGGGATTGAACCGAGAGCGTTTGGACCAACCATATCCCCAGTCCTTTTTATGTTTTGTCTTGAGGGAGCATCTTGCTGTATTGCCCAGGCTGGTGGAGCACTTGGAATCCTCTGCCTCAGCTTTCCAGAGTGCTGGTCTTACTCTGCTCAGCTCTCTGGGCCCTTTGTGATGTGGGTGGAAAGTGTTAGTTGTCCTCCAGGGTGTGGCTCTGGCTTCCAGCTTGTCTCCTCCCCAGCAGAGCTGGAATATGTGCATAGGGTTAGGTACAGATGGTGTGAAGGAGGATTCAGTGTGGCCTTTGGGACCTGGAGAAGCGTCACTTGGTGACAGTGGTGACAGCTGCACAGGGGCATTGGGAGCAGTGCTGGTGTTTGTGCAGCTTCAGGCATTGGGGGCTGTGCTAGCCTGCATGCACCTGAAGCCCCCTCTGAGACGGGTTCTGTGGGTCAGCACCTGATTCCTGTTGCACTGTCTCCCTTCAGGAAACCTGCTGAGCAGCCTCATGGGCTCCTCAGAGCAGGAGGAGGGGGAGGAGAGCCAAGACGACAGCAGCCCCATCGAGCTGGACTGAGCTGCCCGGCCTGCAGGGAGATGCCTGGTCAGCGCTACCTGGATGGCTTCAGGCTCAAGGCCCAGCAGGCGGCTGCTCATCCTGGTGGCTCCTAGGCTGCAGCCGGCAAGGGCTGCCCTGCAGCATCTGTCCCTATTTATGGAAGGTGACAGAGCGCTGCATGGTGTCCTGGCACTGTGTGGCTGAGACCTAACGCAAGGCCTAGGTTCCTGCAGCAGACTGTGTCCCCTCAGCTCGATCCACAATAAAGCACAGGCCCTGCTGCGCCTCCCTCTGCCGTCCTTGTCTCTGGTTCCTTGGGGAGGGCTGTGGGACCGGTAGCCTGGTGTCCAGCACAGCCCGTGGTGTGAGCCAGGAGGCAGTGGCCACCAGACATGAGGACCGAGCTGGGCTTTCTGTGGCCCCACACACTTGAGAGCAAGTTTCTTGTTTAAATATTTTTTTTCGAATATGAGGTCATTTCGTAGTCATGGTGTCCCTCTCCCTGTTGGAACCCATGCCTGCTGGTCCTCCAGGCTGTGGGCCCCACGGTGCCCCATGTGGCCAGTGAAGCCCCTCTGCACAAGTCCAGAGCTGCAGCGCTGCTGGGCTGTGGGGGCCACGCTGCCAGTCCTGAAGTGTCATTTCAGAAAGGGGTACCGCAGAACGTGCCCTTTGTGATGCAGTATTTATTTTTATTGGGTGATGGGTTTCTCTAACCTAATGTTTTAGGTTTTAACCAAATAACCAGGAATGAGCAAATCTGTCCTTTATCACTGATAATATTCCATGTTACCAGTATAATTATAAAGGGCAACACTTTATTTTTTCACAATTAAAATAAGAGTTGTAGATTAATACACAGTGACCATGCATGGGAAGGAGGGAAATATACGTTATTTACTGTAAAAATGGATAAAGGGAGGCTTGTGTTGATGTTACGTATAAATAAATCCTTTGTACTGGCCTGTGCTGCACTGGTCCTTTCTGGTGAGCTGGGGCTGGCATGGCCCAGCTATGGGCCCAGGTGGGTGGGGCGCAGTGGGGCCTTGGTCATGCCCAGCCCCACCCTGCCCCGGGGAGGCCAGAGCCTCAGGTTCTGGGGAGTGGCAGAGTCCTGGAGGAGGTGTGTGCTGCGCTGTGGGCTGGGGTCTGTCAGCTTGCATAAGTGCAGATAATGTGCCAGTGTCAGGAAGGTGGCAGAAATTAATTGGCTGTGATTTTAGAAATAAGTGTAATTTTATTGAAATCAAACCCACCAGGTAATATGTCAGCTCCATAGAGCAGACTACCTGTCATTTCTGGACTCACGGGACAGTGCCCTGAAAGGGACTGGGACAGCTGGGGACAGGCACAGAAGGAGCCAGGCTGGAGCACCCCATTCTCCTGAGATTCTGGTTTTGAATCCATGAGTTAGGCCCCATACTTGATGTATTAGGGATCAGTTTAAGCACAGTTCACATTGTGTGCATACATAGGATTGACCCTAAGTGAGCACACAAAAAGCCAGAGCCCAGGGACCCGCCCGTCTGCACCACCCCGCTCGTTACCCCTCCCCCACAAACCTCAGGACACATCCTTGTAAAGTGCCAAGTTTATTGTGGCATTGGTGTGCTCACGACCATGTGGCAGGGAGATGGCATCATCCCTAGGCCCTGGTCCAGACTGCAGTGGTGTCACCCTGTCGAGGGCGTGTGCCCAGCACCCCATGACGCCCTTCCAGGGGCTGTGGTTTCCGACCTCTGAAAAGTTCATCCCCAACCATTCACAGGCTTGTTCTGTGGCTTCTTTAAAAAATGTTGCTAGTGCCAGGTAGCATACGGGTTCCTCAGCATGCACAGCCAGCCATGCATGTGGCCATGTGTGTGCACACATGAACACGTGCAGACACGCCACCTGCATGCCACATAGCCAAAGTGGGGATGTCTGGGTTGGCCCTGTGGTTGTGTAGATGCAGGGCTGAGGCCTGGTTTCTCACCCAGACTCGGCATCTGAGAACCTGGCTGGTGTCTACAGAAGCTGCAGCCAGTCAACCTGGTGAGCACTGCCCAGGTAAACCCCAGCCACTACCAGGGGTGGAGGGTGTTGTTCCTACTGATGTCACCAGGGCAGTCACCTTGGGATCCCCAGGTGGGATTGGATGACCTCTGCTTCCCCAGGGCCTATTTCCTCACTGAGAAGGAGGACACGAGGGCCAAGGAGCCCAGGCTGTCTGCAGGGTACCTGTGCACCCCCCCATCTTACCCCGCTTCTGGGCTCCTGACCCAGGCTGCAGACCTTGTCTGACATGCCAAGGCTGGAGGAGGCCTTGGAGGGCCTGCCTTGAAAGAGGCACCCCAGGACCCCTGCCATAATCCTAGAAATAGGTCAGTGTGGGCACCGGGATGGCTAGGGTAGGCACACCCTGGGGGCTGCCACTTCCTCAGGGTTGCAGCTCCTCCTATATGATAGGCAGGGCACCCCAGTTCAGGCTCAGGAAACATGGGCCTGCCATGGCAGTCTGTCCCACTGTACCCATGTGGAAGCTGTCAGTTTGCCCCCTCCCCCCACCTACACACAGAAGGGACCATGCCAGAGCCACACTTTATTCTAGGACGTGACGTGGGCACAGGACACCAGCTCAGGAGACCTCCCAACTCCCTGGGGCAGGTGCTTCCCTGCTGTGCGCTCCACCCTGGCTGTCCTGGGTGACCAGGATGCAGCACGGAAGGAGATCAGGTGAGAAATAAATACAAGGTGGCTTTAACTACTGGCCTGCCAGCAGCAAGCAGGGCCCAGCTGGGGGAGCTAGGCTGCAGGGTTGCCCTGCCCCTGGGGGGCCATCATCCTAAAGGGCTCAAAGACCACAAGGCCAGGGCTGGTGGGCATGGGTTACCTGCCAGGCCAAGCACCAAGCTGGGCACCAGATGCCCTGGCGTAGCCCTGGTTGAGCCCCTGGCCCTCCTGCCCCAGGCCAGGTGCCCAGGAGCGCTGGGACTCAATCCAGGGCTGGGATGTGTGTGCACACATCCTCAGTGGACCCGTGACCGACACAGCAGGTGCTCAATAAATACTTGTTGAGGTGGGGAGGGGAGGCATGCGGCAGGCCCTAATCCCCAGCAGCCCAG
This sequence comes from Octodon degus, assembly GCF_000260255.1. Lineage (NCBI taxonomy): Eukaryota > Metazoa > Chordata > Mammalia > Rodentia > Octodontidae > Octodon > Octodon degus. The sequence goes on from NW_004524607.1 coordinate 11,445,227, forward strand.
CTGAGGTCCCATTCCAAGGCCTGGTGTAACCTCTGGCTGGGCTGGGAGCAAGGAGTTAGTTGAGCCGCCCTCACTAGGGGTGGGCAGGGAGGGGTGTGGGTCGGCCAGGCATGGTCAGCAGCAACGTTGACGGGGCTGAGGTTGCCTACGACGAGGTTCCAGAGACTCACATCCTAGCAGCCAAAGCTGAGGCCCTACCTGGCCATTCTTGCCTGTTCCAAGGAGCAGGGGCTGGCTGGGGCAGCTGGCTACCTCCTTGCCAGCCAGTCATGTGAGTCCAGCGTCCTCAGGCCTTGGATGTCTCTTGCTAGGGCTTATGCTTGAAGTGGGCTTCCACTGCAGATAACAAGTGTCCACCCATGTCAGAGTGGCTACTCCCATGCTACCTACCTGGCCCCCATCCAGCACAGACCTCCAGCCACAAGGTGTAGTCATAGCCTCTGCATGCCTGCTCTCACCTGCATACTCCTGGGGCAGCATGGGCCTGTCCACCACCCTCTGGAAGGCCTCCACCCACTCCTTCCGGTCAGCCTCCGTCTCACAGGTGAACAGGAACTTTCGGTCGGGTGTAACAATGGTGATGCCATGTGGCCAGTGGTAGCCCTGGGTGGATGGCGGGAGCCCCTCCAGCACCGTGTAGCCGCTTTCCTTGCTGCCAATGAAGACCTCCCCTCGGGCGAAGGCATCCTGCAGGGGCCAGGCTGGAGCTTGGGCTGGGCACCTCCCATCCCTGGAGCCCAGCCCACATGGGCAGGAAAGGGACCTGGCAGGTCTCTAGGTAGGGCTGCTTCTCCATGCCCCACTGTCCTCAAGGACCCTGGGAGATGAGCCTCCCCCTCAGCAGCAAGTCCTGTCAGCCTACCAACCTCCTGCGGGGGTGGCAGGCAGACCCTCCTTACCAGGGGGTCTTTGAAGTACATGAGCCTCCGGTCATCCATGGTGAACCAGCGCTTCCGGAAGCCTTCTGTTTGCTGTGGTTGGGAGGGCAGGTGACCAGCTGGCCGGGTGCAGTGGCCCTGCCCACCCGGCACAACTCACTGGGAGGGCGGGGCCTCACTGGGCCATGCTCTGCCTGCCACCCAGCTGCACAGTGGGCGTGGCCGGTGCTGTGTCCCCAGGTACAAAGCTCACACCTGCACCTCCCCAGCAGCACCTGTGCTGGCTATGGGCAAAGGGTCCCTGTGGGGAAGGGCAGCCAGGGCTGTGGTCCCTGTTGGCTGGGAACCTGTTGAGACACACGCGAGCTCGGCCATTCAGTACAGTAGTGAGAGGGTGCTGGTGCTCTAGCCCAGGCTCACTGTGCCCTGCTCTATCCCAGGAACAAGCAGGAGAACTGTGGACTGGGGTGTGGCCGAGGCAGCCCCCACCCCCATAGACCCACCTTGGGCCCTGTCTTCTCCATGTAGCCTTCCTTTAGGTAGTTTCGGGACAGCTTCGGCACCAGCTGGGGGGACCAAATGTTCAGACAGCATGAGAGGCATCCGGCCTGTCCCCTTGGAAGCTGAGCCCCACCTTCCCCAGGGTCAGGGACACCCATCCCCCAGCCATGCTCCACCCCTTTGCCTGGCACGGCCACCTGCCTTCCTCCCTTGCCCTGCTGCCAACTGGCTTTTGCCCCTGCCTGTCCTGCACTGAAGATGACTGGTCACTTCAGGGGTGGCTGGGGCCTTGTGTGTCCTTGGTCACCCTAGCCCAGCCTGGGGGACAGGGACTGAGATGTTCACAACCCCTCACCATGACCTCAGGGTAGCTACTCACGTCCATGTCACTGGCCCCTGGAAAGGCCACCTGCAGGTAGTGGAAGCGGGCGGCCCGAAGCGCGTTGAACCAGTCCACCATCTCCTGGGGGCAAAAGACTCTGTGAGCCATGGACTCTGCTGTCCCTCCAGGCCATCCTGGCACAGGGCTGTGGGGGACAAGCTCCAGTGCCCCACCAGGCTACACCACAAGATGGCCCACAGAGAAATCGCGTAGGGGTTAGGGGCGCTGCAGTGGCGCTGGCCAGCCTCTCCATGACTATCACACTGGTGTGCGGCTTTACTTGCACACAGCTTGGCCCAGCAGCCCTAGCTGTCTCTTTCCCACACCCCATGCCTAGGACTGCCCCTCCTTGCAGGGAACCTGGAGCCCCTGGCCCCCATGGAGGACCCCTGCCCTGCCCCCAGCTCTTGGCCACCCACCACCTCCCCACCCTGGTATTTCAACATTGTTGGCCAGTACCCGCCCTACTGTCCAGCAAAGGCCAAATGCCAGACATCCCAGCTATCGTTGTCAGCACCTGGGCTGCCTCCCTGAACCCTGCTTGGGGTCCCTGCTGCCCACTGGCCCCATGCTGCAGATCATCACGCTGACCTCTCGCTGTGTCGCCTTCACCTGACTTCAGTCATCACTTCCCTCACCTTAAAGGGCCCCCTCTGGTCTGTTCTTGCCAAGCCCCAAAGTGTCCCGGCTGCACAGGCCAGATTCTGTGTGTGCCACTGCTGCAGCCCCCAGCTCACCCAGTGCCCCTCACTCCTGATTTCCAAACAGGCCCTGACCCTTGGCCCCAGGCTCTGCCCAGCCCCAGGAGGAAGGCAGGCGCTTTCCTCACCATGGTAACAGATGGTTAATGTTCAGGTCAAAGATGCTGCTCCCATCTTTCACTTGGGCGCCTACATCTGCCTCCCTTGCCCATGTGTCTCTGCCCTGTCCACGGCCTTCTCCAGACCACAGCACATCCACAAGTTTCCCTGGCCACAGTCGTCCTTAGAGGAAGGGACACAGGCCCCAGCCTGCACAGAGCCTGTGCCTTAGAGTCCTGTTTGTCTTGGCTGCGGCCTTCCTCAGGAAAGTGAAGACAGAGGCCTCTGGGTGAAGCTGACAGCTACTCACACCAAGAGATCCTTGGTGCCTGCTCAAGGCCTAACCAGAGATGGGGGAGAGCAGGGCGGCTGGAGGGAAGCCATGGAAGTAGGGGTGCCAAGCAGAAGGGTTGAGCAACACCGATGCCCCCCACCCCAGCTCTGGTGCAGGGCTGGTATCCCGTCTGACCCCAGGACAGTAGGGAGGTGTCACAAGGAAGACAGCAGACAACACAAACAGAACTAGCAGCTAAGAAACTAAGATGCTTTTCAGAGATAAACTCTCGAAGAAGACCATTCATCATGAAACAAGAGCTACCGAAACAGGAACAGGAACTACCTGAGCTCTGAAAGGACTTTGCAAAGGTGAAAGTTCAACCCGAGCACAGTGGCGTGAGCCTGTAATCCCAGCACTTGGGAGGCTGAGGCAAGAGGACTGCTGCAAGTCCAAGGCTACCCTGGGCTAACTATACAGTGAACCCCTGTTTCAACAAAACAAAAAAAGAAAAGAAAATACTCCTGACCCCAGAAGGGGCCACCCGGCCCAAGGCCACCAAAGCAGACCTGACTGAGCCATGTTCCAGCAAACAGCACAAGTGAGCTCAGTTGGGAGGGAGAATGAGCCCCAACCCACATTCTCCATGCTGGGTGGGAACTGCAGCCACGTCTGGGCCTGGGGGGCAGGCCCCGTGACAGGATGTACAGTGTCCACAGGGGATACAACTGTGACAGTGGGAACCGAGTGTGTGTGGGAGAGAAAGTGGCCACAATCATAGTCACGTATCGTGAACATGCGAGGCAGGTGAGCCCAGCCAGACCTTGTCCTCCCTGCTGGATGGTGCCAGAAGGTGCTGAAGCTGACAAATCTGGCTGCCGGGCAAGTGTGGGACCGACAGGTTCAGGCTGCGCAGAATCAGAGCAGCAGACTAGGGTGCAGTCCGGCACGGCCTCCCAGCCTGAGACAACCCCCAGCCCCACATGCTACTGATGAAAACAGACAGGGGCCCCTGCTGGGCCTGCATCCTCCCAGGACAGGAGGGGCCCATCATCTGTGGGGATGGGTGGGAGGGGGTGACCCTCCTGTACCCCAGAGATGTTGGCAGGCAGCCTCGAGGCAGGACCATGTCCCCACCAGGTGCCTGTACCCATGCCCACCTTCCCATCCTCGTGGTAGACAAAGATATTGCGGGTGCTGTTGTCCTTTAGGTAGGTGACCTGTAGGCCATGAGGGTGGCCGATTTTGGCTGGCTGGAAGGTTGCATTCAGGTGCTCGATCTTCATGATGGCCTTGGGCTCCTTGGCCTACAAAATAGGATAATTCTGAACCCAGGGGAGTAGGGGCCACTGTCCAGGCCAAGGGCAGAATGGGCACTGGACTGGCAGCCCCTGTGTGCTGTGGACCAGGTGCATTACTGAGCCTCACAGAGCTGTTTCTTGTAAGCCTTGGAAACAGCCCTCCCTCCCTGGGGGTGAGAACAAATGGCCCCATGGGATAGCCTCCATCTCTGGGTTCTGTCCCCATCCTGTACCCTTTGCTCTCCCTCTGCAGAGCCCTAGCACATGACTCTCCAGTCAGTGTGCCACCTGTGGTGTGGCCCTGAGGTCCAATAGGGACACAAAGCCAGGCCCAGAGACAGAGCCCAGCCAATGTGGTCTCCTTGTTCAGACCACTGTCCCCCAGGCAAGTGATAGTCCTTATACTTCCTCCCTGCTAGGCCCCAAATCAAGGTGCTGCCTGGCCACTCCAACCCTGAATGAGGGCACAGATTCCAGCAGCCCACCTGATACCAAGGCTGGGGTGGGTGCAGGAGGCCAGGGGCTCTGTCATCACCACCCAGCATGGCACTGGGCCCCAGGACACTCTTGATGGATACTGGCAGAATGGATGATGGGCCCCTGGGGGACCCAGCCAGAGCTCCTGACTCCCAGGGGTGCCCCATCCTTGCAACAAGGGTCCTACAGCAAGGGCATCGACACAAGCAAGCCCTGTTGAGGACAGGTTGTGTGGCCCCAGAGTGGAGGTTGCACTTCTCTGAGCCTGGCAGCCTGGACACAGGATGGCTGGGATGCCCCTTCATGGGGCAGGTGTGGCAGAGCCAGCTCACATCTGTGCATCTGACCAGGCCACCCGAGGTCACCACCTCTACCACTACCCTGTGTTGGGGCCTTAAGCAAGCAGTCTAGGGGAAAGGCTGGGCCAGGGCTCCCCAGCATGTGTGCTGCTTGGGAAGATGGCAGACCAAGCTGTTGTCCTTTGGCTACCTCGGGCCTGAGTGTCCCCACTGAGGAGAGACTGCCTGTGTGACCCCAGTACCACCCAGTCCAAGAGTTGGGTGGTGGTGGCCCGCTGTGTGCATGTGGGTGTCCCTTCCAAAGTGGAGCATTCCCAAGGGTGGCTCCCATTCAGGGGCCAACACTGAGTGGAGGCAAAGGACCCCTCAGGATGCCCCACCCCTGCCTGAGCCTGGCTTACATCATTTTTGTTAAAATACTTCAGGGCCCCTTCTCTCTCTGTCAGCACGAACTTCCGGCTTAAAAACTGCCCGTTGTCCCGGCCTCGCTTCCAGAGAAGGCCTTCACGGTACCCTGAAAGAATGGACAGGGTGTCAGAGGGTTGGCCACAGCCCAGCTTGAGAAGGAGACAGGTTGGGGGGGCTCTCTGCCAGCTGGGTTGGGTAGGGCCATCCTGCTATGGTGACCTCCCTTGGGCGCCAGCCCAGCTGTTCCCTCCTACTGGCAGCAGGATGTTCTGTAGACACAGGGAGGAAGAACAGAAGGTGCCCCAGATCACCCAAGAAAGAGAGGCCTACTTCTCCCCTGCCACACAGTGGTGTCCCCAAGCCCCCACCTATTTTACTCCAGGGATGCTCCTCCCATAGCCTCTCCAGCCCTCAGGCTGTGGGCCTGTATGTAATGGGGAGGGTCCTTCAGGGGAGTCCCTGACAGTGTCTCACACCTGCTGGACCCTGGGCTGAGGCCTGTCCATCACCCTGCACCCCTGGTCACAGCCAGGGTCCCACTTCCCACAAGGTGTCACTGAAGGAGGTGAGGAGACCTTGACTGAGACAGGGTGGGGGCCTGCATCACCATCACTACCCAGAAGCCGCAGAGCCATGGTTGAGGCACCACACGGCCCTGATACCAGAGACCAGACACTGTGTTCCCTGCTTTCTGACACATGTGGCTGTAAGGAGGCGGCAGCCTGGGGTCAGGCAGGAGCTGCTGGCACCCTGAGGACTATCCCTCTCCTGTCTCAGAGCATAGCTGGGCACAGCCCGCACCCTCCTGCCATGATTCAGGAGACCTGGCCCTGTGGAAACCCATGGAGAGGTTGATATGCTTCTGTAACCCTCCTCCCCCAGCCACCAAATGTCCTGGAGTCCAAGTTGGGCCAACTTGGAATGTTTATTGACCAACTAAATGAGCACCAAGCCCAATGGGCTTCTTCAGCGTCTGAACTCCGGACAGCACTCAGCTAAGTGTGTATTGACACCAGCGAGTTTAGGGGTAACAATATCCCTAGTAGCTCCTGGTTATACAGATAGCCGGGCCTGGAAGACACTGGACACACTACCTCATGACCACTACCACATGACCTCATGTGTTCCTCCAGTCTGTACCCACAGTTCCTTTCTCCATAGGGTCTCCTACCCCTGGTCCAAGTGCCATAGGGAGAAAGGAACTGTGGGTACAGACTGGAGGAACACATCCATGATCCCCTGCACTCCAGCCCACCAGGCCAGTGCTCAAGCCTGGTAAATGCCAGCCCCTGCCATGCTACACCCACAGTTCCCAGCAGGTGGCAGCAACAGCTTGGGGAGCAAGCAGGCGCAGCGCAGGACCGGGGATCCAGCTGCCTCTGTCCCCTGCTACCCTTAAGGGGCTCCGTGGGGCGGAGGGCTCTGGAGATCCTCGGGTCCAGACTCGGCTCAAGGATGCAGGGCAGATGGTGCCAGCCACCCATCTGTCTGCCATTCCTGACAATCAGCCATCAGGAGCCTCAATTCAACCCTGTGATAGCAACACAAGCAGTATTTTTGGAAGGTGCTGGCCAGAGTCCCTGGCTGGGCCCTACCCTTGTGTCCAAACCTCTCAGAGTCTCAGGCTCCTTGGTGACAGGGAGTATGGTTGGCCTGGGGCTGAAAGGCATGGTCAGCAGGGCCTGGCCAAGCTCGGGTCTCCTACCCCTGGTCCAAGTGCCTGCAGGTGCCTGGCTGGCCCAGGCAGAGGCAAACACTTCCCTCAGCAGGGACTGGACCCTTACAGCAAGGCCCACACCATGAGGAGATTGTGGAGAGGTGGAAACAGCCCCACAATTCCCCGCATCTTCAGTCATGACAAAGCACCGCCTGCACTGGGACAGCAGGCCACACCTGGCCACAGGCGCAGGTCACCCACGTGGCCTCCTGCAGGGTTTCAGGGATGAGAGGTGCAGTGTCCTTGAAGGCAGGCAGATGGTTTCTTCTTTCTTGGCAGTACTTAAGACTGAACCTGGACCTTCACGCTGAGCTACATCCTCAGCCTTTTTTATTTTTTCTAAGTTGCCCTGACTGGATTGGAAATTAAGACCCTCCTGCCTCAGCCCTCGGGTGCTGAGATTGTAGGCCTGTGTCACCATGCCGGGCTCAGGCTGGTAGTTTCTTAGACTGACACAAGCTTACTAGTAAAAATCCAGGTGGGAAGGCCATGCTCACACAGTGGCTGCCCACTGATACGCAGGTGGTTTCCCTCTATCTGCACAAAATGGAAATGACCTCATGTCCCTCAGCTGGGAAATGGATGCCAATAGCACCCCCATGCCATGGAAACTATCCTGCAGCCCGACCTGTGGGCTTAGGGAGAGGAGCTGGCTTGGAGCTGCAGGGTGGGGAGGGCCCTGCAGGATTTGTGGGAAACACTGGGGCTCTGCATCCTCATTTGTCTCAGCTCCCAGAACTGTACTCTAAATAGGATATGCAAAGTATATGTAAATCATGCCCCATGTATATAAATTGCACAGTATATTTAAGAAACCAAGGCAGGGAACCACACAGCCGGCTCTTAGTGTGACAATGAGGCTGGCTGTGTGTGGTGAGGGGCCAGTGTGGCCTTCAGTGCCGAGGGCTCCTGGTCCCCCATGTCCCTGACTCTCTTGCCAGTGGGCTGCCCCTGTAGAGAGTGGCCATGGCGGCCTCTGGCTTCCGGCAACTCCTGCCTGACCTCTGATCAAGTCAGAACTTGGGGCTGGCTGTGCCTCAAGGGCTCCTGGGGCTACGGGCAGAGCCTATGAGACTTCTGGCTATACCCCGCCTGCCATTGCAGCCACCCAGGATCCCTCCCTGCTGCCTGAGGCAGGGCTTCAGGGCTCCTCCCATGTCCCCAGAGGATGCTAAAGCCAGGGACTCAAGCTGGTGGGGAGGGGCATTCCAGAGGCTGAGGCAGGAGGATTCTTGAGAGTTTAAGACCAGCCTGGGGCTACAAAGTGAGCTCAAGGCAACCTGAAATGCATAGCAAAACCCTCTCAAAAACGACCTGGGATGCCAGAGATATAGCTCAGTGGCATAAGCATGCAAGGTTCCAAGTTCAGTTCCCATTGCTGAAAAGAAAAAAAGCCAGGGACCATGCCCTTTGGGGGCAGGGGCTCTGCCACTGGCCTGGGAGAATCTGGCAGTGACAATGAAGTTCTGAGAGCACAGGGCCAGAGGGCTGAAGCTCAGTGGCAGGCCGTCTCTGAGCTGATTGCAGAGGTGAGGTCTCCTTAGTCTGTGGCCCTGCCCCCCAGACGGCCTGGCTCTATAGTCACACAGGGGGGCAGAGTCAGGGGCTCACAGCTAGCCACAACCCCTACCACCGCCTCATCCTAGCTCTGGCCCTTCCTGGGCATCAGGTCTCTCTTACTAGACAGCTGAGCAGAGGACTGAACGGTCCTCTGGGCCAACAAATCCTAGACATACCCACTGTGCCAGCACCTCACAGGCCGGAGGGCAAGATGACCCAGGTCACTGCCCACTCCTCCTCAAGGCTCAGGGACAGTGGGACAGATAGGGACACCAACCCCAGCAGCCTGGCTGTATCACCTTTTTTCTACAGTACAGCTGGGGAAAGTGAGGCCAGAGCAGGGTCCTGTCCCTCACCCAGAGAGCCACAGCCCCATCCTACCACCCTGTTTGCCCTGTGACATGCAGGGGGAGATAAGGCTGGGGGAGATAGCCATCCTGGGACATCCCTGCCTGGCACAACCAGGCAACTGGGGAGGGCCATGGTCAGCCAAGGGGAGGGAGAGGCTAAGAGGGGCCACCCCAAGGACCTGGCCAAACTGTGGGCAGGAAGCCATGCTTGTGCCCTGACAGCGCGGGCATTGTCTGGCCCGTGAAAGGCTACCATTGAGGCCCAGCAGAGGCAAGGAGGCCTAGGGAGGGAGAAGGGCTCTGTCACAGGGTCACCTCCGAAAGCAGGGCTTGGGAGGGGCAGGCAAGGACCCCACACCACCCTACATCTCCAGCTGTTGGGAGAGCATTGTATGCCTCCAACAGAACCACGAGCTTGGCCGGGGCTATCCAGAAGCAGCAGTGTGGACACCAGCCTGCCGCCACCGTGCCAGGGCTGCAAACTGCACAGGGACAGAAACCTTCTGGACTTCTGAACCCCTATATCTACCATAGGGTGCAGCTCACCCTCAGAGCCACCCACCAACTTCTCCCTCGGCCCAGGCCAGGAAAGGGCAGCCCGTTCCTGGCCACAGTCCCTCCCCAGTGCCCTGTGGACAGAGCTCCCCAGAAGCCCCTGTGGCTGGCAGCATGTGGGAGACCGCATGGGCCACCAGTGCCTGCCTGACCCCTTTCCCCATCACTGGACCGCACTTGTCTCCCTAGAAACAGACCATCCAAGCCCCACATGGGAGCACAGTGTACTCAGGCCCCAGGCCTGCCCAGAATCCTGTCCCTATGATGGAGGCAACAGCCTGACACCCCCAGAGTGTTGGTGGCTACAGGCCCTAGAGACCTCCAGCCTGGAGCTGATACTTGGTCTCCAGCTCCATAAGGCTCCATTGGTAGGAGGTGTCCAGCTGGGGACGTGCAGGGCAGGGAACAAGAATGCAAAGTTGGTGGCAACTAGTATGCTAGGACCCCAATGCAAGACAGTGTTGTTTGATCTTCTGAGCCAATTTTAGACTTGAAGGAAAGTTGCAAAAATAGCACATGCCACAGAATGGACAAACATCATCTTCCATGACAGAAGCCAGAAGCAGAGACCCTGTTGCCTGCCTCCATCACGAAGCACCTAGGAAAGCCATCTGTGGGGACAGAGCAGGGGCAGCTTGGCTGTCAAGGTCTCTTCTGGGATGTGAAAGTCGAGCACCACTCAGCATGCTGGACACTGGGGTGGGAGGATCTGCAGTGGGTGGCTTAGTGACACTGTCACCATCAGGTCCAGGACCACAGTGGGAAGGAAACTGAGGTTCCCTGATAGAAGATGGCCCCTATTCTGAGTGTTCACCTGTGTGACTTATCTGTCCTACCTGGGTTTCATGACCCAGATGTATCATGGGCAGGTCTGTCACCAGGTCAGCACCACTCCTCCCATAGGGGAGGCGAGGCCTGCATCTATGCTAAGAACTCTGCAGTGGTGTGGTTCTCCCTGCGCCAGGCCAGGTCCTGTGCTGCTGACATACGGGCAAGGGACCTCCTGGGACTCCTCCAACCTGATGTCACCATTGGCCTCTTGGGGAAGTCACTCTGGGCCAGGCTGGCAGCTGCTTCTCCACTGCGGCGTGAGGGTCTGGAGGCGGCCTGCACACAGGCACTGTCCCCTGCCTTGGGTGGCCTTCTGCCCTTCGTTTCTTCATGCTTAGCTCTGGAATCCTCTGGAAGGAGCAGCTGTCCCTCTTCCCTCGCTCAGGCTGTGCTCATGTCAGTGTAGACACTGGACATCTATTCTCACATCCAGATCACTCCAGCTTCAGCCACTGGAAGCTCCTGATCTCCTGGGCCCAGATACAGGGGGTCCCAGCAACTGCTCTGCTGGTCATAGTTGCCAAGCATGTGACACAGGCCAGGGGTCCTTGTCTTGCTGCATCCTGGAGAGGTCCGAGCCTGGATCCCAGACTGTGATAACACCCCATCTCTCAACCCCAACACAGTACGTGGGGCTCCTGGCCCTGCAGCCCCAGGTTTTGCCTCACTTCCCGCCAGGACTGAGGCCCCTCCTCCCGCAGTCCGGGCCCTGCCTCCTTTGGAGGTGCCTTTCCTAACCCCTGCACTTCCTCTTTCTTCACACAGGACTTCTGCTTTTCATAGCAGCAGGCAGGGCAGGGCATCACCATACTGCGTGAGAAAGTGCTCCGCAGCAGATGCAGCATGGCCGCCACGGGAATCCCCAGACCAAGGCCTGGACCCCACGACCCCATGGGGAGCCTGCTCTGCGGGGGTGGGAGATTGTCCCCATGCCTCCACCAGGGCCTGGAGGGCCAGGATCTAGGCCCAGAGGCACTGGGCCAGCTGGGCTGCTGCAGCTCAGGGAGACAGCTGTGGGCCCTTGTGCTGGCTCTGCTCCTGGGAGACAGGCAGCGAGGGTCTTCCGGGGCACTGTCCCCCTCAGGGAAGATTACCTGCTTGCTGATCACTGGGCACCTGGCTTCCCTGAGTCCAGCTTCCCCACTAACAAAGCTGGGCAGAACCAGCCCTAGGTCCTGTCACTCTCAGGCTGCCACAAGGGCTTGCAGGGCAGTGGGTGGGCACAGGAATAGGCAGCTCCAGTTCCTCCAGCTCCCCAGGGTGGCATGTCTGAGAGTGGTTTGATGAAGGCCCAAGTCCTGAGCACACCCAAGATTCTACTTCTGTAAGTCTAGGGCTTGGCTGCGAAGTACAGGGTGTGGGGCTGTTGAGGGGAAAGGAATCTGAAAGCTTTGCTGAAGGCCGCCATGCGGGGTCTGCGACCTGCTCTGCGCAGGTGCCTTCCAGGCCCAGCGACCACTTCCTTCTGGTGGGAGCAGAGGTGGAGGTTGGGGTCTTTCCTCAGGGGACTGACCTGTGAGCCTAGTTTGTAGAGGCTCCCAGGACGAGGAGGCCAGGAAAGGGAGGAAGGCTCCCAAACACCAGCCCAATTATTTCTCCTCTGGGGAAGCTGAGGCCGGCTCCCACCTCCCACTGACTCAGGGCCCCATGGTGGAGTGATGGCCAGCTGGGATAGCAAGGCCACAGAGGGACCAGGGGCCTCACTCCAGGATCTGCCTGGGAGTCCGAGCTACCGGCACAGCCCCCTCTGGACTGACCACCCACCCCTGGCTCATGCACCCTGTGGCCTCATTTCCTAGCATGTTCCTCCATAGCTCCCAGACGACCACCCTCCTCCCCTGCCTGGTCTGTGTTTGGGAAAGGGACGCTGCCTGATGAGCAGCCCTCACCCACCTGTCCCCAGGGGCTGCTGTGTTCTCTTTGAGGGGTGCATTATGCCTGCTGCACACTGAAACAGGGCTCTGTGAGCAGGCTACCCCCGTGGGAGCCTCCCTCCTGGGTCCTGCGGCCATGCTGGCTGCTGGCCACTGGCACCCCACCCATTGCTTAGCTCCAGCCCTGCTAAGGTACCCTTAGGATCTCTGGACCTCAGTATGGAGTACTAGGGATCAAACCCACATGCTCTCCCTGAACTTCCCCCTTATTTTTCTTGAGACAAGGTCTCCTCACATTGCCCAGGCTGGCCTGGAACTCCCAGTCCTCCTGCCTCAGTCTCCCTAGTAGCTGGAACTACAGGTCTGTGTCACCATGACCAGTGGTCACAGGATTTTGAGGGGGAATCTCGGGCCTGGGGAGGGGGTCTCCAGGCACTGTGGTGTCAATAGCCCCGGACCTCAATGCAGACCTGAGAGCCCAGCCCTGTGCCACCTTGGCCCGAGCTGACCCCAGACAGCTTCAGAGTACGCTGCTCTCCAGCTAGCCAGGGCCACTGCTAGAACTCAGATCCTGGTCTTCTCAGGAGGAGCATTCAGGGCAAGGCATGCACGTGACCCATGGTACCTTGTTGCCCAGTCATAGGAACAGGGTCACACACACAGCCAGCCCTTTCCTGGAGTTCTGTACATCTTGCTACCTGTCCTCACTGCCACCATGAGAGAGATGTAGAATCTGGGCCTGCTGGGGCTAAGCTGCCCATGTGAAGGGTGGCACTGCCCAGAGAAGCAGATCTAGAAGGTGGAGATGCAGGAAACCAAGTCCCAACCATACCACTCAATCAAGCCATGCCTCCGTGACACCAGTTCTCCAGGTGGATCTACTTCTACTTTGCTCCTGGCCAGCTGAGTTGAGTTTCCATCCCTTGCATCCAGGGGCTCAGGACAGAGGCAGACTCCACATTTGGCCTGCGCTGCATCTGACACAAGCCCATGCCCCTTCTGGTTATGTGCTGAGAGTGGGGCTCCAGGCAGGCAATCCCCAGAGGTCCCAGAGCAAGGAGCTGGGGTGCAGCAGGGCATCGGGGCACACAGGCCCTGTGTGCCCTTTCCAGTTCCTTCACACACACACGGCAGGGTCTTGGGGAGAGGAAAGCTGTGTCTGGGGTAGGCGGCAACTGCAGCCACGCAGGGAGGAAGGATAGGGAAGACACCTGTCACCATGAGTGGGGGCAGTGCCAGGAGATCCAGGCCACCTCATGGACATGGCCACTGTCCCGGGCTTTGGGGCGGCTGTGTAGCGGAACGGAGGGGTACGTCTCTCATGCCTCAGATCACACCCCGAGTCCTGCTCTCAGATGCCTGGATTGTCCCTCAGCCAGGAAAGTGGATAAGAGACCCCAGGATGGTGGCACAAGGGGCCTGGCTCCCTGACCAGCCTGGGCTGTTACATCTCAGCCTTCGAGAGACATTACCTCTTGTCCTAGGAGAAATCCCCAAACACCAGTGTAGGGTAGGTGCCTCCATCTCCTTTGTCCTATGTCCCTCTGCAATGCAGCCAGTGCCTCTGCCCAGAACACTTGTGTCACCTGTGTTCCCCACGCACCCACAGCTACTGCTGTTTCCTGCCTTGATAGTCCTTGCCCTGGGCTTTTTTTTTTTTTTTTTTTTTTGCAGTACCGGGGATTGAACTCAGGACCCTGTGCTTGCCAGGCAAGTGCTTATTCTACTGAGCTATCTCCCTTGCCCTGTCCTGGGCTCCTCATGGAAACAAAACCACAGCATGTGGCCTTCTGTGTCTAGATCCTCTGGCTCAGTGTCCACGCTGTGTGTGTGTTGGCCCTGCCCCCTCCGTCTGGCTGCGCATCACTCCTTGCTGGTACTGGGCATCGGCAGCACGGACATCGGCGTACCAGGGCCTGCCCGATCCATTGCATCTCTCAGGCTGATTATGAGGAAAGGCCCAGCATCTCCATCTCAGGCTGGACACCAGGAGGCCAGGCTGACGGCTCCCTGCAGGGAGCATCACAGACTCCTCTGTCCCATCTCCTAAAATCCACCTGTGCTGACCTTACCAAAGCTCGAAACCAGGCCCTGTCATTTCTGGGCCTTGGCTCCCCTTCCAGCGCTTGAGCTTGTTCCTACAGGTCTCAACTGAGAGCCACACGGGGAGGGGCAGTGCTGAGGTTCACTGACCCAGACTCCCTCAGCCTAGCCCCAGGGGACTTCAACTGGGCCTGCAAGGAGGCAGGGGTCTCAGCAGGCCTAAGCCTGAGGGCCCACAGAAGCAGGGCAGAGCAGCTGCCTCTGAGGCTTGAGCTCTGCCACCTGGGCCTGGGCAGGATAGCCACGGTGCAGGCCAGCAGCAGGGCCTCCTGGTGACTCTGTGGACAGTGCGGCCTCCCAAGCTCTGGGGAGGAAGAGACACAGCCCCTAGTCCAGCAGGCTGAGATTCACTGGGTACCAGAATCTTAATGAGAGATACAGACTGTTCACAGGCCCAGACTACTGAGCACTCTGGGAGACTGAGGCTGAGGGTGTGGGCCTGGTCTCCAAGGAACCCCAGGGGCCTCTGTGCCCCAAGATGTCTTCTCCATAGCTCCACAAAAGCTCCAGCGCCCCAGGGGCCCCAGTGGTACCCAACAGGCAGCTGTACCCCTGCATGGCAGGGTGCTGAGCCTTTGTGCTCCCACCCAGGCTGGGGGCAGCCTCAGGCTTGGGGCCACCAGTACCAACAGGGAGGGGACTCAGCTCCAGGGGCATTGGGTGGGGGTTGAGTCAGGGCACCCAGGCTCTGACTGGCTGATGGAAGGACCCTCCATGAGGGGTGGGGACAGCGCCCCAAGCTCACCTGCAGAGTAGGGTTCTTGCTTCTCAAGGAGGATGAACTCCTGCCGCTCGTACTTGGCGCGGACCCACTGCTCTCGCAGGAGCCTAGGGAGAGAGGAGGGGTCGGCTTCTGGCCATACCCAGGAGACATCCTGGCTCCTTCCCCAAGTCTGTTTCCTCAGGAGCTGTCTCCCTGTACCCCTGCTACCCAGAACCACCAGCAGCTGTGAGGACCTTCCACCGCCATGCAGTTCTTGGGGAATGTGTTACCACCTGAGCCCAGCTTCATCTGCCTGCCCCATTCTGCTGCCCATCCTGGGCCTCAGCATCTACCCTGGGCTTCCTCTCCCCAAGCTGGGCTGAGAGCCCTGACAAGGGAGGCCCCCTGCCATGACCTTGGCTCCACAGACCCCCACAGTCCACAATGTGTCATAGGCCCACAACTCGCCCCTCAGATCTCAGCTCCAGGCACTATCCTTCAGCCTTTCTGAGGGCAGCTTCTTGGCTCAGTCTCCTGTCCCCCTCAGCCTAGAGGACCACCCCCTCCCCAGGAGTGTGGGATGTGCTTCCCCCAAGCCTGCTGGTCAGACTTGGAAATGTCCCAGGTCCCCTTGAGTCAAAGGGGGCCCTCAGGACACAAGGCAGCCAAAGTCACGCCAATCCTGGGGCCCCAAAAAGAAGTACTGGTTGAGCACACTGCAGCCTAGGCTTTGTCCCTAGATCCACTGTGACCTCGCTGCTCCTGATGCACAGAAAGTCAGATCATAACTATAGACAGGGCAACTGCCCCCAAAAAGGCCCTCTGTGGCCCCATTCTCAGCTAGGGCTTTTCTGTTCCCGGTCAACTACTCAGAACAGGATGAATAGAGAACCTCTGGCTTCACACCAGGCCTGTGTGGTCAGCCTCAAAACAGGGACACAACCCAGGTTTGTGAGGCCCCCAGGTCCTTCAGCTCAGAGGGTGAGGATAAAGGCCCTGCCAATAATGCCAATGAGAAACTTGAGGCAACAGAGATGCATGCTGCCCTGTCTAGAGGTTGAGTTGGGGTGAGGAGTCAGGCCAGATCTCTGGAGGGTCTCCAAGAGTCACCAGTGGCCACTCCATTGTCGGGAGCTCTCCCTGCCTCAGATAGCGTGTCCCCCTCCCTGCCGTGTATGTCTCTCAGAAGCTCCTTCTCTCTTAGGAAATCACCAGCTGTGGGGGTGGGAGCACCCTGTTCCCAGACCTGTCCTCAGCCTGGTTACCACACCGCAGACGCTGCTTCCCAGTGTGAGGTTCAACATCACACCCCAGGTTCTATCTGCAACCTGGATATGAGATACCTGGCCCCTTGTGACTGGGGGCCCATGCTGTAGGGGTTGTAGTCTCCACACTACTACCCTGGTCTCTAGGCTCACCCAGATATGGCCAGGTGACGGGGCCTGCCTCAGCCTGGGCCCTGCCCTGCCCTGAGGCCCCCTGCATCAGGAAGGCCATGCTGATGGGCACCCTTATGCCTCCACAGGCAGCACCCTCTGTGACGGGGATGAAGTGGGCACAGTATACCAGTGGCCAGGATGGAAACCTATCTGGAGGCTCCAAAGGCCCCTGCCTAGCCACTCCTTGGGGCCAGCCTATATCCTGAGAATCAGGTAGCCAGACCGCCCCTCCCCACCCCAGTGAGCTGGGCACAGAGGACTAGGCAGGTGCTTGTTGTGGCCACGTCTTTAGGATCAGATGTCCCCCAGTGCTCACCAGCCACCACTGTCCCCAGGCAGCCCTTCCTCATATGCCCAGTATTGGCCCCACCTGCCTCCACATCTTCTGGGTGGCCCTGGTGGCCCCTACATACCTCGGCTTCTGTGCCCATGGAAAGGGGCAACACCCCACTTTCTTCATGAACATCAGCTCCCCTCCCCTCTGCTGGCTTCTGCTGAAGGACATTGTCATAGAAAATGGGAAGGCCAAGTTTTGCCTCTTAAGAAAGTGACCCCATGCCAGCACTTTGGCTGCTAAGGCAGAAGGACCATAAGTTCAAGCCCAGGCTGGGCAACTGAGCAACTTAGTAAGACTCTGTCTCAGGCTGGGGATGTAGCTCAGCAGCGCAGCACCTGCCTACCAAGCACAAGGCCCAGAGTTCGATTCTTAGTACCAAAAAAGAAAATACTGAAAAAAAAAAAAAAAAAAAAAAAGACTCTGTCTCAAAATAAAAAAGCACTGGAGATATAGCTCAGTGCAAAGGGTCAATCCTCAATAGCACAGAAAAAGAAAAGCAAGGGAGGAAGGGAAAGAAAAAAGAATGTGACCTCCTCCACTCTGGGAAACCCACCGAGGCGGCCTGTTCTTCCCTTTCTTTTGGGAAAGCATGTCCCTGCAGCATCCATCTCCACCAGTCCAGCTCAAAATTCCCAAGTCTCCTGCTCTGTCACCAGGGACCCCTGGAGCCACTACTATCTGAATCCTGTTCCCCATCCCCAAGTCCTGAACAGGAGCCCTATCCCCAGGTCCTCACAGTGTGGCCTTGGGAAGCAGGGGACTGCTGACTGATGACTGAAGACACAGGCATCGCTGTGGACCACCAGGCCTGTATGAGCCATGCTCTCACAAATGGGAATGGGCCAGATACAGAGAGGTGGCCACTGTGAGCTGGGGACGCAGGAGGGGCCAGCCTGACCTGGCCTGACCAGGACAGCAACTGCCTGGGCTGTGGGGAAAATTCCTGTTGGACTCATTTCTGCAGCTTAGTTTGCGGTGCTTTGGTACAGTGGCTCCAGAAAGCTGGTACTGAGGCTGTCCAGTCCCACAAGATCCTTTCACCTATAGGGGAGCCAGGGGCCCAGCACCCATGGCTGCGTCTCACAGGAAGCAGGCGAGCTCCACCCAGAAGTCGCATTGAGCAGAGTTGTGCTGGGAAGTTCTCCACCCGAGAGGAGACAGGAACCCCAGGGGGAGAACCACACAGGAAGAGCCTGGGGCTGGCACCTCAGAGTCCTGGCTTTCCAGCTGCTAAGGGTTACATGGAGTGAGGACCCCATGGCCACCACCACCCACTGCCCAGCTGCAGGAAGGTGGGACGGGCTATCCCACAGACTACCCTATAGCAGGGCATCCTCCCCATCTTGAAACTGGGGAAACTGAGGCCTCAGGAGGCAGGCACAGCACCAGTCCTTCATGGAGCATGCTCCGTGGACCCTAGAAAACAGAGTAGAGGGGCTGGCACCAGGGCTTCCCAGAACTGGCTCTTCTCTGGACACCAACAAAGATGCCATCAGACACTGATGGACCTGCCACCTCCAACCCTGGCCTGGGGTGTCATGGGCTCCAGGGCAGAGAGAAGAATGCTTGGGACATCCCTACCCCCAGCACGCTGGCAGGGAATGGGCCACCTGGGGTCTGCTGCCTAGCACAGAGCTCTTCTCACTAAGCCCACTGTGGCCAGTGTGGAGGGCTGGACGGGGGACATGACTGCCATAGCTGCTGCCATGTGCATCCTGCCCTGTGCAGACCACAGCTGGAAGAGATGACAGGGCCAAGTACCTGCCCTGGGCCCTGGCTCTGAGCAGGTCCCCAAGCTGGGGTCCAGCAGCCTCTTCCCTGGCCGCTGAGGCACCAACACTGGCTGAAGCCTGGAGCCTGCACTCCCTCGCCGACGGCACCAGCCATCTGCACTGCCCTAGGAGCCCTCAGTGCTCTGTGGTGTGCACAGCACTTGCACTCTGGGTTTCCAGTTTCATGTTACCACAGAGTTGCAGGGCTCCCTCCTACTGTCACTCCTACAACTCTGTGGTCAACGTCCCCGCACCGTGTACACGCTACAGCTGCCACAGCACGACTGTCCTCCACCTCCCAGCACTGCACAGCACTCCCAGATTACGCAGGAACTTGCGCCACAAGGGCTCTGTCCTCCTGCCTGCTGTGCACTCTGCCTTGCTTGAGCCAGGAAGTACAAGGAGCACTCATGCAGACAACCCGGCTGCAGAGTGGCCTGCAGGGTGGTGACAAAATCATGCCCCAAAATAGCTGCGCAGCCATGCAGCCAGCACCCTGACTCATACTGAGAGCTGTGTGAGAGGCTGAGGAGAGAGAAGGCCGAGGTGCTGTCCAGGGACTTGGGATGGGGCCCTGGAGATGTGGGTGGTGAGGTGAGGGGTGTCCTCAGAGGTAGGGTGTGAGCCAGGGTCTCAGCCTCCCCTCCCATAAAGCAGGGCTGGCTGGAGCAGAGCAAGCCTCCCTGCCAAGAGCTTGGCAGGGCCTGGCACATGGTGACTGTCACCAGAAAAGACCAAACACTCACCCAGAGAACCAAGCCAAGTTAGAGACTGCACACAGCAGCCCCTCTCCCTGTGTGGAGGCCATAACCCCCAGGCTAGCTGCACACCAGTGACAGCCCCCTGCTGGCCAGCCCTGCTTAGGGAGCTCGCCATCCTGAAGCCAGACCCCAAGGGAC
The DNA here is from genome assembly GCF_000260255.1 of Octodon degus. Taxonomy (NCBI): domain Eukaryota; kingdom Metazoa; phylum Chordata; class Mammalia; order Rodentia; family Octodontidae; genus Octodon; species Octodon degus. Next base: position 11,464,687 of record NW_004524607.1, read on the forward strand.
CCTAACAGAGAAGCCATCAGTGGCCCAGGGGAACCTTAACCCTCCAACAGCTGAGCAGGGACAGAATGGGCAAGGCCCAGGCTGGCAGAGCGCAGGTAAGGGGTAGGATAGCACCCGCAGAGCCTTTCTGTGTGGAGTGGGCTATTTTCTTGGGCACCTGGAGGCAGACATGAAATCCTACTCTGACATGGTATCTGTGGACACAGTACTATACCCCAGGGGACAAGTACCCAGTAGACACAGTACCCAGCAGGACACAGTTCTGAGCCTAGCAGGACACAGTGCCAAATAAACACAGTACCATACAAAAAGGAAAACAGTACCCATTAGATAGTACTATTCCAGAGTACCCAGCAAGACACAATACTCAACAGACACAGCACTGTGCCCGTCCTGGTTTGGCAGGTATCACTGTGGGTGGGGTCCCACAGAGCTTGGGGTCACAGAGTGAGTCAACCAAGGAATAGCACTGAACACACACAGGCTGGGTAGGGCCAGGGTGTGGCTGGAAGCTGTGCCTGGGAAGGAGGTGCTGGGGGCCCTGGAGTGTGGCCTCTCACCCATACCTGGAGGGGTGTCTACTTACCCCATTTCCAAGAAAAAGACCAGGGAGTTGTGGGACTCACCCAGCCATTCAGGGGCTGAGGGCCATGCCACTGCCTGTCAAGCACCCATTGGCCTTCTTTGGGTGGTCCATGCCTAGCCTCAGAGTTGGACCTTGGGCTGGGGTCCCATGTCCTCTAGAAGGTGCGTTCAACTCCTGTGGGCCCTGGGAGCACCACAAGGGCTATGCTGAGCAGATAAGCCCATTCTTTGGCTAAGCAGCAGAGGATGCTGGCCAGTTGGGGGCGGGGAGCTCTGGCCAGCCCTGGGAACCCCTGCTTTGAGAAGACAGAAGGACACAAGGACATGAGTGTCTATTAGGGAAAGCTGGGGAAGGGAGGGACAAGGCATGGATGGGATGCGAGAATGAGCCCAGGGATGGAGGCTGAAGCAGGAAAAGAGGAAGCCAGGCCCTAGCAGTGGCCATGGGTGTGGGAAGAGTCCTCAGGGAACTCAGACCACTGAAGGATCCAGTGGTCCAATGGCAATGTTCCTTCCTGTTCTGTACCTGACATAGGTGGCACCCATGGCAACTGCAGCCCCAGCACCCTCACCCGACACCTCATATAGGCACCCAGAAGTCAGATAACCAAGGGCCCCCAGCCACAGGGAACAGTGACAGGAGAAGCCAGAAAGGGGTGCACTCAGGGAGGAAGGGTCTCGGGGCCCAAGGCCACACACAGGGCAGAGTGGGGAGCTGTTCTAGGCAGCAGGAACAGTCCAGCCAAGGTTGGAGAGTGCAGGAAAGCTCAGGGAGTGTGAGACAGGGTGACCCAGGCAGGCAGAGGACTGAGGGCAGAGGCCAGGTGGCCCAGAGCCTTCGCTCTCACCCTGCCCTGTGTGGATGAGAGGACACAGTGCCATCAGAGCTGTGCCTGGCCAGTGGCCACTGAGGATCAGGGAGGGGGTGGAGTTCCAGGGTCCAAATTGGCCTTCCCTCTTTCCTGCAACCTCTGGGCACCAAGGGCCTCAGACAGGAATACCCAGGGTCATTCTCCACAGAGCTAGGGGCCCCGGGACCAGATAGCAGTCTCACCTCCTCCTTTCAGGCCACCAGGGGGCACCCAGGAGAACTCTGAGACTCTCCATAGTCCCCCACGGAGCCCACTGTCCCTAGGTTGGCTGGAGCCCTCTGGCATCCGCCACACAGAACACACAGAACCCAAAGGCACATGGAGGATGCGAATGGCATCCCAGGGCCACGGCTGTCCTCCTAAGACTCCGGGCTGTTGCCTCCGCCTGCCACCAGGTCCTCCCAGCACTGTTCACAGTGACCCCACAAAGCTCCTCTGTACTCACTGGCAGTCGGAAGATGTGGGCCGATAGTAGAAAGACGGCACTTTGGACTCAAATGTGGCCCTGGCAGCTTCATTCCCATGGGAGGCCATGAACTGCAAGAGAGGGGACCGGGTCAGAGTGCAGGGAGCCCCAGTTCTGGGGACAGGGTCGGCTGCTGAGGGGTTGGGGGGCCCAGGCTCAGGGCACTGAGGGCTAGGGCAGTGCTGGGAGGGACCCCCAGAGCCCTCCTGGACCCAGACTCCATTTCTGAGTGAGCAGGGAGGAACAAGGCATATGGAAGGAGCCCTCTAAAAGGAGCCCCATGTCCTATGACCGTGGTGGCTGACAGGAGAGCCCCCCCCCAATGCCACTGAGCTCTGCCCAATACCACGTGCTTTCTGTGGCCCAAGATCAGATTGGTGTCCTGAAGAGCCTGCCCTAGTCTGAGCCACCCATCGCTGCCTCACAGAGTTCAGACATATTCTCATGTCCAAGCCCAGCTCAGGCAGTAGGCACAGGGTAAGTTCAGAGAGGGCCAAAAGACAGCACCCAAACCCAGCAGGACAAAGCCAAGAGTGAAAGCCGTGAGGGCATGGAGGCCCATCAGAGAGGCCCCTGAGGCAGGGAGGTTGACCATGCCAAAGTGGTTCTGGGCAGGGGACACAGCAGGCGTGAGCCCAAGGCTGTTCCATATTAGAGACCCCAGCTTGGCTGTGTGCAGAGGTGCGCCATATCTGGACGCCCAGGCAGGGCCAGAGAGCACCAGGCCTCACACACCGGCTGCTCTGGTGTCTGGGGCTGAGGCTGACACAGGCCTCTCCTGGAAGACCCCTGCCAGGTTCACTCAAGAGAGATCCTGTACTCCAGGATCTCTGTGCTCTGAGGAGGTGGTGGTCACAGGATCAGGGACCACAGAAGCCAAATAAAAGAAATCCTACGCAGCAAGTCCACCCAGGAGAGGGTGGCGCCAGACGGATTCTGACACCCACAGCTTTTCTATATGAAACTTCAGTCCTTCAGGGAGATGTGACAGATACCAGTGATTCCTACGCATGACAACTGGAAGAATACCTAAGAGGCAGCCAGAGTTTCTGTGGAGAAGAATGTTGTAGGCTGTTGAAAGAAGCAGAAGAAGCCCCAACAAAGATGGAAAAGCACGACCTCCTTATTAGACTATGTATTTTTCACAGTTCACCAATAAATAGCACTGGGACCAGAAGCGTGATGGTACACATCTGTCATCCCAGCTACTCAGGAGGCTGAGGCAGGAAGACCCCAAGTTCAAAAGACAGTCTGGACTACATATAACAAGGCCCTATCTCAAAACAAACAAACCCAATGAAAACAAACAAACAAGCAAAAACAAAGGAAGAAAGAATAAAAAGATCCTCATCACCACTGCCTTCAGGGAACTGCGGATCAGACAGCAGTGACCACCACTGTGGACCCACCAGGATGTGCACAGTCACAGCCAGAGAGCAGGGTACAGAGGACGCAGGCTGCAGAGCAGGGGTTCCTGGTGACGCAGGCCCAGAACAGCTTGGAAGTCAGAGTTCACAGGGCTCCCAGCAAGTCCACTTCATTCCAGCAAAAGGAGACCAGTTGTGAACCCCCAGGGCAGCTGTTCAACAGTGAAATGGAAGCAGCCAGCTTCTGGACACGGGGCTGGCTTCACAGCCAGAAGCTCCGCTGGGACTCCAGCTACAGGAGCCCTCCAGAGCGCAGACCCTCAGGCAGGAAGCAGATTCCACAGGGTGGAGGGGGATGTGGGGGCGCAGCTGCCCAGGGGCAGCGCAAGTCCACAGGGCCACTTAAACTCACCCGCTCCCGAATGCATGGGCAAGCTGGGAGGCCTGTGGATAACATCTCAGCTGTTATTTTAAAAAAAGAGCCGTGAGGCAGAGAGGGGCCTAAGTTTACTATACACCCAAAACCACAAAAGAAAAGCTGATCCATGTGACTAGGTCAACGTTTCAAAAGAAAAAAAAAAATTTCCATGGTAAAAACCATCATGAGCAAAACCGAAAGGCAACTCATTAAAAAATGTTTTCCCTCAAAATTTTCAGAGGGGAAATTTCCCTGCTATGTCAAGACCCTTGAGAAGGACCGAATGAATGGATAAAGCAAGCATGCTCTGTGTACCACACGCTACACAACAGAATATTGTTCAGCCATAGGAAGAACAAACTCCTGTCATCTGCAGGACAATGGGTGGATCGGGACACAATTATTGTTGAGCAAAACAAGCCAAGCTCAGAAAGACAAATCTCACATGTCCTCCCTGATAGGTGGAATCTAAAAGAAATGACAAAAAAGTGGAAGGGAGGCTATTATTAGGCAGGAGGAAGGGAGCAAGAAGGAGGGGGAGGGTGCAAGGGTGGGAAATGGGGGTGGCCACGCTCAAATACATTTAACACAGTCAAACCCCCAAGAAACGGAAACTAGGGGCAAGGCAGAGAAAGAGGGGAAAAGTTACATTAGAGGAAGCGCGAATCTGCCAAAATGAAACCCACTGATCTTTACAAAGAATACAAAAGACTGGAAAGAAAAGAAGAAAAGGAGGAAGGCGTGGGGCGGAGAGAGAGGGAGAGAGAAAGAGAGAGAGAGGGAGAGAGAGAGAGAGAGAGAGAGA
>NW_004524607.1:11470197-11472005 GCF_000260255.1 Octodon degus
TGAGCTTGCCAGGCAAGCACTTATTCTACTGAGCTCTCTCCCCGGGTTTCCTCACAGTCTCTTGAGGTGACGAAAATGGCCAACACCGGCTATGATGGCCAACAAGTCTGTCAATAGACTGAAAACCATAAAGTGCGCTGTAAGTGCTTTTAAGAATTCAACCAATGACACAGTTGCATTAAAAAATAAACCCTCCATGGGGCTGGAGGGTCCTAGCTTCCATCATCAATGCCTCAGGCACAAATACAACACACATACATGAAAAATTACAAAGGAATATAAAGTTGAAAAAAAGTACAGTTTATGTAATGTTCAGTACAGAGGAGAAGAGGAATGGGACGGGGAGAAGAAAGAGGGCTACCAGCCACCTTAGGACTTTGAAGATGCAAACCAGATCTGTCACCTCAGCCTGTGTGAGGAGCCTTCTCCCCAGCCCAGGCCATCTCCCCTTGTCACTCCCTGTGGGGTCAGTCCCACTGGCCAAGTCTCTGCCCCCATCTACAGCACTGCCAAAATTTCCATCACACACAGGCCCCTTCTCTAGCCTTTTGAGGGATGGTGACTCATCTGCCTGGCTGGACCCACTGTGCCTGGCACACAGTAGGTCAAGTGAGAGATAGACAGGTGGATGAGGGGTGCCCTGGATCTTGTTACCCCCATGGATCCCACAGGGTTCATCAATGAAACCTTCAGCACCAGGAGCCACAGAAGTGTCCACAGCTGGAGAGGGCCAGCTAGGGCTGCACCCTCCTGCACCCCTTGCCTGCCCCCACACCGCTGAGCTCCTTCCCCATACCTCCACTTGAGCCTCATCCCAGGCGTCCAGGCGGACTGACTTCACCTTGCTGATCTGAGGGATGCTTCGGTGGATTCCTGAGCAGCTCAGGCAGATGAACACTCCCAGGGTGTAGGATGCCCAGTCAGGGTCTGGAAAGGAAAGGCCAGAGGTCAGGAGGCACAGCCAGACACCTAGGTCGCCAGAGCCCTGGCAGGGAGGCTCAACCCCCATCTGCGCAAGGCCAGGCTGGAGGAGCGATTCCAGGGCTGCCCTGGCTCTGTGGGCCCTAACCTACGGCTCTGCATCCGTAGAGTAGTAACCCACCAGCTCACCCCAGCTGCCCTCATGTGGACAGAAGTCTCCTCAGAAACCCACAGCATGTGCTGGAACCTATGAGCACAGGCTCCACCTGGCTGCCAGTAGGGCCCTGGGCACCTCTGTGCACAGCAACTATCCCAGGATGATGACGGCAGCAGGACCTAAGCTTGCACCCCAAAGTGTTTAGGCATATGCTTCTAGATGTCTTGTATGCTTCACAAGGCTCCACCTGGGTGTGGAGTAACAGGCAGGCACACTTGTTACCCCAGCACTCGGGCTCAAGCCACATGGCATGCGTGGGTCCCGGCTTAGTGCTATCTATGTTTGCAGGTTTCCATTTTTCATATCGAATTCAGCAAAGTGACCCCTGTGGAATGTGGCACTTGTTAAATTCCATTAGTGGGCGCTTGCTGGGAGACTTGGTGGTTTTCTTCCCATTTGGAAAATCCCATGGTATCAAGGAATCAAAAGGGCCAGGGGTTGTGGGGGGGAGGCTAATGGAGGCTCAAGAATCAGGAGATAAAGGGAGGGGGATGGAAGAGGGGGAGGGAATGAGGAGGGGCAGGAGATAAAGGAGAGGGAGAGAATGAGGAAGGGGAGGGAATGAGAGGGGGAGGGGATGGAGAAGGGGGAGAGGGAGGGAATGAGGAGGGGGAGGGGATGAGGAGAGGAAGGGGAGGGGAGGGGAGGGGGAGGGGGGGGGGGAAGAGAG